>NC_143025.1:67100000-67437500 GCF_057628025.1 Oncorhynchus mykiss | reverse complement strand
CTATACATAGTATAAGGGTGTGATGATCCCAGACATGGTACTTTAATATCTTTCTATTCTTCATAAGAATACATTGAATGTCTTGTGATGATTGCTATGCATTGGGTTTTCTTAGTTGGTCAACCTTTGTCATACAAATGTGTTGCTAAATGTCAAGGCTTCTTACAGAGACTTTTGATAAAGTGACAAATATACAAACATGTTCTTATATTCAGGATTTGCTTATCCCGGTACTTGGGATGCTTTGACCTGTGGTCTGTAGGTAGCTTCTGCAAAGGTAGACATGTGTTTCTCTGTTTTCATCAGCTGAAACTCTCATTTCACTGAAACAATTACCACTGGCTTATATCATCCAGACTGTCCTTTAAACTGTCCCTGAGGTACTTTACATGCATGTTTTCTATGTGTATAGAGAGTCAGATACTGAGGTTGATGTAGCATCTCTTGTATAGGATGAAAATCTCACCGGATTAGAACAAGGGGATTGGTTTTGTTGAAGTATCTGAGGGCAGCGTCCATCTGTCTGTCATGCAGTTTGTGTCATTACTGTAGAAAATACAAGGGATTGGATGCCTGATTACATGTTGTCTCTCAGAGATTTGGAAAAGGCCACACCAGCTTGAATGGGCATGCTGCAAACAGCAGGCTGTCTTGTCATCTGTTGGAATGTGTGTTCAGGGGCATTACTGAGGGGGGATAATGTGGGCCAGCCAGCAGCACTGACAAATCACTAGGCGCCAGGGAGGATGTGTATCCGCCTTTTTGTGTGTGAGGGAATTCTCTGGTGGTCTTGTCTCTCAGCGGGGGTCTCTGTCTGTGCCCACAAGCGGAGGGAGCCGGGGGGGGGGGGGGGCAGGCAGGCATGGGAGGATGTGATGAGGCCAGCTAGGAGAGATATTGTGGTTAGCCCGCCAGAGGAAAGAGGACAATAAGCGGCAGCTAATGATCTGAGGGTCCTGGCACCTCCTTTGAGATGTCGCCTGCGCTTCCTAATCCAACACTTCTGCTCTGTTTTCTTCTGTCAGAAGTTTATGCTTACACTCAATCTGTACTGTCTTACAAAGCTACCCAGAGGGGGTCAAATATCCGTTCGCGGAGAGAAGGGAGGAGGCAAAGCAGTATTCCTGGAGCTGCCAGAGGGCTGTGTCAGAGGAAGCAGAGTGTGTGAAGTCAGAGAGGATGCCTAGTGTGGGATAAATGGGAGGAAATTAGTGCAAACAGCAAACAAGGCCTTAGGGATCCCTCGCTCCCCATAAGCAGCTGTCTCGCTAAAGGCGAGTCAGTGGGAGACTTACAGTACAGTACAGTACAGTGCTGCGCAGATCTGAGAATATTTTTATTCTCACAACTCTGTCTCCCAGGCACACTCATTTAGCATTCTCGGTCTCTCTTGCATTCTCTCGCTTTCTTTCTCTCCCATAAGCGCTGCAGTCTTCGCTAACTCCCATAAGCGCTGCAGTCTTCGCTCACTCCCATTAGCGCTGCAGTCTTCGCTAACTCCCATTAGCGCTGCAGTCTTCGCTAACTCCCATAAGCGCTGCAGTCTTCGCTAACTCCCATAAGCGCTGCAGTCTTCGCTAACTCCCATAAGCGCTGCAGTCTTCGCTAACTCCCATAAGCGCTGCAGTCTTCGCTAACTCCCATTAGCGCTGCAGTCTTCGCTAACTCCCATTAGCGCTGCAGTCTTCGCTAACTCCCATAAGCGCTGCAGTCTTCGCTAACTCCCATAAGCGCTGCAGTCTTCGCTCACTCTTACAACGCATTGAATTGTTTTATTGGGCCACTCATGATCCGTTTGTGGTGTCAGTTTCCGTTCACATAATTTACTGCCAACACATCTGAAAAGGACATATCAAACGAACAAAAAAGGCTCAATGTTTCCTTGACAACGTCTTAGTTAAAGGAAGGCCTTCACTCACGCTTCAGAAGTATTTTGAGGATGATATTCATCTACAAAATGGAACTGCTTTTTTATATCTCATGAAATGTACATTTATGTGAGTTATGCTTGTTAAGCAAATAAGGGAGACAGTCAGTTCTGCACTATTTAAGATATTGCACAAATGATATATAAAATATTTCTCTGCTTTATAATTGCGGGGCAGGTAGCCATAATGGCGAGTGTATTGAAGGCTATTCAGCCCAAAAGGCCAGTCTTAAAAGCCTTTGATACACAGACTTAACTGAATAGCTGTTCCTGCAAAGTTCAAAAGAAGTTCAGAAGTCCAGCTTAAAAATCCTTATTTAACCGGTCTCCTCCCCTTCATCTACACTGATTGAAGTGGATTTAACAAGTGACATCCATAAGGGATCATAGCTTTCACTGGTCAGTCTATGTCATGGAAAGAGCAGGTGTTCTTAATGTTTTGTACACTGTGTATAGTGTGCATGATTTTCTATCAGGTGGTTTACGATTTATAACTTTTATAAATGTTTATTTAACCTTTATTTAACTAGGCAAGTCAGTTAAGAACAAATTATTATTTACAATGACGGCCTACACCGGCCATACCCGGACGAAGCTGGGCCAATTGTGTGCTGTGGGACTCCCAATCGCGGCCAATTGAGTCCTAAGGAACACCCCAATCACGGCCGGTTGTGATACAGCCTGGATTCGTACCAGGGTGTCTGTAGTGACGCCTCTAGCACTGAGATCCAGTGCCTTAGACCGCTGCGCCACTCGGGAGCCCCGATAACTGAGTCAATTGTTCTATCAAAGATAGAGCTGGGTACCCCTGGCCCACTACATTTCTAGAAAAAGAGGTGCTATCTAGAACCTAACAGGGTTCTTTGGCTGTCTCACCCTTTGAAGAACCCTTATTGTGCACCTTTTCCACAGGGGTTCTACATTCAACCTAAAGAGTTCTACATGGAACCAAAAAGGGTTCTCCTATGGGGACAGCCAAAGGACCCGTGCCATGCAGGGTCTGTGCCATGCAGTGCCTTATATAGCCTTGTGTCTCATGCAGGGTCTGTGCCATGCAGTGCCTTATATAGCCTGGTGACTCAGGCAGGGTCTGTGCCATACAGTGCCTTATATAGCCTGGTGACTCAGGCAGGGTCTGTGCCACGCAGTGCTTAACTTCTTAGCTTGGTGTCTCATGCAGGGTCTGTGCCATGCAGTGCCTTATATAGTTAGTGTCTCATGCAGGTTCTGTGCCATGCAGTGTCTTAAATAGCCTAGTGTCTCATGCAGGGTCTGTGCCATACAGTGCCTTATATAACCTGGTGTCTCATGCAGGGTCTGTGCCATGCAGTGCCTTATATAGCCTGGTGACTCAGGCAGGGTCTGTGCCATGCAGTGCCTTATATAGCCTGGTGACTCAGGCAGGGTCTGTGCCACGCAGTGCTTAACTTCCTAGCCTGGTGACTCAGGCAGGGTCTGTGCCATGCAGTGCCTTATATAGCCTGGTGTCTCATGCAGGGTCTGTGCCACGCAGTGGTTAACTTCTTAGCCTGGTGACTCAGGCAGGGTCTGTGCCATGCAGTGCCTAACTTCCTATCCTGGGGTCTCATGCAGGCTATGTGCCACACAGTGCATAACTTCCTAGCCTGGTGACTCATTCAGGCTATGTGCCACGCAGTGCCTTATATAGCCTGATGACTCATGCAGGTTCTGTGACATGCAGTGCCTGACTCGCAAACAAGAGGACTAACAGCACCACTTCTCACACAGCTCTGCTTAAGAAAATAAAACAGTCCACATACTCAAAAATTGAACTATATTTCAATTGTTTTCCTAGTTAGAGACTTAAAAAACATGTATTTTGTTGTGTGTATATAAGACAATTAAAAAAACATATTTTGTTGTGTATAAGACCATTAAAAAACATTGCACTCTGCCACCTGATGCCATGGCGACATTTCTGGGATGTAGTTGAGCTATATCGATATCTGCTGTGTGATTGCCTTCTCATGAACCCTGGTCATGCGCCCTTAACCTTTCCTCTTAGCGAGTGTGTGTGTGTGTGTGTGGCACATGCATGTTCTGTTCAGGGGCAGAAGTTGTATCATGAAAAAAATCAACTCTGAAACACTTTGATGTTATTTCTGAGAGTACATTGTTTAAGCTGGCAGCCAGGTGTATGTAATGCGTTGGTTGTTGTGGGTTTGTGTCGGAGAGGTAATGCTGAGAGCAATGGGAGTCGAGATGTGTCTAAGGCATTCCTTCAGGGGAGATCACAAGGAGCTTTTACTGGACATGTGTAGGGCTGTGAGAATTGTGTGTGTTTGTTTTTGCTTGTGTGTTTGTGTGTGCTGCTATTCAAAGGATTCCGTAAGAATAATTCATTCAAACTATTGAAGTGCCATGAAGCTGTCAGCTGACAGAAAACACTCTTAATTGCATTAGTATGAGCATTGAACCTAACATAGTCTCAGAACTAAGAACACTCAAAAATATTGTTCATCACTTTTTGATGGTCTCTCTTTGTGCTTGTAATCACTCCGTTTTATCTTTTAAAGCTTTGTTCTTTCCCTTTTAGCGAGGCTGCAATATTGGCCATTTATCATGGAACATTGATGTACTGAAAGGGGAAATAAAAAATGCGGATGTTCATATATCAATTTGAGAGAAAAGAAACTATGCCATTTCATCAACATTCAATAACCTACATGTCCTAATATTCCCTCTGCGTTTGGCCTGTAGTTCATCTTTTAAATATGCCATTAAAAAAAAAATGTTTTAAAAAAAATGCTGATGTGAAGGTTTCAAACGTAATGTCACTAATGTTCCCCATTGTACTGATAGCATATGCAATAATTGCTTACCTGCTCTGAATGAAAATGTCAAATGTCTGCCTGCTGATTGTTTCACAGATATTGTACACATGCTGTGGTTTGGATTTGTTTTTCTGCATTTATCACCATTTGCTGGCAGAGATGAAGACCCTAAAGGTCACGGTTGCTTTGTTAGCAACCGAAAACCATTTATCACCTCATTCAGAGAGAGAATGTCTACGTGGGGATTGCTGCCTTGTTTACTGACGTGGGCCTGTTTTGGTGGGTAGAAGTTGCCTCTAGTACACAAATGCTCTCTGGAGGATCTAACAGTAAGACATAAATCAGAAACATTTGGATGTACACAGAGTGTACAAACCATTAGGAACACCTGCTCTTTCCATGACATAGACTGGCCAGGTGAATCCAGGTGAAAGCTATGATCCCTTATTGATGTCACTTAACTCCACTTCAATCAGTGTAGATGAAGGGGAGGAGACCGGTTCAAGAAGGATTTTTAACCCTTGATACAATTGCGACATGGATTGTGGGTGTGCCATTCAGAGGGTGAATGGGCAAGACAAAAGATTGTAGCGGGATATGGTAGTCGGTGCCAGGCGCATCAGTTTGAGTGTGTCAAGAACTGCAATGACAAGAACTGCAATGCTAGGTTTTTCATGCTCAACAGTTTCCCGTGTGTATCAAGAATGGTCCACCACCCAAAGGATATCCAGCCAACTTGACACAACTGTGGGAAGTATTGGAGTCAACATGAGCCAGCATCCCTGTGGAACGCATTGGACACCTTGTCGAGTTCATGCCCTGACGAATTGAGTCTGTTCTGAGGGCAAAAGGGAGAGCAACTCAATATTAGGAAGGTGTTCCTAATGTTTTGTACACTCGGCGTATGCGTAACAGAGTCCGTGTTTAGATGCTCTTCCTGTGTTTTAAGATGACGTTTCCGGGGGAGAGCAAAGGCTCTTACACTGATAACAGCTCTGGTGAAAACGGATGAGATGGAGCAGAACAGAGATGCACTTCTAGGACATTCCGTTACCGAAGCCAAATGTAATCTTTCTCTCCGTAATGACTACTTCTGCTGTACCGACACAGGCAGGCGTGAACCATTAGACCCAGTCTATCCTCTGCATGCCTGTTTTGCATTGGAATACGAGGTCACCACATAGAGACGGAGTGTCAGCACTCCACAGCAGCTGTCTGTGTGTGTGTGTGTGTGTCTCTCGTCCTGGGTGAAAGCTGGTGGTGATGATGAATGCTCCATGCTGACTACATGGCATACAAGCTACAGGGTTCTCTCCATGCACCCCGGTGTCCTTGTATGTTGTTTTGTGTTTTAATTCTTTCCTTGGCGGTATAAAAATGTAGAGTTAAGTTGAGTTAATAATTTGCTAACCTTATGAATATATTAGATTAGTTGAGTTGTGTGCAGTACCCCGGCGCTAGCCATGTAAAGGAGACTCTTTTGATGTGCTTCTGTAGCCTCTTATCATATGTATGCAACAGGTTTTCAGTGTCGAAGGCGACCTGAAGGTACAGTGGAATGGATGATTGGGATGAGCTCAACGGCAGATCCATCCTGTGCCCAGTGATGTCAGTGCTCCACTGCAGAGCTAAGCAGTCAGCGTGGCAGCCTCTCAATGAAACACATCCCTTAACTCCACTTCAACCGCCAGCGCTGTCATGGATATAGAGATCCCATATATCATGTCTACACGGATTACTCTGAAGGCAGCTAAGTCTTGGCTTAAACAGCTCTGAGAGTTTAATTCTGCCAGTCAGAGCCTAACCAGGGCGCTGTTTCATTATCAGACATGCACCAATGATCAGGCAGAACTCTGAACACCCGGACCTGCCTGGGAAAGCCTTGATTTATTTTTTTCTTGGGGGGGGGGGGGGGGGATTGGATGGTGGCAAGGTGATCAAACATTTATCTCCCCCACACCATCTCTTTATATCGATCAACTCCCCTTACCAGGCACGGTATCTTCACAAAACCTGTTCATTTCTACCTGTCTGGGCCTCCAGTGAATAGAATGTGTGAAGCCTTGTCCACCCGCCTCCTCCCGTCTCCACACACACACACACACAATGTCAAACAGTCACACAAACCTCACACCCCTTCCCGCTTTTGATTCAATGTGGCCGGCAATCTCACACCGTGATGCTACATGCCCTGTCAATCATTGACAATCATCATCCTGTGCGAGTTATCTAAATGTGAAGCATGCGCTCTTCCCCCCGTTGCCCTGGTGACTGTGATCCGAGCAGACCGTAATGGATTAGCCAGTGGAATGGGGACTAGGGTCTCCTGGGGGAATAGGGGGCAGCCGAGACCTGCCTGCCACTGATGGGGCTTAGACTAGAGCCAGCGACCTACCGTGGTGGCTCAGTCGCGTCTAGCCCCGCCACCCCCAGGAAGAGCAGGTTGCCTTACCGTGGCGTCAGAGTCACCTTGGAGGGGGGAAAAAGGCTGTTTCCTCTGAAAATGGAAAAGTTGAGTTGATAATGTGTTTACTGTGTGACTGGCTGCATCTCCCAGACTCCTTCACTTCAGAAGCCTGTGGCTCATTTGGTGGATCTGGGCGACATCTGATATTAATCGCGGGCTGTGACTCAGTGACGCTATGTTGACTGGGCTTAGACAGCCTTCACCAAGAAAAATCTAACAATTTGGTCTGGCTCTTTGTCTCTGATGTGTGTTCTGTTGTGCTTTATGTTTTGATTTCCTGGAATCAGGGTTTAGTGTGTTTTTTTGTGTGTGTGGGGGGGGGGGGGGATTGGTTGTTGCATATTTTGCAGTGATTAGGCGAAGGGGGGGGGGGGTTCATCTGAGCTGGTGTAGTTATTGGACAGGCATCACAAACACCCAAAGACAGAGGTTTTGCTTTATTGTTCCCATCTGTGTATCATTGTGTTGGAAGCAATGATGTTGGTGTTCCATCACCTCCAGATTCCACAGAAACCATGTTTCCACATATAGATTTGTCTGTAGCCTATTCCTCAACCTTACACTTGACCTTAACTTTCAATTTGTCACCGAATCCAACTCTTTTGTCTGGCTCTATTATTAGCAAATACTATTAACGATTTATGAGTTATGAAAATGTACACTACAACTATTACATATTCCAGTAATTGATATGAATTATGCATGTGGAAACTGAGCATACTTATATTTTTGGTGTGTAAATCCATTTTCCCCCCTGAATCATTGTTGCAGCTGCCTAGGAGAAGGAAAACAATACTGATAGTCCATTTACCTTACTTCTTCCAGATACTTCACTCAAAGTTTGAATGAATGTTTTATTTACTTTTTATCCCAGCCATTTGAACCCTTTTACGGTCGTAGGAATTGGCCTATATAGACAGGGCTACTTTAAAATGTCTCTTACAGAAGAAATATGTAAAGCAAATGCATAACCATGGTAGCAATTGAAAAGGAACAGTTTGGAGATTATGGGACCATTATTAGACTAAAGGTGAGGACACAACAGTTCACCTGACACAAGACTGAATCCAAATATTACACTGTTGATTTTCTGTGCGTTTGACTTTCACTGTACTTTTACACCACATCTGTTGATAATACTCTGGATATGTCCAGTAACTAATAATATCCTTGGATATTACATTTTGGGGTAGGTATAAATTTTGGGGTAGGGGCAACTTAAGACAAAATGACAAGGGTTTGAGTGAGAGGTCTAACTGGTGTTTCCAAGTGGCCACACCCCTCTCAAAAGTTTACACGGTTCCTAAGTCATTTCAATGTACTTTTATGACTCAAGGAGTAGTCTTCAACTATAAGGTGCTTATTTGAGCTCTCCTACTGTAGCTATGTCGTTGAGGAACTAGAGCGTGCACACTTGTAGTTGTTCTGATTGTGACACAGCACTGCAACCCCACAATTACTGTTGTTTATGCAATCCAAAAACGGTCAATTTATAAATCACAATCTGGGTCAGGTGGGCATCATTTGAAAGCTTGTTCTTTTGCCAACACAACGAGTTCGTACAGTGTCAGGCTTTCGCAATGCAATTCAGAGATGCAGTTTGTTATTTTGATGCACGTAGAATGGAGTCGTGACTGCATTATCCAATTGTATTCGTCACATACGTCATAAACAACAGGCGTGGACTAACAGTGAACTGCTGACGTACGGGTCCTTCCCGATAATGCAGAGAGAAAGAAAATGGAGAAATAATAGAAAAGTATAACATGGAATAATACAAATAAATACACAATGAGTAACAATAACTTGGCTATATACATGGGGTACCAGCAGGGGTACGAGGTGATTGAGGTAGATATGTACATATAACTGGGAATAAAGTGACAGATAATAAACAGTAGCAGCAGCGTATCTGATGAGTCAAACGAGGACTATGCAGATAGTCCAGGTAGCTATTTAACTAACTATTTAACTAACTATTTAGCAGTCTTATTGCTTGGGGTTAGAAGCTGTTCAAGGTCCTGTTGGTTATAGACTTGGTGCATCGGTACCGCTTGGTGCGTCTATGACTTGGGTGGTTAGAGTCTTTCACAATTTTTAGGGCCTTCCTCTGACACCACCTGGGTTAGAGGTCCTGGATGGCAGGAAGCTCGGCCCCCCCTTTGCAATGCGCAATTCAGTCATCGTGCTGAATGAAACATTTCTGAAGGCTTTCACAAAAAAACCTTCCCAATTAAATTATGACCGCAAAGTAGGCCTTCTTGGCAGAATGATATCATATGATTTCAATCAATCGGTTATGCAAGTTCTGCCATCACATGTACACTGTAGGCCTACATTGTAGACTACAGTACAGAAACAAAGCTAGCCCAAATGTCTCTTGCAAGGTGCCCAATTGACAACTACACCCTCCCCAAAAATGTATGTTTTTCCCAGACCTCCCAGATGTGGTTTAAGCATTGAGTGGACTTAGAATTTTACATTTGTGTTGTTTTTCACACAAAAAAAATGTGATTTAGAGTGAAAACTGTAAAGAAAAAGAAAACGATAGGAAAACATAAAAGGTTTACTTTGGGACTTCCCACTGGGCATTGAAATAACGTGGAAACAACATTAATTCAACCAGTGTTGGCCCAGTGGTTTTCCTTCACCAGGAGGGCAGTTTGGGATGTTTTTTTTGCCAAATTAGTAGTATACGCACATCTCCAGGCACCACTACACCACTGCCTGATGGGCCCCCGTGTTGAGGGTCAGCGTGGCGGATGAGTTGTTTCCTACTCACCACCTGGGGGTGGGCCCGTCAGGAAGTCCAGGATCCAGTTGCAAAGGGAGGTGTTCAGTCCCAGGGTCCTTAGCTTAGTGGTGAGCTTGGAGGACACTATGGTGTTGAATGCTGAGCTGTAGTCAATGAGCAGCATTCTCACATAGGTGTTCCTCTTGTCCAGTTGGGAAAGGGCTGTGTAAAGTGCAATATACTGTAGATTGCTTCATCTGTGGATCTGTTGGGGAGTGGTGCGAATTGGAGTGGGGTCCAGGGTGTCTGGGATGATGGTGTTGATGTGAGCCATGACCAGCCTTTCAAAGCATTTCATGGCTACAGATGTGAGTGCTACGGGGCGATAGTCATTTAGACAGGTTACCTTGGCTTTCTTGGCCACAGGGACTATGGTGGTTTGCTTGAAACATGTAGGTATTACAGTCTGGGTCAGGGAGAGGTTGAAAATGTCAGTGACTTGCCAGCTGAGTCCGCATCCTGGTAATCTGTCTGGCCCTGGGCTACCAACGTGTCTGAATAGAGCAGTTGTGGAGCCTACCAGCCCATAGGTAATCAATGGCTCTTAGAGCAGGGCTGAGCCCAGGTATAAATATTCAGTGGATGGCTCTGCGAATTAAGAAGAGACTTCTGTTTCAACTCAGCTGGAAAGCAGACACGAGGCTTGTTTTGGCTGAGGCGCTGTTTTGCTCGGGCATCTGAAGTCCTAGCACCAGACATTGTGGGAGCTGACAGGCTGCTACTGTGAGCCTCGATGACCTAGTAATGACAATATTCTCCTCAGGAGCTTTTAAGAAAATGACAAACGTGAAACCCCTCCCTCCTTCCACCCCAATCTATGCTATCTGCCTAGTGACTACTTTTTACCTTTCATCATCTTGAACAGCACTGCCGTTGTGTCAATAACAAAGGCAATGCAATTGCTATCACATGAATAGAGTCCTGTCAAAGCCAGTTATGCCTAGTGCTTTGATGCTGACTGAAGAGTTTTCTCTCGCAATATCAATGTCAACACTGACTTCAAATGGTTGTATCACAAACACTTTATCTCTGTTCTTTTCATTATAAAAAACAAAGTGTGGCCAAGAAGGCCGAGATGCAAAACTATACTTAATTTACTCCATGCTCAAAGGAATACATAGGTGAAAGTGGAAAGTGCCCCCCAAAAAAAGGAGCATACAAAAAGAATGGATTAAATGAAGTACATTTTAGCATCTCATCCCCCTTGTTTGTTTGTTTTCCTTTTCATGGTCTGAGCGCGAGATCACACTGAACTCTATAGATGCTTTTTGTCTTACACACCGGCCACCATTAATTGTAGCCTGAGCGCAGACACTCAGACGGGCTTTTTACATTATAGAACAGTGAAGAGGCTTAACTTGTTGAAATCATTGAACTACCAGTTCTTTAACCTCAGACACAATGTTGTTGTACACTGAGTGTAGAAAACGTTAAGAACACCTTCCTAATATTGAGTTGCACCTCAGAACAGCCTCAAATCATTGGGACATTTATTTTTTATTTGATCGATTTAACCTTTATTTAACTAGGCACGTGTAGAGTCCATTTGGCATGGACTCTACAAGATGTTGAAAGCGTTCCACAGGGATGCTGACCCATGTTGACTCCAATGCTTCCCACCGTTGTCAAGTTGGCTGGATGTCCTTTGGATGGTGGACCATTCTTGATACACAAGGGAAACACAGCAGCATTGCAGTTCTTGACACACTCAAACCGGTGCGCCTGGCACCTACTACCATACCCTGTTCAAAGGCACTTAAAATATTTTGTCTTGCCCTTTCACCCTCTGAATGGCAAACATACACAATCGCTCAATTGTCTCAAGGCATAAACATTCTTTAAGCTGTCTCCTCCCCTTCATCTACACTGATTTGAAGTGGATTTACCAGGTGACATCAATAAGGGATCATAGCCTTCACCTGGATTCACTGGTCAGTGGAGAACGAGTTCCTACTGTTTTGTACACTCTGTGTCTAGGGGTCTGTTGTGGTCCAACAAACACTCTATTACAGAGAGCTAATCTACAAGAGTCAGTCACAAGATGTAAGTATTGTCTCTTATTTGCTTAATGGTGCAGTAATATATAAAGAGTATGTAACCCCTCTAACAGCCGACAGTAAAGCTCATAGGTCACCAGATCAAAGCTTAAACGGATACTTTGGGGTTTGGGCAATGAGGCCCTTAATCTGCTTCCCCAGAGTCAGATGAACTTGTGGATACCATTTTATGTCTCTGTGTCCAGTATGAAGGAAGTTCTAGGTAGTTTTGCGAGCAAATGCTAACTAGTGTTAGAGCAATGCCTGGAAGTCTATGGGTATCTGCTAGCATCCCGAAGTGTCCCTTTAACTATACAACCATATTTGGCACAGCTCCAGCACCAAAGTGGATTTGAAATGATGTACCCAGAGAAAATGCTCATGTGAAAGCGCTCCTCTGGTTTCCACAGTCTGTGGCACCAAGCCTACTACTGTTATGTCCCCAGCATGGAACAGAGCAGACTTTATTTATTTATTTAACCTTTATTTAACTAGGCAAGTCAGTTAAGAACAAATTCTTATATACAATGACGGCCTACTCCGGCCAAACCTGGAGGACTCTAGGCCAATTGTGCACCGCCCTATGGGACTCCCAATCACGGCCGGTTGTGATACAGCCTGGAATCAAACCAGGGTCTGTAGAGACACCTCTAGCACTGAGATGCAGTGCCTTAGAGAGCTGCGCCACTCGGGAGCCCAGGCTGATCTAACAAATAGCAGATGCTTGAGCCCAGCCTTGGTGAAACGTATTTTCTAGTGATTCCCATTTAGAAACAAATTCATCTGACCCCTTTTCTCCAGGGGAAAGTGTGGATAGTCTAGTAGGAGGCAAATCCTTCACGGCAGTAAGGAAAATGCAGGTGTAAATATGTTGTGACGCTTGCTACCTATAGGTCACCCTGCCCCTGGGAAGAGAACCCCCATCTAATTACTATAGTAACTGACAGCGTTGTGGTCTGGTAATTTGATTTATATAGATTTATACAAGGAATGGATTAATGTCTTATAAAGAATTCATAGCTTCGCTCGCACAGATGTTGCATCTGTCCCGCTCCCTGCTTTTTTTTGTTAACATTTGCCCTTTGTGTCACACATCGCAAAGAGGACGAGAAATAGAACTGTGGTCTCATTTTCACCCAATCACCTGCTATTTTCCTCTGTTAAGAAAACACTGCTTTGAGGGTTGTAGAAACAGCAGCTTCGGAGGCAATGTTGTGTCTCTGGGCTTCCCACTATAGGTCCATAACACTGGGATGTCAGCAGGGAAAACTGGACAGTTTGCTGTGGGAAAGTCTGGTCTGTATTATTATACATGCACATGTTCTCTATCATGGCTTTATTCCCTTTCATTAGGTTGCTGTTGTGATGCAGCAAAACAATCACCCAAATAATAGGCCAATGAGCGGAACACAAAAGTGGGTTGCTTTTTGTCTAATTAAAATCCAAAGTATTTTCTGTTTTTCTTTGACTATTTCAAGCTTCAGAGGGGTTGTGTTAAATGCGGAAGACACATTTCAGTGGAAGGCATTCAGTTGTACAACTGACTAGGTATCCCCCTTCCCCCTTTCATGTCTAATGTGTTTATTCTTCTCACACAAGGTCTTCTGTAAATGTTGTTGTGCACTGTAATTTATGGCTCGGTACAAGGTGAACTACGCTATGGATATAAACCAATTACACAAAGGGTTATTTGTCTCTGTCGGTGCTTTTCAAAGCGTTTCACTTCTGTTGTTTTCAGTACCGTACATAGGGTAATTTATCTATGTTGTATTTACTGTTCATAGCCATACACATTATGTCATATTGTGCTGATTTATATTGAGTACAGGACTCATGAGTTGATTGTATAGACATTGGATATGTTTGGTACTATTATACAGTGTATTTATAAGGATACAACATGCCCATTTCTTTAGTGTGGTTACATTTGTGAATCAACATCCATTTCTAAAACATTTTCAAAGCTTTTATGCCACAGTCAGTCCATATATATATATTTTTTTTTTCTCTAACGAAAATGGCAGGCTAACGGTTTCACAATGCGAGGCATCAACCCACAATACACATTAATGTCACCTATTTTCCAAAAGTCTTGGACAATGTCCTGTGAATTGGTACTATAATACATTGGCTGGCAGGAGCAATCTCAGTGAATAGTAATTATTCTTTCCCAGTGACAGCATTGAGCAGGTTGGAGGGGTTTTTCCTATTGTTTTGAACAACTGTAAGAAAGTATATCAGAAAAGGTTGTGAGCCTCGAGCACAAAAGTTGGTGCCTTTTGTCATTCTCTGTAGACCTTCACTGTGACATTTTAGTGCTCTCTTGAATGTGTGTGGTTTGTAATCATCTGAATAAGGAGCAATGTGTCTCACTTGCAGGGCTTTAGTTTAGCACATTTTGTGTTGGTGCTTTGACTGCCAAACAGTTCTCTAGTAGTTTAATATAACTTGCTTCCCTCTCCAATAAGCACCGAAGAGAATCCCTGCTGAAGCCTTTTCAGCTACTTGACTTTTCACAATGGGTAATATTGTAAGTGATCCTGCAATTTCAAAGCGTTGCTGAGTTACAGTTCATATAAGGAAATCAGTCAATTGAAATAAATTCAAAGGCCTTAATCTATGGTTTTCACATGACTCGGCAGGGGCACAGCCATGGGTGGGCTGGGGAGGGCATCGGCCCACTGGGGAGCCAGGCCCAGTTAATCAGCATGAGTTTTTCCCCACAATAGGGCTTTATTACAGAAATACTCTTCAGCACTCCCCCGTGAGGCCGGTTGGACGTACTGCCAAATTCTCTCAAATAACATTGGAGGCATCTTATGGTAGAGAAATTAGCATTCAATTGTCTGGCAACAGCTCTGGTGGACATTCCTGCAGTCAGCATGCAAATTGCACGTTCCTTCAAAACGTGAGACATCTGTGGTATTGTGTTGTGTGAAAAAACTGTACATTTTAGAGTGGCCTTTTTATTATCCCCAGCACAAGGTACACCTGTGTAATAATGCTGTTTAATCAGATTCTTGACATGCCACACCTGTCAGGTGGATGGGTTATCTTGACAAAGCATAAAATGCTCACTAACAGGGATGTAAACATAAGTGTGCACATAAGTTGAGAGAAATAAGCTTCTTGTGCATATGGAATATTTCTGATCTTATATTTCAGCTCATGAAACATGGGAACAACACTTTACATGTTGCGTTGGTATTTTTGTTCAGTGTCCATACACTACATGACCAAATGTATGTGGACACCTGCTCGTAGAACATCTCATTCAAGAATCATGGGAATTAATATGGAGTTGGTCCCCCCTTTTCTGCTATTACACTCTCCATTCTTCTGGGAAGGCTTTCCACTAGATGTTGGAACTTTGCTGGAGGGACCTGCTTCCATTCAGCCACAAGAGCATTAGTGGTGTCGGGCACTGATGTTGGGCGATTAGGCCTGGCTCGCAGTCGGCGTTCCAATTCATCCCAAAGGTGTTCGCTGGGGCTGAGATCAGGGCTCTGTGCAGGCTAGTCAAGTTCTTCCACACCGATCTCGATCAACCATTTCTGTATGGACCTCACTTTGCGCAAGGGGGCATTGTCCTGCTGAAACAGGAAAGGGCCTTCCCCAAACTGTTGCCACAAAGTTGGAAGCACAGAATCGTCTAGAATGTCATTGAATGCTGTAGCGTTAAGCCTGAACCATGAAAAACAGCCCCAGACCATTGTTTCTCCACCAAACTTTACAGTTGGCACTATACAGCCGTGGCCAAAAGATTTGAGAATGACACAAAGTCTGCTGCCTCAGTTCGTATGATGGTAAGTTGCATATACTCCAGAATGTTATGAAGAGTGATCAGAAGAATTGCAATTAATTGCAAAGTCCCACTTTGCCATGCAAATGAACTGAATCCCCAAAAAACACTTCCACTGCATTTCAGCCCTGCCACAAAAGGACCAGCTGACATCATGTCAGTGATTCTCTCGTTAACACAGGTGTGAGTGTTGTCAAGGACAAGGCTGGAGATCACTCTGTCATGCTGATTGAGTTTGAATAACAGACTGGAAGCTTCAAAAGGAGGGTAGTGCTTGGAATCATTGTTCTTCCTCTGTCAACCATGATTATCTGCAAGGAAACACGTGACGTCATCATTGCTTTGCACAAAAAGGGCTTCACAGGCAAGGATATTGCTGCCAGTAAGATTGCACCTAAATCAACCATTTATCAGATCATCAAGAACTTCAAGGAGAGGGGTTCAATTGTTGTGAAGAAGGCTTCAGGGTGCCCAAGAAAGTCCAGCAAGCAGCAGGACCGTCTCCTAAAGTTGATTCAGCTGCGGGATCGGGGCACCACCAGTACAGAGCTTACTCAGGAATGGCAGCAGGCAGGTGTGAGTGCATCTGCACGCACAGTGAAGCGAAGACTTTTGGAGGATGGCCTGGTGTCAAGAAGGGCAGCAAAGAAGCCACTTCTCTCCAGGAAGAACATTCAGGGACAGACTGATATTCTGCAAAAGGTACAGGGATTGGACTGGGGTAGAGTCATTTTCTCTGATGAATCCCTTTTCTGATTGTTTGGGGCATCCGGAAACAAGCTTGTCTGGAGAAGACAAGGTGAGCGCTACCATCAGTCCTGTGTCATGCCAACAGTAAAGCATCCTGAGACCATTCATGTGTGGGGTTGCTTCTCAGCCAAGGGAGTGGGTTTACTCACAATGTTGCCTAAGAACACAGACATGAATAAAGAATGGTACCAACATATAAAGAATGGTACCAACTTCTCCCAACCATCCAGGAACAGTTTGGTAAGGAACAATGCCCTTTCCAGCATGATGGAGCACCTTGCCATAAGGCAAAAGTGATAACTAAGTGGCTCGGGGAACAAAACATCGATATTTTGGGTCCATGACCAGGAAACTCCCTAGACCTTAACCCCATTTAGAACTTGTGGTCAATCCTCAAGAGGCGGGTGGACAAACAAAAACCTCCAAGCATTGATTATGCAAGAATGGGCTGCCATCAGTCAGGATGTGGTCCAGAAGTTAATTGACAGCATGCCAGGGCGGATTGCAGAGGTCTTGAAAAAGAAGGGTCAACACTGCGAAAATTGACTCTTTGCATCAACTTCATGTAATTGTCAATAAAAGTATTTGACACTTATTAAATGCTTGTAATTATACTTCAGTATTTTATAATAACATCTGACAAAAATGTCTAAAGACACTGAAGCAGCAAACTTTGTGAAAATTAATATTTGTGTCTTTCTCAAAACTTTTGGCCACGACTGTACATTGGGGCAAGACGCGTTCTCCTGGCATCCGCCAAACCCAAATTCATCCGTCGGACTGCCAGATGGTGAGGCGTGATTCATCACCCCAGAGAATGCATTTTCACTGCTCCATAGTCCAATGGCGGCGAGCTTTACACCACTCCAGCCGACACTTGACATTGTGCATGGTGACCTTAGGCTTGTGTACGGCTGCTCGGCCATGGAAACCCATTTCATGAAGCTCCCGATGAGCAGTTATTGTGCTGACGTTGCTTCCAGAGGCAGTCTGGAACTCGGTAGTGACTGTTGCAACCGAGGACAGGCGACTTATACGCACTTGGCAGTCCCAATTTTATACACCTTTCGGGCAAAGCGTGTGGCTGAAATAGCCGAACCCACTAACTTGAAGTGGTGTCCACATACTTTTGTGTGTATAGTGTATTTCTGTTTTTAAAACAGTTGAATAATTTAATCTTGTTCAGTGCATCAACCATGTTCTTTAGTAGTCTACAGTCTTCTATAATTCAATGAAGATGTTAATTATTTCAGCAGAACATTTAACTGTGTTGCATTTGTTTCTTTTCAAGTCATTGTTATAGATTGATATGATGTTGGTATTATGGTGTTAGTATGAGTGTGTGTATCATATACAGTAGCTAAGCTCTTTCTGTTTCAACCTCGATGTAAATATGCAGTTTGAAAAAATGCATTTTCAGAGAGTATATGACCCTCTGTGACGACTGGTAGAGTAACTCCCCTATAGGTCAGTCTTGTAATGTATGGATGGATAAGATGGATTCTATTGACCACGGCTGAGCCATTGTTACAGCAGCCCGTCATGGGTCATCATCAATTCGGGGGAAGGATTTCCAGTGGCTCCCGATCCATTTTTTTTATTCATTACTTCTGCATGTCTTCTCTCCCAGTAATCGCTTAGATTTATTCCCCTGACATCTCCTTCGGTCCTCCGCGAAGCAGAATGAAAGGCAGGTGGTTGGCCTCAAATAATGCTGAAATAATTAGATTGGAAAATGTGGGCTTTGAACGGGATTAGAGATGAGTAGAGTGAGAACAACGAGGAGAAGATGAGAGGGCCAAAGCAAATAAAGGAAGAAGATATCCCTTGCTCTTTTCCCATTTTCTCTCTCTGTCTTCGTGTTTAATTCAGTCCCGTATCAGATTTTTTTCATTTGAAATGGGTACTGGGTAAATACTAGCTCGTACAGAAAGTAAAAAAGGCATAATGACTAGAAATATTTAATGATCGTATCGTTGTGTTTACAGATGCTACACTGCTATGAAAGAGGGCTGAGTGCTTCACGCTGTATATTTGACCTCGGCATTCTGTTAATTAAATAATAACGTGACATTATACTGTAGTATCACAGACAGTAGCTTTGGCTTGCATGTGTTCAGAATGTTCCTCCCTCCTGATCTGAAATATCAAAATGACACCACACCACTGTTTCAGGATGAATGTCTGTATACTGATGGACGGCTGTTCTCTGTTTGACGTTTTGTGAAATTAAGAGCCATTTGGTTATTGACTTGAAACGCCTGAGGCCAGTCGGAATGGAGTGATGAAATGTACCCTGGGATTAGGGCTCTTATGAATGAAACTGATGGGAGGAATTTTATCTGAGGGAAAGGGTGGGGTGGAGGTGCTACCCGGTAGGGCAGTTGCTCAAACAGGTGCCACACACGCACAGAGGGAGCCCGATAGCGGGTAATTAACTGAAGTAAGGACACTGCACAATATAACGAAAGATATCTTTCAAAAATCACGTTGATGAGTTAAGAATTCAAATGGGATTCCTTTATATGAATAAGTCATGCCTTTAGTTAAATAGCAGAAAAGATATAATTCAGTCGGCATTCATACCGTTTGTAGGTTATGGCGATATCATCTCTATGAATGCTGCTCTGCCACGGCATGGACGCAGTTTATCTTCGCGCACTCCTCTTTATTGCGGGCGAAAGGTTCTGTACACATCACTGCGCTCTGTATCAGAAAGTAGGCTGACCCTCTTTGAAGTCTCGTAGATCGATGCATTGCACTCTTTTTGTATATAAAGCCCTCGTGCACAAACTACCGCCGCACCTTACTTCATTGTTAGCCTACAGATTTAGGAGGTACCAGACTCGGTCTCGGGGATGGCTAACTCTGGAGATCCCGTCGATCTCCACTGAGTTAGGTAAAACTGCTTTTAGTTTTATTGCACCTTGTGGAATAATCTCTAAAATTGGATGATTTGGTACCTCTATAGGACCGTTAAGAACAAATTCGTATGTACAATGGCGGCCTAACCCGGACAACGCTGGGCCAATTGTACGTGACGCCTCTAGCACTTAGGTGCAGTGCCGTAACCCACTGCGCCACTCGGGAAGGGGTTTTGAGACAGCTGATTGAGGATCTTTTTACTGCAGAATGTGTTTTGTTTTCCATGATTGAGTTTTTTTTTTATCTCTGTTTTGCTTTTCATAGTGTATTGATGTGTATAGTTGTGTATATTTTTGTAAGTACAAGGCTCATCTGTAAAAGGCTCATCTTACAAGACTCCCTGTCAAAATAAAGGTGAGAAATAAAATACCGTAGCTACTGTTTAAGTTTGGTTTTATAATTATTCAGTACAACTTAAATACAAAGCATGTCTACACATGTTCAATTTATTGTGTACGTTATGTATGTTAGAAGTGTCTGCCACTCATTTCTTTCTTTAGTTCTGCCATCCCAGTGTAATTGGATTTTGACATTTGTAGGGGCTATCAACCTGACAGGACCTATTGATTCCCCTCTGGATGTGTTTCACATGTCATGATGTGAGCTCTGACTACAGTAAAGGGCGAACCCTCATTTATTTCTGCCATATAATCCATAATGAAATTAAAGTAATATCACTGCCTCTGATATCTTATGCAGCAACTGTTGCTAGGAGGTAGCCTCTCTCTATTCAGCAGGGTTTGCAATGAGGACATTGATTCATAGATGAATATGCGTATTGCACAATGTGATGTGACTGGCTGTGAAGGACACCAATTAACAAATGACCTTTAGAAAGATAATGTAAAGGTAATGAATGCACTGCTCACTGTTTGCCTGCTCTTGGAGTAGGGAGGTTACAGAAAATACAATCAGTACACTTGCACAGAACAGTACCACCTGTTGTTACATTCTATATTGCTGCTCCTATACAATCCATAGGGCATAGGCCTTCAGTATACATACAACCTTTGGCTGAATCTCTCAGTAATGGCTATAGTCCTGAGCGGTAGGTAACCCCAGGGATGTAGCAGGGCTGTTAGACAGACAGTTAGTTCCCCTCTGGACCCAGGCTAGTCAGTCACAGCAAGAGAGCCATGGCCTGGAGTTTAATATCTATCCGCACAATAACCATTTCCGGTATCTATCCGATCTGATGAGAGGCAGCTGCGGGCACCGCCACAGCTAGGCGTCACAATCAAACAGGCCTCCAGACTAAAATAACCATTAACTGTAGCCTTACTGTGAGCGTACTTTGGCCTCAGGCTACAGGTCCAGACCTTTGTGTCACAGGTGTGCACTAGCCAGGTAATTAAAGGGCCAGTACAAGCCAGCAGGGTTCAAGCCCCTCTCCCCTTTTCCCTGCCTCAATTGCTACAGTAGCCTCCGACGACCATTTCTAACGCATATAACCTGAAGCCTAAACTATTTGACGTTTGTTTGACAGCTGTTTTGTTGGTGTACGGTCATTGTTTTTGAAATATGCAGACATTTCTGATTAACACTATGCAAATCAACTCTCTCCCAACCTGTAGCTGGAGTGTTCAGTTGTTGACAGGTGTCTGAGCTATTGCATGAGTCCCCCTAGTGGCAGCAATATGCACACCAGCAATGGTCTGACTGAGTGGCTGTGTGTGGGCAGAGTTTGATGGGATGTTGAATCATGCGACCACGATGAGTGAATAAAAAATGGCCAAGCACATTTTGTATTTAGTAAAGATTATGCTTTTGTATTCTCGAAAATATGTGTTTTAGCTCATCTATGATTAACCTGGCTGGCATGGAATTGAAACATCATATCACATGCCCTGATCGACTGGAGTCCGCCTTTTGAGACCGACTGTGTTGTTCTGTAGCTGTCTGAGCAGAATCCTAATAGGGCAGAATAACAAGCTGTATGTTCTATATGATTGAACCTCAACATTCTTGCCACATTACCATATCCATTTTCTATAGGTTGCTGTGGTTGACCTTGTGCTCTCCAGTCTGATGTCATACAATGACACCTAGTAGTTGTTTTTTTAACAAGAAAAAAAATGGATGACTGTCACTTGCATCACCTTTTCAGCACACATATACATATGGTTGGTCCCGCCCGAGGCTGTGGAAGCATTTGATCCCCAGACAGATTAGGCTGTAATCAGATGTCTCTGTGGGCCAGGGCTCAATCAGCACCTCTGGGCTCTCCTCGGGGTGGTTGGAGGATGGCTGGAGACAGAGACAGCCCTATGGGGATTCTAACAACCCACAGTGAGAGGGAGAACAACAGTTATAGACATAAACATAGCAGTATTTTACAGTAGTGTATGTATAGACGACATGGCGGAGCCTAACACTGGATGAAACATGCAATTATAGTCTCATTAACGAAATGATCAACCGCAGTCATGATTCCAGGCTAGCCAGTTGATCACAGAAACACGGATTCGAGAGAGAGCCTGGTCTCTGTTGAGAATTAACCCTCTTGAAAATATCCCTGTCTTGTTTAATGACAAAGAAAGTGTTATGTATGTTTCCGTTGAAGTGCCATGAATCATCCTTAGCCTCTTTTTAAGAATTCCCTGCCTGATATTTGTCATACAATATGGGTTATGAGGATCATAGACAGAATTGGTTATAGATTGCAGGGCGTCATAGGTAGCGACAGGCTGGCGTGTTCGGGGATTGATTTATGTAGCTTAAAAGCTCTCCTATTATTTCATGTGATTTAGTGTCAGATAAAACAGCTGCTCCTCATCATTATTGGATGGGCCTTGGGATGAGACGGTGGTGGGGAACAGGGGCATAAATTACCTCTCTCTCTATTGGCCTGCAGTGTGGGAAGAGGGGGAGAAGGGATGTGCTGCCTGCTATAGAGATGGGCTGACGATCCTCTGGCTTGGCTCACTGGGAAAGACTGGGAGTGCTTAAGGAGATCAATCTCAAAATGTCTCCTTTGTAATACGCTCGTCGTGTATCATTGATCATACTGTAGGTCGGAGTGGAGTGGAGGACCTCATTCTAGTCTAAACCTTTCTTTGTGTATAGTGCGGTCTCATTGTTGTGATTCTAAGTCTTGAAACGTGTAATTGACAAGTGTTTTGAAGGTTGCCTAATTTCTCAGAATGTGTGGGTTAGAGAATGCTTTTCCTCGATTTCCCATATCTGTTCCACCTACTGAGACTTCGCTTTGTTTGTGATTGTCTTGTTTTTGAGTGAGACAATGACTTATTCAAGTCTAATTGTATTCTTTGTAAACAACAGGTGTAGACTAACAGTGAAATGCTTACTTACGGGTCCTTCCCAACAATGTAGAGAAAACAGAGAACAATGTAGACAATGTAGAGAAAACAGAGAAATAATAAAAAGGTTAAACATAATAAATGCACAATGAGTAACAATAACTTGGCTATATACATGGGGTACCAGCAGGGGTACGAGGTGATTGAGGTAGATATGTACATATAACTAGGAATAAAGTGACAGATAATAAACAGTAGCAGCAGCGTATCTGATGAGTCAAAAGAGTTTGTGTGATGAGTCAAACGAGGACTATGCAGATAGTCCAGGTAGCTATTTAACTAACTATTTAACTAACTATTTAGCAGTCTTATTGCTTGGGGTTAAAGCTGTTCAAGGTCGTTCTGGTTTCAGACTTGGTGCATCGGTACCACCTGCCGTGCGGTAGCAGAGAGAACTGTCTATTACTTTGGTGTCTGGAGTCTTTAGGGCCTTCCCCTGTGACCACGTGGATGGCAGGGACCTCGGCCCCAGTGATGTACTGGGCCGTATGCATTACCCTTTAGCGCCTTGCGGTCTGATGCTAAGCTGTTGACATACCAAGCGGTGATGCAGCCACTCAAGATGATCGCAACGTGCAGCTATAAAGTTTGTTGAGGATCTGAGGGATAATGCCCCATTTTCTTCATCCTCCTGAGGGAGAAGAGGCGTTGTTGTGCCCTTTTCACAACTGTGCTGGTGTATTTGGACCATGATAGATCCTTAGTGATGTGGACACAGAGGAACTTGAAGCTCTCGACCCGCTCCACTACAGCCCCAACAATGTGAATGGGGGCGTGCTCGGTCCTCCGTTTTCTGTAGTCCACGATCAGCTCCTTTGTCTTGATGACGTTGAGGGAGAGGTTGTTGTCCTGGAATCACACTGCCAGGCCACACTGCCAGGTTTTCATATTGTCCAGGTGGTAGAGGGCAGTGTGGACTTTGCGTCATCTGTGGATCTGTTGGGGTATGTGAATTGGAGTGGGTCCAGGGTTTCTGGGATGATGGTGTTGATGTGAGCTATGACCAGCATTTCATGGCTACAGATAGTCATTTAGACAGGTTACCTTGCCATTCTTGGGCACAGGCACTATGGTGGTCTGCTTGAAACATGTAGGTATTACAGACTCTGACAGGGAGAGGTTGAAAATGTCAGTGAAGACACTTGCTAGCTGATCAGCGCATACTCTGAGTACGTATCCTGGTAATCTGTCTGGCCCTGCGGCCTTGTGACTGTTAACCTGTTTAATCCTCAAGTCTATTGATGCACCCGTGTGTCAATCTCTATACTGAACAAAAATATAAATGTAACGTGCAACAATTTCAATGACTTTACTGAGTTACAGTCCATATAAGTAAATCAGTCAATTAAAATTAATTAATTAGGCCCTAATCTATGTATTTCACATGACTGGGCAGGGGTGCAGCCATTGGTGGGCCTGGGAGGGCATAGGCCCAACCACTTGGGAGCCAAGCCCACCCACTGGGGAGCCAGGCCCAGCCAATCAGAAAGTTTTTCCTCACACAAGGGCTTTATTACAGACAGATATACTCCTCAGTTTCATCAGCTGTCTGGGTGGCTGGTCTCAGACAATCCCACAGGTGAAGCAGCCAGATGTGGAGGTCCTGGGCTGGTGTGGTTACACGTGATCTACGGTTCTGAGGCCAGTTGATCATACTGCCAAATGCTCTAAAACAACGTTAGAGGCGGTTTATGGAAAATAAATTAACATTAAATTCTTCAGCAACAGCTCTGGTGGACCTGCAGTCAGCTTTCCAATTGCACGCTCCTTCAAAACTTGCAATTGTGTTCGTTGTCCATAGTTTATGCCTGCCCATACCATAACTCCACCGCCACCATTGGACAGGCACTGTGTTCACAACATTAACATCAGCAAACCGCTCGTCCACACAACGCAATACACGTGGTCTGTGGGTAAGAGCATTGGGCCAGTAATCGAAAGGTCGCTGGTTTGAATCCCTGAGCTGACTAGGTGCAGAGGCCGGTTGGACGTACTGTCAAATTCTCTAAAACGATGTTGGAGGCGGCTTATGGTAGAGAAATTAACATTGAATTGTCTGGCAACAGCTCTGGTGGTCATTCCTGCAGCCAGCATGCCCATTGCACATTCCCTCAAAACATGAGACATCTTTGGCATTGTGTTGTGTGACAAAACTGCACATTTTAGAGTGGCCTTGTATTGTTCCCAGCACAAGGTGCACCTGTGTAATGAGCATGCTGTTTAATCAGGTTTTTGATATGTCACACCTGTCAGGTGGATGGATTATCTTGGCAAAGGAGAAATGCTCACTAACAGGTATGTAAACAAATTTGTGCACAAAAGTTGGGGGGAAAAAGGTTTCTGTACGCATAAAACATTTGGGGGATCTTTTATTTCAGCTTCTGAAACATGGGACCAACACTATACATATTTTGTTCAGTTTAAGTAACATATTTTTTTTTTTTATCCCCATCAAAATCCGTCAGTTTAAGCTAGAGATTTTTTGCATGGTCTGTGTCTCAGAATCCGCCTATGTGGGCCTTCCGCATCTATGGTGGAAAATGGCCGAGCTACAGCGGTGTTTGTCAGACCATGAGACATCCAGAAAATCTGTGTCCTCACAAAAATGCATGTGGCATCCGATCAGCCTACAAACTAAAAGATGAGAATCATGAACGTGATGGTGTTCTCTGTTTTGCTCTACGGCCTTCACAAGTGTCACGTGACTGGTTTTTAGGTAACCCATACAAATGAATGGAAGAATGGAGGTAGTTTTGTGCCAACAGATATAAGGGATTAAATGTGTAAAAAAAAACATATTTCCTGAGCTTTCTTTTATCTCCTAGATATAGGACAGACACTTCAACACCTTATTCTTTATGATTTATTTTTTGACTATCTTTTTTGCCATTTATGAATGTGTTCAATGCGATTATATGGGCTATAGTAGTAATTGGTAAATATATTTTTTTGATACTTAAAGGGATCTTAAAATTCTAAATCAAATAGTTAAATGAGCCATGGTATGAGTCAAGTGCAAGTGTTGGTTCAGGGAAGTACATTTTTGGGGGTATTTATTTATTTAATGAAAAAATGTTTTGGGGGTGGGGTCAATGTGATTATTTAAGAAATTCTTTGAAGAGGTAGAGTTTCGGGTGCTTTCGGAAGATGGGCAGAAACTCTGCTGTCCTAGCTTCAGGTTGTTGTTGAAAATTAGGTCCAAAGGTGAAGGCAGAGACTATTTAATTGTATAATAGAATAAGCTTTAATAAAAGCCGCTGCAGGGGAGATCTACCTCTGATTTCACAGGGAAGAACTCAGAGTGAATGGTTGCATGTCCCTTATATAGTGGGAGGGGATAATACAATCATATTGTTAACACAATAGTTATTTAATACCAGCAACAGTTCTGGGAACACAATGGCTTTGTGTTAGGGTGCAGACATAACCGGAGTCTATGAAAGGTAAAAACATCACAGTCCAACACAGAACATGTCCCTTGAGAAGTTAAAACAGTTTATTTTTATTCAACCGGCAGTGTTGTTTTTTTTTGGGACACATGAATCAAGGTGTGAGTCATGTGTCCGGAGGGGGAGAGGTAAATCATTGTAGAAAAGAATAGTACACACCCAAATCTGTGCCCAATGTCTAATTTGTCAAGAATACAACGCAGGGAAGCAAGTACCGACCTCTTTGTCAAGCCTACCAGTCCCCTGGGGCCCTTTAATATGCAAATTCATTTTGTTCACCTGTCTGTAAAATGAAAAAAGATATGTTGGTAATGGTTGACAGTTACTCCAAATGTATTGAAGCCTACCTCACATCAAATGAGGAAGCAAAGACTGGAGGTAAGTGCCTGTTACAAGACATTGTTCCATGATTCTGTGCACCACAAAGTGTAGATAGCGATAAGGCCTTGGATACATGTGGCCTTGATTCGGTCTTATGTAGCAACATTTGAAATTGTGTTTTTTTACATTGGATAAAAGTAGAAACTCAGAGCTAGATAATGGTGTATCATACACTTTGGTTGAGGAACAATGGGAAAGTAATTCTGCTTTGAAACTTGATAAACTTTTGAGGAAATGGCCCTTGAATTTTTTTGGTACACCTACTGGAGATCTCTTCTTTGTCTAGACCCATTCAGCATCATTCACATCCTCTAAAGCATTAGCCCCACCCATCTCTTTAAGGATTCACATGTGAGGCCATGTTTATTTGTCACATGCACAGAATATAGAAGGTGTAAACGGTACAATGAAGTGGTTACTTGCATAGTAGCAATATCAAAAACAGAAAGTGTCCAGATAAAAATATTTAATAAATACTTTATCATTATTAGATAACGCTTACTTGACACTTGTCTAAATTGATGGGTCATGTGAAGGAAATGCTATAACCTCCCCGCAGCCACGTCTAGCTACGTCACTATGGGTCACTATTGTCTAGACATGTACACATGTTCATGAAATACAATAGAAGGCCGTAATCACCCCCAGACACACTTGTCTAATTTGATGGGTCATGTAATAATCCGGCAGAAGTGGAATCATTTGTTTAGACATGTAGCGATCTTGTTGAACAATGAACCGTCATAATCCCAACTCATACTACTACCAATACAAACATTGTCATAGCTGTAGAATTAATCTGCAGGTAGCTAAAGCTAACAAACTAGGTTCAACGTTAGCTAGCTAACATTAGGCTATAACTAGCAATGCAAATGGATTTCTGATTTGAATAATAGATCATACATGTAACGTTAGCTAGCTAACATTAGGCTATAACTAGCAATGCAAATGGATTTCTGATTTGAATAATAGATCATACATGTAACGTTAGCTAGCGAGCCAGCAAGCTAACATTTGCTCGCTAAGTAACAGTACACTTTAGCTTGCAATAAAAACTACATTCTGACAGAATTAGAAACTTATAATATCTGAGAATGTAGCTAGACTCTTAACCGTATATATTGATGAACGCGTCACGGCAGACTGGAACCATTTAACTTAATTTTGTTTGGTCAGCGTTGTGTCAAGTCACTACAGTTCACACTGACCTTGGTGTGTACAGAAAGTAGCCCATCACTTTTTCCAACTGAACTGTCGATAGCTCCTGCTAAATTCAGGACATCAATGTTGTTGAGAAAAGTAGCAAAACTTTTGTAGTTCTCGAGGGCTAACGTTATGTTTCAAAAATGGCGCAGTAGAAAGGACTGCCAACACATACTGAACAACTCACGTTATAGACAGAAGACATGGCAGACCAATCCAAACGCATCTCCCAGCATTTCCAGCCCATCCATTATCTCAGGCAATCATGGCTAGCGGGAAGGTTCCTGCCTTTTTCCATGGCTAAACCAACTAGGCTCGTAATTTAACACTTTTATTCATATTTATAGATGGAATACAAGTTTGTTATTAAGGCACATGAAAGCTCACATGTTCCAGAAAGCATTTCTGCCAAATAACACATTTTGATAAAAAATACATGTTCACATTCCAATGCTGCTCCTGTGAACTAGTGAGGAGCGACATACGCCTAGTTTCCTGAAACGAGTCACGTATTTCACCTCAATGATAATGACAGAACTGTGTGACATGCTGCACGTTAAGAGGAATTTACATGTACTGCTTCACCCGGGAAGTTATGGACTTGTAGAATGCTATAATGGTGTTCTGACAAATAAACTGTCAAGAATATGTGCCCAAACAGGACTCACCTGGGTGGATGCATTATCAATAGCAATCAGCTGCAGGGGAGATCTACCTCAGATTTCAGAGGAAAGAACTCAGAATGAATGGTTACATGAATGGTGTGGTTACATGAATGATTATATGTCCCTTATATAGTGGGAGGTGATAATACAATCACATTGTTTACACAACCGTTATTCTATACAAGCAACCATTCCGGAACAGAATGGCCTTGTCTTAGGGTGCAGACATACCAGGAGTCTATTGAAAGGCATAACATCACAGTCCAACACAGAACATATCCCTTGAAGTTACAACAGCTCACCCCAAATTCTGACACCACAAGAGGGAAGATGGTTCCACTGTTTTTAATGCTGTAATTGTTGTTTGCATGCATTTCATCTAAGGACACATTTACTGTAAACTAGCCTGTCTCTTTCTGTTGTAAATGTTCTCTCTACTTGTTCCACAAAACTCACTGACAGGGGTTTTTGAACATTTTCGTCCTTTGGACCTCAAAGGAGTCGATCTTAGCTCGTGTGATGTCTCCATGAGTCTGACAAAGTTTATTTCTGTCTGTCTCTAGGTTCGACTACCAGGAGCTGCTCCACAACTCAAGCTTCTGTCTGGTGCCCCGCGGTCGCAGGCTGGGTTCCTTTCGCTTTCTTGAGGCCCTCCAGGTACGTAGTTTGTCGTTTCCCCGTCAAAACCCTGTCCCTCTGAGTCTCCAAGTGGTTTCCTTGGTAACGGATGCTAGTCGTCGGCACAGCAGCCGCGATTGGAGCCTGGGAGTTGTGCAGGTCCTGCAGGCTGCCAGGCCTGATGCTTGGATTATTGGTATTGACAACCTGTCATCTTTTCAAAAACAGCCGCAGACGATTTCTGTGCTGTAGATAACAGAGTAGCCCTATTTTTATCTCTTCCAACACCTCCCACTTCCATTAACACCTGGTCTTCTCATCTCTGGCATGTTTATTTGGACTGACAGAAGCCTCTATAGAAGTATTTTAGGATTGTTTATGACTTTGAACCATCCCATTATGGATAAGCATGTGTCTATATACACTGAGTATACAACACATGAAGTAAACCTGCTCTTTCCATGACATAGACTGACCAGGTGAATCCAGGTGAAAGCTATGATCCCTTATTGATGTCACTTGTTAAATCCACTTCAATCAGTGTAGGTGAAGGGGAGGAGACAGGTTAAATAAGGATTTTGAATCCTTGAGACAATTGAGACATGAATTGTGTAAGTGTGTCATTCAGAAGGGGAATGGACAAGACAAAAAATGTAAAGAATGGTCCACCACCCAACGGACATCCAGCCAACTTGGAATATTAGGAAGGTGTCCTTAATGTTGTCTACTGTATACTCAAATGTGGAATCTAATAAGAAAGTATAGTGTTATCACATCCAGATACACTGAGGCCTGGGTACAAAGTAAAGAATGAAGGAAGCAGCCTAGTCATTTCTACCCCACTCTCTACAAGGGGTCAGTGCAGCAGTTAGGCAGACACACTGTAGGTAACAATTCAAATGTGGAAATAATCATCTCAGTGCCGACTGAGAGCTAGTCGGATTTGCGGCTCCCAAAATGGTGCGTTCTGTGCTGCCTTTTAAGGGTGAGGCAGTTCCATTCCGCACCCAGATTTCAGAGGGGACACTTTGAAACAGGAACATCAAACAGGTTTTTAGACATGACACAGATTGAGCTTTCATATTGTGTGAGGGAGCTCTCTCCTATTCGTCATCTATTCGTCATCTCTATCTGTCAAGCGAGGCTCAAAGGAGGGCTGTTATGTAGATGGTGGAAGGGAAAGACAGAGGTTTGGTTTGGCTGCAGACAACGTGTTTCCCTCCAACAACACAGGAGAGAAGAGGAGGTGGAGTAGGAGGAGGAGGAGGAGGAAGAAAGGGGAAGGGGGGAGGAGAATGGGAGGGGAGAAGGAGACGAGGCCACGAAGCTGAGCCAGGCTGTGTTGTTGGAGGGAAACGCGTGGTCTGCAGCCAAACCAAACCTCTGTCTTTCCCTTCCCCCCTCTACATAACAGCCCTCCATGACTAAAGAGCAAAGGGGATTTAAACAGACAGACAGGCCTCCAATCATGGACTTGGCCTTTCTCAGAGTCTCCTTAAGCCCCAAATGAGTGTCAAACTTTTAATGATGGAGATCCAAGTCTCAGTTGAAAATGCTTGGTTCAGTACGCAGCCTTGGTTGGAAATTTAAAGGGATTCTAATGAAGTAGGCCATATTAATTTCTCCGTAAGTGCTAGCGCACCCAGTTGAGTCTCCCTAAAAATGGTTGCCACTTCGCTTTTCTCACCTCTGAACATCCATTAATAGTGAATCCTTTGTAAATGTAGCTCTGTAGAGAATTTGATCCCTGTAAAAGCCTGGCTTTAAGTGATTAACTGGTTTATGTGTTGCTGTGGTGTTTCCTTGAGTTAAATTGTGTAAAGAAGTTTACGGATTAAACCATCTCTCATTTCCATTTCATTATAAAGGTGCTGCTTTGAGGAAGACCATATGTATTCCTGAATATTAAAACAGGCTTGATGAAGTATGTTCAACAGACAAAGAAAACAAAACTCAAAATAGTATTGTGTAATTGTTCTCATATTTGTTTGTGTTGCTAGTGACTCATTCTCTGCAATATTGATAAGAACCAATGGCTTAAACTAAAAAACTTTATACAATACGCCCTACCATTGTGTGACTAATAGTCCACCTTTTACTCTGTGTGAAAGGCGTTCAGATGAACCTGTTTGTAGACATGAGTGCAGAGGAATCTGACACTTCACTTTCCCAGAGAGAAATCCCACAACATACCAGAGGAGTGTGTAAAGTAAGACTAGCTCTTGGATAACCTCGCCTATTTCTTCTTCAGTCCTGTAGAAGTGTAGAGAGCTAACCATAATAAAGGTGTCTGTGTATATCTGACCCTTTCTGTGCCTCCTCTGCCTGGGCTACCCCCCTCCTCCCCATCCTTCACCCCCTCTCCCCCCCCCCAGGCTGCCTGTATCCCTGTCATACTGAGCAACGGCTGGGAGCTGCCTTTCTCTGAGATCATCGACTGGAGCAAAGCAGCTGTCATCGGGGACGAGAGGCTCCTACTGCAGGTAGCTTACTGATGGAGACATCCTCCCTATGACACTGATCTCTCTCTCTCGCTCTCTCTCTTTTCACCGCTATCATACTGCCCCTTAGGCTAGAACACAAGGGCCTCACAACTCACTTTGTGCTTTTAGTAAGGACCACTGTGGTGGATAACGTTTACCTCTCTCTCCAAATGAATATATTCATAATTCTTTGCAAATGCGATATAGTAACTTTTGGGGGGAGGGGGCAGCCACACCCACGGTTTCAGAGGCGCTTGTTTGCAGAGGGGTGGAATAAAATGCCAGGGTACCTTCATATATTAACCTACCGCGCCCCTGCCTGTCTCCCGTAGCCACGTCCCCTGTATCAATAAACTCTCCCATTAATTATGTCATGGAAGGTGTATGATATTTTAGGTTATTTCATTACTGCATCTATTAGTAGCTGCTACCGATCTGCCCTTTCATGACTCTGAGCTTGCCGGTTATTAATGTGGTGAGAAAGAGAGGGGTTTGAAATACGACAGCCAAAATGTCATGTGGACATGAAAGTGAAGAGAATGAGGAAAGGATGTGTGTCCCGAGATATAATGACAGGATTTAGCTTGAAGGTACCATTCCCCTTCTTGTCAGCTCTACCCCCACTTATGAAATCAGCACAATTAATTAGCCGGTTTCCGTAAAGGAGCTGCTCTGACACATTACAGAAACTTGACACATATTTCTCATACTACTGATTCACACAAAGATTGGATTGGAATTAGATTTACAATCAATTGCACTATTGAGACCACACAATGCAAGAGCAGCCTGTTAAAAGTCGTAAATGGGTTTTATTGCAAGTCCTGTAATTATTTGTGACTATACGCTGTTGAATGGAAGACATTCAGAGAAGCAAATGTTTTTTCTCTCCCTCTCCACCCTCTCGTTACAAAGTCCCCGTCCTAAAAGCATGCTAATTGTTGTCAGATACGCTATATATACAAAAGTATGTGGACACCTCTTCAAATCAATGGATTCAGCTATTTCAGCCACACCCGTCGCTGACAGGTGTATAAAATCGAGCACACAGCCATCAGTAGCGGAGCGTGGGTAAAATCACTTGCATTGTGATTTGTTGCATTTTGTTTGCTCCATAACCTGTTAATTCATATGCCTTGCGACCGTGATATATAGGCCTAAAGGCCGAGACAATAAGAAAACCGTAGCAGAATTCAACAACATCTTTGTTTTATCACAAAACCGGATAGCAACCCCTGCCCAGTGAAGTCCACAAAGCATATAGCATGTAACAGATCTACAGCATGGTCAAGCAAGTGAATGTTTCTGACATTTTCAGATCACTAAACAACTATGGATTTAAAACCACAGAGAGTTGCCACAAGTCACAAAGAAAACAGGAGCTGCCTCCACTATTCCAGCACCATTACAACTATACCTATAAGATATAAAAAAATACCAAAAACAATTTAGTCCAATCAACTTGTGTGTGCGCGATCGTGCAAGTAGAAAAACATGTTGACTCACCCTACTCGTAGAGAAACGACAATTTCATCCTCCTCTCTTTCATGTTGATGGTATCACTCTGTCATGCTTTTATTTTTTGTTGTCCTAGGCTACCTGGCTAAAATGTTTGCTCACTAGCCTAACTTTCATTAATGGGCAATGTTAGCTAGTTAACATTAACCTTCTACATCTAGCTACATATTGAACTTCCATTCTCTCAGGCCAGGGGCACAACAGTTAATTAATTAATGGTTTGATCGGAATTGCTGTTATAATCATAGGCCAGTACAAAGAATTAAGTAAAACCACAAGTCCAAATCCCTATCTCCATCCATAGCTAATTTAGGAAAGGGACAATTTTAGCTAGCTAGCTAGCCACCAGAGGACAACAACACAACGAGATGCAACAGTTCTAGTTTTTCTGTCAATGACGTATGCTCTCAATGGGATTTGATAGGAGTGACGCCAAATCCAAGCTGGCTTCCCTTGGCACTTTTTTTGGTGTGTGCCAGGACCATTCACAGTTGAGCTCAATGCTGATTGGCAAAACATTTTCAAAAATGTTTTTGTCAAAGGAGGCCAGATGCTTGCTGGCTTCCCTTGCCTCCAATGCTAAGGGCGGCATCAATGTCATACTCGTTTGAACCAGACAGTATCAGATTGATGGCCTACACGTCGAGAGACAGAGGGGCGCTGTTTCGAAAGCCTGAATGCTTTCTCCTGTGAGATACATTCAGCGTCTTGCAAAAAATGTTACCTTTATTTAACAAGGCAAGTCAGTTAAGAACAAATTCTTATTTACAATGACGGTCTACCCCGGCCAAACACGGACCACGCTGGTCCAATTGTGCGTCGCGCTAATTGAAGGAAGATTATGAAACACAGAGAGACAAAAGATAGATTTCCATTTTTTTTATTTGTCTATTTTTTGGGGAAGCCTGGCTTCCCTTGGAATTTATGAATACACGCCACTGACAGCCATGCAATCTCCATAGCTAAACATTGGCAGTAGAATGGCCACACTGAAGAGCTCAGGGACCTTCAACATGGCACCGTCATAGGATGCCACCTTTCCAACAAGTCAGTTCGTTAGGTTTCTGCCCTGCTAGAGCTGCCCCAGTCAACTGTAAGTGCTGTTATTGTGAATTGGAAACATCTAGGAGCAACAGCAGCTCAGCCGTGAGGTGGTAGGCCACACAAGCTCACAGAACGGGACCGCTGGGTGCTGAAGCGCGTAACGCGTAAAAATCATCTGTCCTCTGTTGCAACACTCACTACAGAGTTCCAAACTGCCTCTGGAAGCAACATCAGCACATTAACTGTTTATGGGAGCTTCATGAAATGGGTTTCCATGGCCGAGCAGCCGCACACAAGTCTAAAATCACCATGCGCAATGCCAAGCATCGGCTGGAGTGGTATAATCCTAGCCGCAATTCAACTCTGGACCAGTGGAAACGCGTTCTCTGGAGTGATGAATCATGCTTCACCATCTGGCAGTCCGACAGATGAATCTGGGTTTGGCAGATGCCAGCAGAATGCTACCTTCCCCCAATGCATAGTGCCAACTGTTAAGTTTGGTGGACGAGGAATAATGGTCTGGGGCTGTTTTTCATGGTTTGGGCTAAAGCATACAATAATATTGTAGACGATTCTGTGCTTCCAATTTTGTGGCAACAGGAAGGCCCTATTCTGTAATACTAGAACCAAGCAAGATTTCTGGCTCTCACAGACCTGTAACTTCTTCTTTAAGAGGCTCCTCTGTCCTCCACTCGTTACCTGTATTAATGGCACCTGTTTGAACTTGTTATCAGTATAAAAGACACCTGTCCACAACCTCAAACAGTCACACTCTAAACTCCACTATGGCCAAGACCAAAGAGCTGTCAAAGGACACCAGAAACAAAATTGTAGACCTGGTAAGCAGCTTGGTTTGAAGAAATCAACTGTGGGAGCAATTATTAGGAAATGGAAGACATACAAGACCACTGATAATCTCCCTCGATCTGGGGCTCCACGCAAGATCTCACCCCGTGGTGTCAAAATGATCACAAGAACGGTGAGCAAAGTAGAGCTGGGACCAAAGTAACAAAGCCTACCATCAGTAACACACTACGCCGCCAGGGACTCAAATCCTGCAGTGCCAGACGTGTCCCCCTGCTTAAGCCAGTACATGTCCAGGCCCGTCTGAAGTTTGCTAGAGAGCATTTGGATGATCCAGAAGAAGATTGGGAGAATGTCAAATGGTCAGATGAAACCAAAATATAACTTGTTGGTAAAAACTCAACTCGTCGTGTTTGGAGGACAAAGAATGCTGAGTTGCATCCAAAGAACACCATACCTACTGTGAAGCATGGGGGTGGAAACCTCATGCTTTGAGGCTGTTTTTCTGCAAAGGGACCAGGACGACTGATCCGTGTAAAGGAAAGAATGAATGGGGCCATGTATCGTGAGATTGAGTGGAAACCTCCTTCCATCAGCAAGGGCATTGAAGATGAAACGTGGCTGGGTTTTTCAGCATGACAATGATCCCAAACACACCGCCCCGGCAACGAAGGAGTGGCTTCGTAAGAAGCATTTCAAGGTCCTGGAGTGGCCTAGCCAGTCTCCAGATCTCAACCCCATAGAAAATCTTTGGAGGGAGTTGAAAGTCCGTGTTGTCCAGCAACAGCCACAAAACATCACTGCATGGAGGAATGGGCCAAAATACCAGCAACAGTGTGTGAAAACCTTGTGAAGACTTACAGAAAACGTTTGACCTCTGTCATTGCCAGCAAAGGGTATATAACAAAGTATTGAGATAAACTTTTGTTATTGACCAAATACTTATTTTCCACCATAATTTGCAAATAAATTCATTAAAAATACTACAATGTGATTTTCTGGATTTTTTTCTTCTCATTTTGTCTGTCATAGTTGAAGTGTACCTATGATGAAAATTACAGGCCTCTCATCTTTTTAAGTGGGAGAACTTGCCCAATTGGTGGCTGACTAAATACTTTTTGCCCCACTGTATATTATAATTACGGCCTTGGTTCCAACATCTAGAAGAGGGGAGGCTGTTATAGCAGCAAAGGGGGGGACCAACTCTATATTAATGCCCATGGAGTGAGATGTTCGACAAGCAGGTGTCCACATTCATTTGGTCATGTTGTGTATGTGTATGATATGCTGTAACAGGATATGAGGCACCTATGGACGTTTTGTCTTCAGAAGGAAAAAAAGAAAAAAACACACTGACAGTAATAATGACAGTGTTTGTGCATTTAAAAGCACAAATAATTGTTACATGTAATTAAATGATTTCCTTACAAGTTGTGTAGAACTGCATTCACACTGGCGTCAGATGAAAAGCCATGGAGCCCTCAGGCATTCAGAGTGGGAGTTAGATACGAAAGGATGCTAAAAGGTGAGGAATGTTGTCGAAGTTCGAAGGGTCAAAACACTTCTGGTTTGTAGTTCCATTTTGTGTTTAGATTGTTCAATGTAAATGTCAGTGGTTTTCTCTGGGAAAATGTATTTTCCATTTAAATCTAATTTCCTATTAAAACCCAACTTGCTTACGACGAAGATTTGCATGAGTTGTTTATGGAAAAGAACCAGCTAACTGTGTTTTGATTAAAAACAAATCAGAAACTTTTGTAATGGCACTGCAACTTTTCTACACTCCAAAAATGACAAATGAATGGCTATTGAGATGGTTTACATGTATCTATCTATAGATAATCTTCCACCGGATTCATTGTAAGTAAGATAAGCCAATGCGATCTTTATATGCATGTAAGATAAACTCCTATGTACAAACAGAGATATAAACATGGTTAGGATGGTCAAGATAATAACTTAAAGTGGGTCCGGAATTATTGGATCCCGTGCTAAAGATGGGCAGAAAATACTATATAAAATAAATGAAACCAATACTGAGCTACAGTATATTGTATGCTCAAAATTATTGAAGAAATATATTGTTTTATACTAATACATAGCAAGAGATTTTCTTTAACAAGTGATACAGAAAATCTCTAAAAGTTAGGGGTCAAAATGATTGGATTCTGTGTTTTCCATACTCCAGCACCCTCTCCTTGCGAGGATAACGACACTGAGCCTTTTTCTATCATGTTTTGAGATTAGACCATTCCTCCATATATAATCTTTCCAGATACTTGATGTCATGGGAATGAGAGATTTTCTGTATATGTTCTTTCGAAGGTGAAACCCACCATTGGTGTGCGTGGCTAAAGAACTCCATGTTCATGTCATAATCACCATAACACCGGTTCCAATCCAAGTGCCAATGCCGTTTAGTCAAATCCAGGCGGTCAGATGACATGAAAATAAAGCTCTTTGGCCATGCACTCCAATGGTGGGTTTCGCCTTCAAAAGAACAGTGCATATGCAGAAAATACCTCATCCCTACTGTAAAATACGGTGGTGGATCTTTGATGTTCTGGGGCTATTTTGCTTCCACTGGTCCTGAGGCCCTTGTTAAGGTCAACGGCATCATGAACTTGTGCTGGTATTTGGTACCAGCACATTTTAGCCAAAACCTGGTTGACTCTGCCAGGAGGCTGAAACGTGGATCTTCCAGCAAGACAATAACCCCAAGCACAAAGAAATTGTTAATTTACCACAGAATCAACATTTTGCAGTGGCCCTCTTAGTCTCTGGTCTTGAACCCAATTGAAAACCTGTGGTTTTCACAGACGAAGGATATCAATGATCTGGAAAGATTCTGTATGGAGGAATGGTCTAAGATCCCTCCCAATGTGCTCTCCAATCTGATAAAACATTATAGAAATAGACTCAGTGTAGTTATCCTCGCAAGGGGAGGGTGCTGGACTATCGAAAACAAGGGATCCAATCATTTTGACCCTTAGCTCTATGAGATTTGTTTAATTACTTGTTAAACAGAATCTCTTTCTCTGAGCAATTGTATTAGTATAAAATAATATATTTTTTCCTTGTTTTGGATCATACAATATAGCTCAGTATTTTTATTAATTATTTTATACAGTCTTTTTTGCTCATCTTTAACAAGGAACCAAGTCATTCCGGACCCCACTGTACATCCGGCTTTATTCACAGAGTTTGTAAATGGCTCCCACACCATACTGCTGTGGTGGTGGTGTGTTGGGACAAAATGAGAGTGAAGGAGAGTTTTTAAGTCAATCCCCTGTTTTGGTTTTATACGACAATCAAGTTGCTGCACCTACTGTGAAAATGGAATCTCATTGCGTTCAATTATGTTGAAGAATGACACGCAACAACTCAGCACAACATGTGGAGTAGCATATTCCCCCACAGTGGAGACACATAAACACTAATGGAGAGAGGGTTGTGTGATTAGATTGGTGTTATTTATGTCCTGCCTCTGACTGTATTAAAACTAGAAATACTGTCACTGCCGAACATCAGCTCAGAAAGACATTGTTTTCAGGCTTCAGGTGGAGGGGGGTTGTCTTTGTGATTTGGGGGTAAGAAATGTGACGTTCATTGTGACAACGCTGATTTGTCTCTCTTGCCCCCTCTCCTGCCACGTGTCACATTGTCAATTGTATGTTTCAATGTTTGTATAATTGATGAGGAGACTCAGAGATGAGAAGTGACAGGACAGAGCAGTGCTATCTGTCAGTTAGCAGGGTTTGATAGCATTGTGTGTTTGCCACAGGAGGGACATGATCCCTAGCTGAGGGGCTCACCCTCTCTCACACAAGGCCGGTTTACCAGCACATACCAACACCTCCGTTTCCCTCTAGCAGTCTGGCCTATGCTTGGAGATACCACTGGAGAGAATAGTCCTCAATTGGAACGATATGGCAGCAAATTCCATTAGTCCTCTGCCACACAAATGACAGTGTAATTTGACCGCTGAGTACCGTCGTTAACGATGTCATTGGTCCCTCAAGTAATAGCCACTAAAGGAAGGTTAGAATCCTACAGAGAGTGTTTCTATGGCTCCCAGGGGAGGAGTCAGTGTGTCCATGGGCCTCCCTCGGGAAGGAGGATTTCACCTAATCACATCTGCCCAGAGAATAACCCATGTTCCCCGACTCTCTCACACTCATTAAATGTTTTACTCTGTCCTTTTTTTTCCCCAGGTTTCTTCAATTACCAGATCTGTGGACCATGACAAAATATTGGCGCTCAGGCAGCAGACTCAGTTCCTCTGGGATGCGTATTTTTCTTCGGTAGCAAAAATAGTATTAACTACATTAGAGGTAAGCTCTCCCATTTCTAGAACTGTTCATGTGAATCGGAAGTGGGTGGGAGCAGGTTGGGAGGATTGCAAGGCCAGACAGCCAGCAGCCAGGATAACGGATAGACTTTTCTATAATGTGCACAAGTGGCCAGGATAAATTGATGGTGGCTGTACAACAGAGTTCCCCAACCAAGTTCTTAATTTCCCCTGGTTTGTTTTTTTCTTACTGCTGACAGTCTGGCTCTTACTTTAGGAGTGTTTTCACTATACTCTCTCTTCTGTCTCAGTCTCTGGGGGGAAACCGACACAAAGGGTTTTCATCAGCCTCTTCCCCAGAACAGACAGTTAGTCAGAACCTGCCATGATCAAAAGAGTCTGCAGTGTAACAGTTTCCTCTGGCAACTTAAATGTGTGGGGACTACAGTACGTAGACTGGTAGCTGGGGTTACTTAAAAAAACATCCCCTTTTGTTATCCTGCTACCATTTATTGTTGTCACACCCTCAAATACAGTGTCCCCTCAGAGCAAAGTTGAAATAATTATCATGTTTCCCCTAGAACAATCAGAAATCCCATTTTCTTTGTTTGATGGTATTATGTGTTTGATAAGATGTACGATGTGTGGAGAAGAAACCCAGGCGTGAAGTGTTTTGGCCTGCAGGTATGAGAGGTACAGTTCAGAGCAGGGTAACATCCAAACACTCTCATAGGCTCTCTGTGCACCCCACTGTCTCAACTGTTTAGCTTTTGTCTTTTTCTTCTGGGTGAGAATGGTTTTACTTTGGTCTGATTTTTTTCTATGTTTTTCTTAATATACTGAGTGTACCAAACATTAGGAACACCTGTTCTTTCCATGACATACACTTACCAGGTGAATACAGGTGAAGGCTATGATCCCTTATTGATGTCACTTTTTATATCCATTTCAATCAGTGTAGATAATGGGGAGGAGACAGGTTAAAGAAGGATTTTTAAGCCTTGAAACAATTGAGACATGGATTGTGTATGTGTGCCATTCAGAGGGTGAATGGGGCAAGACAAAATATTTACGTGTCTTTGAACGGGGTATGGTAGTAGGTGCCAGGCTCACCGGTTTCTGTCAAGAACTGCAACATTGCTGGGTTTTTCACCCTCAACAGTTTCCCGTGTGTGTCAAGAATGGTCCACCACCAAAATGACATCCAGCCAACTTGACACAACTGTGGGAAGCATTGGAGTCAACATGGGCCAGCATCCCTGTGGAACATGTTCGACACCTTGTAGAGTCCATGCCCCGACGAATTGAGGCAGTTCTGAAGGGAAAAGGGGGTGCAACTCAATATTAGGAAGGTGTTCCTAATGTTTTGCATACTCAGTGTATGAACCTACTTACACAATTTACTGTATCACTTACACATTCAGAAACTACTCTTATTAGTTATAATGGCGTTGGAAGCCCTAATTTAGAACTCACTCAGCAGACACTCCAACCTGTCACCTATATGTCTTCGTCCCTGTTGTTTATTCTTCTCTTTGGGTAGGTGTCGGTGTTTCATTTCCCCAGTCTCTGTCTTTACTCCATTCCTTGTACTATACCGACAATTCACCACTTCATATCAAAGGACACAATGACAGAAGGAGGGGAAAAGAGGAAGTGAGTCGGGTGTATTTTAGGCATTCCGTCATGGTTCTTCAAAGGGAGCCACAGCAGCACTTTGTGATGAATTGGGTTTGGGTCACCACCAGGTGCCTAGTCCAAATCCAACAGGGACAAAATTAGGCCCGTTTCCATGCATATTTACCATTGTGCAGAAGTGCTAAATGCTGGGGCTACATGCCGACTGACAAAATGGGGGAAATGAGGCATCCTAAATATCCCCAGGCACACACAGTGCTGTTGTGAGGCTTGCAGGAAGTGCCAGCTAACTCTCCATATAGATCAAAAGGCATCTGTCATGTCAGTGTTCCTGGTACTGGACTGCCACATGGACTGTAAACTGTTATGCAAATCACCCCGAGGAGGCCGCATTACAAACAGCCAGACGTTACTCTTCCCTCAGCCAGGTTTATCAGACCTGAATCTGTCAATGGAGTTTTCAGATATATTTTGAGAAAGTGTAAACCAGACAGAGGAAACTGTAGCAACTGGAAAAGAAGGTGCCTTTGTACTGCGGAGGTATCTTTAGCAACAGAAATGAAGATCATCACCTAGCAGTGAGTAAACAGCGGTATGGAGGAGTCGACCCCTCGCCTCCTTTAACTCAGGGGGTGCTTATTAAGGCCTATCTCACAACCTCATTAGGAAACCACAGTACAAATGGTGGAAGCAGCCTAGAAAGCACCAGGGAAAGGCAGGAGAGGAGACATATGGTCTGTCTCTGGCAGCTGTAGCCTTTCTATATCAGGAGAGGCAGTGAGTCGGGGGGGTCCATTGGAAAGAGCAATCAAAAGTATATGGCTGATATGAAATGACTGTTAATGTGAATGACTTTGATTAACGTTTTATTTTGTGTTTTGTCTCCATTGACACAACTAGTATCGCGACCCATGGCTGATCTTCGTGTAAAGCATGACCAGTGCATGCAAATAACTCCTTACAGACTAAGAAACTGTGCACGTTGTTGCTGTCAGATAAACTGTCAGCAGCACAGTCATCATACTTATCATCTATTGCGACATGGGAGGAGATACAGGTCCAATCTCCACAGTCAACATGCAGGGAAACAGTTGTACCTGGGTGAGTGGGAATCAGTCCCGGCTGAGGGTATGAGGCGTATTCTGCGCCAGAGACGCTGCTCGACAACATGGCCATGTCCATCAGACCCAGCCTCCCGCAGAGCAAGCAGCTTCTTAATACTAAACATCTCTCTCTCTCTCTCTCTCTCTCTCTCTCTCTCTCTCTTTCTCTCTCTTTCTCTCTCTCTCTCTTTCTCTCTCTCTCTCTCTCTCTCTCTCTCTCTCTCTCTCTCTCTCTCTCTCTCTCTCTCTCTCTCTCTCTCTCTCTCTCTCTCTCTCTCTCTTTCTCTCTCTTTCTCTCTTTCTCTCTCTCTCTTTCTTTCTCCTCTCTCCTTCTCTCTGTGTTGTTTCTTTTTCTGCAGCTAATCCAAGACAGAATAAATTCACACGTATCCAGGAACAAGTTGATGTGGAATTCGTTGCCGGGTGGACTGTACGTTCTGCCTCAGTTCTCCACAGACGCTGCAGTGTTCCCCTTCTACTACTTGTCTCTGGGTGAGTTGGAGCCTGTTAATGACCTGGTGTAACAGACTCCTCTTCTATACGCATGGGAGCTGACACACAATCACAAAAGGATCAGACCTTTGCTCGGTCCTTTAGGTCTTCATTCACAGCCAGTTCATTGCGGAGCGCCTAATGTCAATGTGCGCTCGTCACCTCTTCCTCTATCCTGTTTTCTATCCCCCCCAATGCTACATTCCATGAAATTGTTGCTCATGCTAACCAACCACAGACAACATTGTATGTTAACTGAAGTTCATGTTTGGCGACTGACCAATGCACTTTACAGCTGAAAGTGTAATGGATTTAACCTTTGGGAACTGGTGTATGTTATCCCATATTCTATCTGCAGTGCCATTTACTGGTGAGGTTCAAGTCCTGCCTAGAGTCAGTCAGCCAGGCGTCCGTGTCTTGTGCATTCCCTCCTGCATGGAGCGCCGTGGAGCTGTGCGTTATGTACCGTGCTGCTGCCGCAGTCCTGCGAGAAGAACTGGGATGAAGCCATAACTCAGATAGATGCTTGTCTTTCTCTTAGCGGTCAAATAAGTTTTTGCCAGTTCCGGTAATACACAGGCATTATCAGTCTCTCTTTCCGTAATTCTGAATGGCGAAGGGGTTTCAAAACTTTTCTAGGTAGTTCCAAAGTTCACGTCTGCGGTTTAGGCCTATGTAAATTCTACTGATGATTTTACTGTTTTTAAAGTTTTTATTTGTCTCTGCGGAATTTAAAGTTGATGTTACAATATTTTGCTATTAGGACAGCATCTGTGCCGTATCATATTTTCTCTGAGAAGTAGAAAAGAAGGCGATGTTGGGCTCCATCTCTGGGGGTCTTGATGACTGTGTATACCGCCTCAAAATCACAAATTGGATTTCCAACTTGTTAAGTAGAGAGTCCAGCTGCTTTGGCACCTCCTATCATGTACTTCACAGGCTGTTTGCTTCACAATTCTCTTTTAACTGTGTTTAAAGCTACTGGGAATGTATGAAGACATGCCAAAGCAGTGGATGAGAAAGGATAGGCCCATTCACTGCAAAAAAAACTGTCTGTATGTTCGCTGTAGAAACTCTGCTTGTTATCCGCAGTCATCAAAACCAATTATCATCGCCATTTGAGTTCAAATTTTCACTCATAATGTCTCAACTGAATTTTGTTTGAACTCAAAAACGTTGAGTGAAAATGATCAGCAGGACCACGTTGAAGGACCACGTTGAAGCACTCTTTATTACTGGCAGGAATTGTTGTCAAGCTATCTTTTCTCTGCAAGCTATCCAGCAAACAGTGACACTAATGAGCTGTCAATCAATCTCAATCTGAAGCTTCATTATAGCCTTTCACATGAGAGGGAAAATATATCTTGTCTAAATCTTTGGATTAGATTGGCAGGGCATCACAAACAATGTGAATTCATCTGACTGCTGCATATGCGGTTCCACACAGTCTTCTCTCATTGCATTGTGCCAAGTCGGCATCGTGGAGAAGGACTAGTTCCAGGAAGCTCCTTGAGGGAAACTGCAAGTTATTGCTGTTAGATAAACAGTCAGCAGCACAGTCATCATACATGTCCACCACCACCTTGTGTGAAAAGGCGGTAACACTTGCCCACGTCTCCACACCTCCTCACTTCCCCGGCACCACTAATTATTTTCAAGGTTACCACGACGACTACAGCAGCTAGATCTCAGCAAGGTTCAGGAACCCCTAACAGCTTTCTCCTCTGCAGTCATACCACTGCTAGTGATAATTATGCCACAGCGTCCAGAAGGTCTGTGTCTGTTTTGATCTGACCTGGCTTTCTGTTATGGTCCGGGAAAACCCTCAAAATTGCCTCGTTTGCTGAGCATGATTGTTCCGGTCCATTGTGATGAGTGTGGGATACCAGCGTAAAGGCCAGTATCCAGCGTAGAGGCCAGTATCCAGCGTAGAGGCCAGTATCCAGCGTAGAGGCCAGTATCCAGCGTAGAGGCCAGTATCCAGCGTAGAGGCCAGTATCCAGCGTAGAGGCCAGTATCCAGCGAAGAGGCCAGTATCCAGCGTAGAGGCCAGTATCCAGCGTAGAGGCCAGTATCCAGCGTAGAGGCCAGTATCCAGCGTAGAGGCCAGTATCCAGCGTAGAGGCCAGTATCCAGCGTAGAGGCCAGTATCCAGCGAAGAGGCCAGTATCCAGCGTAGAGGCCAGTATCCAGCGTAAAGGCCAGTATCCAGCGTAGAGGCCAGTATCCAGCGTAGAGGCCAGTATCCAGCGTAGAGGCCAGTATCCAGCGTAGAGGCCAGTATCCAGCGTAGAGGCCAGTATCCAGCGTAGAGGCCAGTATCCAGCGTAGAGGCCAGTATCCAGCGTAGAGGCCAGTATCCAGCGTAGAGGCCAGTATCCAGCGTAGAGGCCAGTATCCAGCGTAGAGGCCAGTATCCAGCGTAGAGGCCAGTATCCAGCGTAGAGGCCAGTATCCAGCGTAGAGGCCAGTATCCAGCGTAGAGGCCAGTATCCAGCGAAGAGGCCAGTATCCAGCGTAGAGGCCAGTATCCAGCGTAGAGGCCAGTATCCAGCGTAGAGGCCAGTATCCAGCGTAGAGGCCAGTATCCAGCGTAGAGGCCAGTATCCAGCGTAGAGGCCAGTATCCAGCGTAGAGGCCAGTATCCAGCGTAGAGGCCAGTATCCAGCGTAGAGGCCAGTATCCAGCGTAGAGGCCAGTATCCAGCGTAGAGGCCAGTATCCAGCGTAGAGGCCAGTATCCAGCGAAGAGGCCAGTATCCAGCGTAGAGGCCAGTATCCAGCGTAGAGGCCAGTATCCAGCGTAGAGGCCAGTATCCAGCGTAGAGGCCAGTATCCAGCGTAGAGGCCAGTATCCAGCGTAGAGGCCAGTATCCAGCGTAGAGGCCAGTATCCAGCGTAGAGGCCAGTATCCAGCGTAACCAATCCAGTGACACGGTGACACCCACCTCCACTAGGCATACAGTAGTAGGGTAACCTGCAAAGGGCAGTCACTCAAGATAAGATGGGACCACGAAATGAGGCTCCTTTTTCACAAATGTGGATGTAAGAGCCTACTCTGCTGCAGTTGTTTAAGGTGTGTTATATAATTATTGAGCATTTAAGCCAGTGGAGTGGCAATAAATATTGGATCAATGCAAGAGCATACCTTGTTGGAATGTTAAATATTTTTCCCCCATCTTAACAACAGTTGGAAACGTTTCAAGCAACTTTGATCACAGTTCTTTCAATGAAAGTCATTTGAACTATTTTTGGGCCTGTTCTGCTTGGTATATTTGCAGTTGAATGTTTGATTCGAACGTTTGTTTGAACTTAAAATGGCTAACAGAACTGACGGTGGGGTTTCCCGGAGGAAACATTTCTTCTACACAAGTGTTGCCAGAGTAAAACACTATCAAGGCTTTTGATGACAGGATGAGAACAAGGTCCTAATGCAGTACAGAAACCCTCTGAAGATATTCACCAGAGATGTTCCACAGCTTCCTTTGCTCGTGCAACAATGTCTGCAAAGGGCAATCCTCCTATTCAGGCAAAAGTTCTGCTCCAAAAATAGGGACATCCGAACAGTCAGCACAAGTAAGCTATCACATCCCACGTCAAGGGGGCACCCTTGTGTGACCACACAGCCTCCACCCCCATTAACAGGAGTAGATTCATAAAATGGAGGCCAGTACACTAGAGGCTGGAGAGACCCACAGCCCCGTGTCAGAGAGATTGATTGGGATGCTGTAAGTGCACTAGGTGCCCATTTAGGCGTGAGGAGGTAGATGGACTGGAGAGTCCGGTCTCAGTCTATTCTGAAGCTGTGGGTCAAAAGGTGGATGTGTTGAAGTGTGTGTCTGAAGGTTTGTGTTAAGGTGTGTGTCTCTCTGTGTGGTTGCAGGGAAGAGCCCGTCCCAGGAGTTCACTGCTGTTATCCAGGCCGTGACTCCTCTCCAGTCTCAGCTGCAGCCCGTAGTCAAGCTCATCATCGCTGTTGCCAAATCCAAGTTCTGTGCACAGGTGAGAGCTCAGCATAGAGATCCTATTAAATTAAATGAGTATCTAATTGCTGATTCTATGGAGCGCAGACCCATGACCCGTGAGCTGAGGCGAAACGGCAGGGATGGAGACCATTGCTTTTTATACTCTAATTAATGTATGAAAGGACAGAATTCTGTTGTGCTGTAGGATGAAGCTTTACAACTATACTGTAGTCATGGCATGCCGCCGCGTGTTATATTGAACTAGATATGATCAAAGTTTGCAATGAAAGACCGACTCAACTCGGCTGTGTATCCTCTGCTACAAACCTGCTACATGTACAGTGAGGTCAATGCACTTTGAATTGAGATTCCACTGTCTTGTCTTATTCGCAGATCATTGTGCTGTGGAATTGTGACAAGCCTTTACCTCCGAAGAGCAAGTGGCCCTCCACCACCGTGCCTATCACTGTCATTGAGGGAGAGAGAAAGGTACGAGTTCTCCGAGTTATGCCGGCGTTGAGACGACATGTTTCGCTATCGATTCTAATGTGTTTTATTGAGTCTTGATCATTCAGCGGGAATGAGTGTGGCCGTTAAAGTCAGGGGAGATGAAATGCAGTCGTAAATGCCTCCTAATATCCATTCAAGCTTTTCGTTCATTTTCTACTTTTTGGAATTGGCCATGACTGAGTGTGGCTGCCTCCTGGGATCTGAGCTCAGCTTACCCTGACTGTTGAGCCATGACACAGCATGAGGCTGCTTCCAGGAGGTCTCTAGTTGAAACACACAAAGGGCCATTACTGTGCCAAGCCTCAGCTGAATCGTTTTAGTAATGCTATAGTAAGGTACACCTTTGCGGTGTTCTTATGAGCTTTGAAAACAATGGGAGTAAGTACACCAGACATCATACTTCCAACGAGGACAAATGCTCTTACTGAATGCAAACGTCTTATAACACACTGAAGGACCCTGGGACTAAACACCTCCCTCTGCAACTGGATCCTGGACTTCTTGACAGGCCGCCCCCGGGTGGTAAGTGTAGGCAACAACACGTCTGATCCTCAACACTGGGGCCCCTCCGGGGTGTGTACTTAGTCCCCTCCTGTACTCGCTGTTCATCTACGACTGCGTGGCCAAACATGACTCCAACACCATCATTCAATTTGCTTCGACATGACAGTGATAGGCATGATCACTGATAACAATGAGACAGCCTATAGGGAGGAGGTCAGAGACCTGGCAGTGTGGTGCCAGGACAACAACCTGTCCCTCAATGTGTCCCCTGATCGTGGACTACAGGAAAAGGCGGTCCGAACAGGCCCCCATTAACATTGACGGGGCTGTAGTGGAGCATGTTGAGAGTTTCAAGTTCTTTGGTGTCCATATCACCAACGAACTATCATGGTCCAAACATACCAAGACAGTTGTGAAGAGGGCACGACAAAACCTTTTCCCCCTCAGGAAACTGAAAAGATTTGGCATGGGCCCCCAGATCCTCTTAAAGTTCTACAGCTGCACCATCTAGAGCATCCTGACCGGTTGCATCACCGCCTGATATGGCAACTGCTCGGCAACTGACCGTAAGGCGCTACAGAGGGTAGTGCGTACAGCCCAGTACATCACTAGGGCCAAGCTTCCATCCACCCAGGACCTATATAATAGCCGGTGTCGGAGGAAAGCTCCAAAAATTGTCCGAGACTCCAGTCACCCAAGTCATAAACTGTTTTCTCTGCTACCGCACGGCAAGCGGTACCGTAGCGCCAAGTCTAGGTCCAAAAGGCTCCTTAACAGCTTCTACCCCCCAAGCCATAAGACTGCTGAACAATTAATCAAATGGCCACCGGACTATTTACATTGACACTCCCCCACCATTTGTTTTGTACACTGCTGCTACTCAAAGTTTATTATCTGTGCATTGTCACTTCACCCCTACCTACAAATGACCTTAACCAGCCTGTATCCCTGCACATTGACTCGGCACCGGTACCCCCTGTATATAGCCTCGTTATTTTCTTGTTACTTTTTTATTATTATTTACTTTTAGTTTATTTGGTAAACATTTTCTTAACTCTTTCTTGAACTGCACTGTTGGTTAAGGGCTTATTGTATTTGGCTCATGTGACAAATAATGTTTGATTTGATTTGGTTTCAATCTAACAATTTTCATTAAAATTTAATACAGTACGATTCTTCCAACCGTTCATTGAGTCCAAATAATCACTCAGATTGTGTTATTTGGAGCAATCCATTTACAAAATAAATATTACTTGAAGGCAAAGTGGAATTCCAATCAGCAGTGTCATGCTTGCTGCGTACCACAAAATCCCACCAAATCTCTCGCTCTTGCTTGCTCTCTCTCTTTCTCTCCCTCTCTCTCTTTTTCTATCTCTCTCGCGCTCTCTCTCTCTCTTTAGTCAAACCTCTCTCTCTAGTCAAATCTCTCTCTCTTTAGTCAAACCTCTCTCTCTAGTCAAATCTCTCTCTCTTTGGTCAAATCTCTCTCTAGTCAAATCTCTCTCTCTTTGGTCAAATCTCTCTCTAGTCAAATCTCTCTCTCTTTGGTCAAATCTCTCTTTGGTCAAATCTCTCTCTTTAGTCAAATCTCTCTCTCTTTAGTCAAATCTCTCTCTTTAGTCAAATCTCTCTCTCTAGTCAAATCTCTCTCTCTAGTCAAATCTCTCTCTCTTTAGTCATACCTCTCTCTAGTCAAATCTCTCTCTCTTTGGTCAAATCTCTCTTTGGTCAAATCTCTCTTTGGTCAAATCTCTCTCTTTAGTCAAATCTCTCTCTCTTTAGTCAAATCTCTCTCTTTAGTCAAATCTCTCTCTCTAGTCAAATCTCTCTCTCGTTAGTCATACCTCTCTCTAGTCAAATCTCTCTCTCTTTGGTCAAATCTCTCTTTGGTCAAATCTCTCTTTGGTCAAATCTCTCTCTTTAGTCAAATCTCTCTCTTTAGTCAAATCTCTCTCTCTGGTCAAATCTCTCTCTCTCTTTGGTCAAATCTCTCTCTTTGGTCAAATCTCTCTCTTTGGTCAAATCTCTCTCTTTGGTCAAATCTCTCTCTTTAGTCAAACCTCTCTCTAGTCAAATCTCTCTCTCTTTGGTCAAATCTCTCTTTAGTCAAATCTCTCTTTAGTCAAATCTCTCTCTTTAGTCAAATCTCTCTTTAGTCAAATCTCTCTTTCTTCAGTCAAATCTCTCTAGTCAAATCTCTCTCTCTTTGGTCAAATCTCTCTCTTTAGTCAAATCTCTCTCTCTCTCTCTCGCTCTCTCTGTGTGTGTCTCCATGTCACACACAAATACACACACGCACACCCTCCTCTGTTGTTTCATACCCAAGCAGCAGCCCAGCTCTTGTCCATAACACGAGAGTAGTGCTGACTGCAGCCCTCTCCAGTCTGCCCCATAGAGGCAGGAGCAGGACCCTAAAACCCGATGGCAGCTCCCTTTAATTGAGTCCGTTTATTCCCATGTAGTAAACACAGCAATGGAGAAAAATGTGTTTCCACTATAACAATAAACAGCTTTTCTAAAAGGCATCTATGGGCCCCTAATTACTCACTCTGAGTATTCTAGCCTAACAAGGCAGCTGCTCCAGAGTAGTCATTCTCTGCAGCTCTCTCCCCAAACAATCAAAGCTTTGCTGTGTTGAAACGTTCACATCACACTGAATCAGAGTGCGGCCTGGAGGCGGAGTAATAGCTAACGGCACATGTGCTCCATGTACTGCTGTTGTGCATCTTTTCACGTCCCCTCGTGTAAATCCGAGAAATAAAGGAAAGTAATTGTATCAAAAGTTTAATTCAAATGCCTTTGTGTGGCGTGTTCAATGGAACAAAGTAATTGTATGTTAGTCAGGGCGGCTGTGTGTCTCGAGGCTTTTATTATCTGGTGTGTCCTTAATGGTTTACATCTCATCAAGGCCGGCATGCTCTTTAAACAGTTATGGCTGTTTTTTCCTAAATACATGTCACCTATTGATTTAGCATGGGGACTACAGGCTCATGAGTTATTACGCAGTAACCTTTTCGGTCCTATACTCGCCATTGTGTTTGCACTGTTTTCATATTTAGCAAGCTACAGATGTAGGATCTTAATTTGATCAATGTTGCAAGAGAGCTTTCCTGCAATAAACGTGTCGTGGATTTGAGGTTTACAAAGGCTTCTGAAGTTTGGCATTTCCACTTAGAAATTTCAGGCCTGATTTTTTTCCCTTACGAAAAATGTCCATTAATTATAATCTACATAATAATTCACATTTCCTGTAATTCAGGATTATTCTTCTGCTGTGTAGCAAAGTGGCTCAAATTAAGATCCTACATCTGTCGTGTGAAAAGCAGGGGCATAATGTTCATGCTGCTGCATGAATGCATTGTGTGATAGACAAGGGAAACCACTGGCTGCTGTGAAAGGGCCTTGATGAACCACAGGCCCTCTCCTCTCCGTCGTAATCTATCATTCTCTTTTATCTTTTTTTTTCTTCTCCTCCCCTCCATCATTCTTTTATTTCAATGGAGTGTCTGCGGCTCCATAGTACACGTTAATCAGCCATGAGTAGAGGTCACCGGCACCATTCAATTAAAATCCAACCTATTATATTATCGATTTTTTTCCTCTGTGTTTCTATCCTCAGGAAAGTAACACATCTAACAATAGGTCCCCTCGTCTTTTTCCTTCAAGTGGGTTTCAATTTGAAGGCTAATTAAGTTGACCCGCATCCGTGCCATGGATCACATTATACCCAGCTGACATTAAATCACAATCCTTACTCTCAGCAGACCTGCCACTCACTCCCAGGGCCTGACGGCTTGGAGTTAAGCCCTTCACTGACGTGTCTGATTCTGTGTGTGCGTGAGATCTCCACAGTAGCATCTCCACAGCTGTGTGTGGGTGGCTGGCAGAGTGCGCTCCTCTCCTGCGATGCGACGCCTCAAGAAGGGCTCACTGTCTCATTAGCACCTCTCCATCTCCCCATCCTCGTCAGATAGCTATTTTCATCACCTGCTAAATTCAAATACAGCCTGGATCACACGATGTCTCATCAGAAGGGAACATGGCTAATAAGAACAGATAAAGAAATTAGGTGAAACTTCCAAGTGTTAGATCTACTGCAAAGCGTTGAATCGCTGCGCTGGAGTCCAATGCTATTGAACACTGCCAGTTTCTCTTCAACTTAAACTTGATCCTCAGAATCAATTCAGTCCATTCATTTATATTTGCGTTAAATGTCGGAAGGCAGAGTTCCGAATTTACTGAATTGCGTCATCAGGCTTCTCATTACTCACCTACATTTCTTATATTGTTCACCTTTTATAAATTCACAATATCCTTATCACCTAACCATGCAATCAAATCAAGCTGCAGGTTACGTTTGAGGAATAATGACACTTGATTGCACTTTGAATGCAAATGTGTTTGTTTTTTAAGTATCCTGAAAGTGGAGGAAATCTATTTATATTGCAGAAAAGCATGCATTACATGGTACAAATAAGCAAAACTATCTCACTACACTTCCCTTTAAACTCCAATCAGAGTCTGTGTAAACAGCAGTGGTGAAGGAGATGGGTTTCTGTGGGCTTGTTAGGGTTTCTGGGTCATGGGTCAGGTTGAGGTTGAGGTTATCCCTGGTCTGTACTCTATGGTGGTGTCTCTGGCTCCCTGGGCCCCTGAGGTGGGTGTCTAATGATCCATAATGCATTGAGGTCAGAGGAGGCCAGAACACACAGTCTCCCAGGCAGGCTAGACACAGGGTGAGAGGGAGAGACTGGTCAGACTAAGGGCCACTAGCAAACAGATGACAAAGACACTTGATTTGTGGCTTTATATTTAGCCGTAACTTCAAAATGGTTTATTTGGGATTTTATCTAACATAATGCAATTTTAGTTTACAATAATGCGATGCATATTTAATCTCAGATTATTTTATTTTTTTAATGCATCTTTACCCCACTATGACAGCACTTGAAGTACATTTTATAAAGAGATGGGCTATGACAAAAATGAATCTCAGAAATGATGCTTGAGCCATTGAAATACTTTTCTCTGCTGAGCTTCGAACTTTGACTATGAGTGTGCCAGGCATGAAATCGGATTAACCCATAAAGAAAATAATTGAAAAGCCTCTAAAGATTGGCCTTGAAGTAGCAGGAGTCAATGGAGATGAGAATGATGCCACATCTTCACCAGGTGACTCAGAGATACATCAATTTATATCTGCCTAGGGGGGAAAGCCATTGACACCAGAGAGAGGGGAGATGGAGAGAGAGAGGTGATGGAGAGAGAGAGGAGATGGCGAGAGTGAGGAGAGTAGAGGGGAGAGGAGAGTAGAGGGGAGAGGAGAGGAAATGGGAGAGGAAAGGGTAGAGAGGAAAGTAAAGGAGAGAGAGGAGATGGAGAGGAAATGAGAGGGGAAAGGAGCGGAGAGGGGAAAGGAGGGGAGAGGGGAAAGGAGAGGAGAGAGAGGAAAGGAGAGAGGAAAGGAGAAAGGAAAGGGGAGAGAGGAAAGTAAAGGAGGGAGAGGAAATGAGAGGAGAGGAAATGAGAGGGGAAAGGAAAGGAGAGGGGAAAGGAAAGGAGAGGAGAGAGAGGAAAGGGGAAAGGAAAGTAAAGGAGAGGAGAGGGGAGAGGAAAGCAGAGAGGAAAGGGGAGAGCAGAGAGAGGAAAGGGAAGGGGAGAGGAAAGGAAAGGAAAGGAGAGAGAGGAAAGGAACGGGAAAGGAAAGGGGAGAGGAGAGAAGTGAGAAGAGAGGAAAGGGGAGAGGAGAGGAGTGAGAAGAGAGGAAAGGAAAGGGGAGAGGAGCGAGAAGAAAGGGAAGGGAAGGGGAGAGGAAAGTAAAGGAAAGGAGAGAGAGGAAAGGAACGGGAGAGGAAAGAAAAGGGGAGATGAGAGGAAAGGAAAGGGGAGAGGAGAAGAAAGGAAAGGAAAGGGGAGAGGAGCGGAGATGAGCGAGCGGAAAGGAAAGGAGAGAGGAAAGTAATGGGGAGAGGAGAGAGAGGAAATGAGAGGAGAGGAAAGTAAAGGAGGGAGAGGAAATGAGAGGGGAGAGGAAATGAGAGGGGAAAGGAAAGGAGAGGGGAAAGGAAAGGAGAGGAGAGAGGAAAGGGGAAAGGAAAGTAAAGGAGAGGAGAGGGGAGAGGAGAGCAGAGAGGAAAGGGGAGAGCAGAGAGAGGAAAGGGAAGGGGAGAGGAAAGTAAAGGAAAGGAGAGAGAGGAAAGGAGAGGAAAGGAAAGGGGAGAGGAGCGAGAAGAAAGGGAAGGGGAGAGGAAAGTAAAGGAAAGGAGAGAGAGGAAAGGAACGGGAGAGGAAAGGAAAGGGGAGAGGAGAGGAAAGGAAAGGGGAGAGGAGCGAGAGGAGAAGAAAGGAAAGGAAAGGGGAGAGGAGTGGAGAGGAAAGGAAAGGAGAGAGGAAAGTAATGGGGAGAGGAGAGAGAGGAAAGGAGAGGAGAGGAAAGTAAAGGAGAGAGAGGAAAGGAGAGAGAGAGAGCTCAGAGCCCTGTGCCTCTGTCTCAGTGGGACCAGTTAAAGCAGCCCTGGGGCAAGGACGAAGGACGGTGGGCCCTGGGACAGAGGAGGCGGAGAGGGACAGACACGGGGGATGAGAGGTTGAGAGAGAGATGGGCAGAGTGGAGGACAAACAGTCCCTGAAGATGTGTATTGGAATCGGAGCTCCAGAGTATATAGAGATCTGAAGGCAGAGCTGTGGGTGAAACAGAGGGGTGAGCGATATTACTACAACAACAACAACAGCTGGCCTGACATCCAGAGCAGTGTGTAACCATCACAACATGGGGATGGGGAAATTAGAGCAATAAGTACATTATACTGAGTATGGTAATTGTCAATGCAGAACTAAATGAATGCCACTGTTGTGAATAGTGTGTTGATCATTTTTACCTCTAATTACTGAGGGAGTTTTGTTTGAGAGTGCCTCAGTGAGTGTTCTCCAGGCTTTACTCTGAAAAACGCTGTGAAATCCGTACAGTATTACTGGCATGCTGATAGACAAACTGTAAACTTATTGAAATTAAAGGAATCTATGTCATGTAGAATCATTTCAAATTTGGCCCTGTTCAATTGATGAAGTGATCCTCAACTAAAGAGGCATACTCGTTTCACATTGTGATATTTGCTATTCATTTCTAATTTTGACCAAATATATTTGCCCCTGGATATCCGAGTTCCTGTTTCCACAGAGGGAATCGAATTAGCGCGTAATAGCGATGGATTCGTTAGGATTTCGCGGGAAGACTTTCAGTCTCTGAACATGGAGCTATTAAAGCTGTAGTCCCCCGTATTCCTTGTTTATAGAAATACACTTAAATAATAAAAATCCTCGAATTATGAGTCAATAGCAGTATTACGGCGATCTCTGTGAAGCCTGTGTTTAGTGTAATGGATTAGGGCATCCACATCGTATTAGCCCGGCCTGCAGATCGATAGTTCCTACAGAATACGGTGATCCCGTAAAACTGTGGTTGGAGGAATTAGCATAGAAATATGCATTCCTCGTTTAAAATGGATTTGCAAGTCCCATGAGGGTTAACGCTGCAGCCCAAGTATTTTATTAAACGGGTTTTATTCAATCAAGCCCCCAAGCACAGAAGACAGATGGGATAAATATACATCATTCATATTTAACATGACAGTCTGAAAACATAAGATAAAGTTGGCAAATCCCGGAGAACAAGATCAACGGCTTCCTCTACCTCTTCAGAGAAAACTAGCCTCACTCGCGATTCATCTGGGCACTCTTTTGAATACCAAACCGATTCATCTGGGCACTCTTATGAATACCAAACCGATTCATCGGGGCACTCTTATGAATACCAAACCGATTCATCTGGTCACTCTTATGAATACCAAACCGATTCAATGCACAGATGTAGCCTTTTGTGAGCTAACCTATATAGTGTAGCTACCTATCCCCCCGCCCCCACACACACACACCCTTCTTTCTCGGGAACGTTGTCTTGTTACGTGATTGTGTATCGTTGTCTTTGAGAGTCAGGTCTGATTGCTGTCATTCATCCCAAGGGCCCTCCACAGCTGATAAATGGCTGATTACTGAGTGTATAATAGTTATACTGAAAGCCTGTACTTTGCCACTCTGTCTCTCTCAATATGTTCCTACGAGAGCTTTTTACCACACGACTCCTAAACGACTCTTAAGGTAACCAAATGCTCCTCGTTTAATCAAGCCCTCGGCTGCTAAATGATTTTTCAAAAGGCCCCGTGAAGGGCTCTCCTGAGCCAGGAGGTTCGGCTCCGTGCTGTGCGGCCCTGCCAGCGATACGCTGTCACTATTATCCTGCTATGACACACCAGGCAGGGATGGTTACAGCGAATAGGAAATAATGTTGCATTGAAAAGGGCCCATTAAGCCGCGGTGATGTGAGTCCACAGCACCTCGAGTCATCCGCTGCCGCTGCAAAATAATGACAAGGGGCCCTGTCGAAAGCGCGGCCAGGCCCACTTGCTCTTGAGCAGCCAACCCGAGCCGAGGCTAATCTCCAAGTCAACAGGTTCCTATCAATAACTTTCTGATTTGATGAATGAGGCAGCAGCCAGTGAAGTTCAGGAGGGAGAGAGAGGGCGGTATTAACCCCTTAAGCTTGGTGTCAAGAGCATTGCAGGCATGCAGGCAGGCAGGGGGAGTTTTAGTGAAGATGCATCACACCACACACTCTGGCTGGCAGCCTCCCAGAGAGAGAGAGACAGTGAAGAGGATTACCCTGAGATCCCTCTCAGGAGGCCACTGCTGACAGTTCACTTCTGCGATGTGTGTGTTCCCTAATATTATAGGACATACTTTGCAGTAGGCAATCTACCAATAACGCTGGCCGCAGAGAGAGAAACAGCCATCAGTCGTTTCAAATAGAAACACTGTCAATAACCAGAGATATAGTGGAGGCATTTTATTCATAAGATGTCATATTATTGCAAAATACATTTCTCCATTGTGTACCTACACTGTAATTATTAGTAGGACAAGTGTCATTGTGAAGTTCTTCTTTGGGCAGAAGATACTGCCAGGCAATTGTGGTGTTTTTAATGTCTCATTGGCCTTCGCCCACATACCCGACAGAACAAGGTTTTTCATCCAATAATCAGAGCAATATTTCCTCCTTAAAATTAATAGTCCTTCAATAATAGTCTTTCTCGAAGTAGCCTACAGAGGAGTGGAATGTGAGGCCCGAAATAGCAAAGATTGGCCTTCTATGGATGAGTTGTTACGGAGAGCTAAAGAAATGCAATTATGTTTCAAGCAGAGAAGAAGGTTAAGGTTACTCTCTGGGTGCGTCAGGATGAATTGATTAAATGGTTTGCTCTTCTTTTCACCCAGCATGAAAAAGGGACTCCACTCCAACAATTTCTAGCCAAACCCATTCAAACATACTGCACCTGAAATACTTCAGCTTGTGATTGAATAGGTCCCCACACAGTCAGAGGTGTTGACATCCGAGCCAGTGGATGGATTGTTGGAGTTTGGAACTGCAGCAATTGACCACATCTCTCCCTCTTTCCCCCTCTTCCCCCCCTCAGACAATGAGCAGTCGCTTTTCCCCCCATGACGTCATCCTCACAGATGCTGTCCTCAGTCTGGACGAGGACTCCGTCTTGTCGACCAATGAGGTAGGAGGATGGCTTATTATTCCCCCTCTGTCTCCTTATTCTACCTGGGGCTTTAACGTTCAAAGACCAGATTCAATCAATCCTCATCTAGCAATGTTATTCAGTATCTTACCCATGCGCTCTTCTTATTGTGGGAACTGGAAGGTAACTGTGAGGGGAGTCTACCTGGTAGTACAAGTAGAATTTTATAGTACCCAAAAACATTCTCTGATTTCATTTGATAATGGGGAGAAAGCTAGGCGGGATCGAGTCCCAAGCCTGTGTGTGAAAATTAGCCAACAATTAACACTGTGTGATCAGCTTCAGCATTTCCTGTCTCTTATCTGACATTGACACCCACAACAACACCAACTGGTGAGATTGAGCAGCATCTGAAGAAGTAACAGAACTTCCAGACAGTTTCTTGGAAGTAGTCCCTCTCCCAGGGGTGTGGAGATGAACACCAACCGACTTCCTTCATCTTCAAAGGAACTCCTTGTTTTGTTTGTAGTCTGTTGTTATGCAGAGCGCCGTGTCGCTCTGCTTGTTGCTACGCTGTGCTCTGTCTCTGTGCCTGCATTTTGCTCCTGTTAATTCTCATTTCTGCGATTCAATTAGTCCCTGTATAATATTTGCACATTGCAGAATCAGCAAAGCGCTAAATCTCTTTTTAATTGCTTGTTCCCATATAATTTGATCAGGAATTAATATTACTCCGTTAGAGCATGGCCTAATGGAGTATCTCCGACTCAAAGTTGGCTCTTTCGGAGTAACTGCTCTGGCCTGATGTTCAAACTGGCACCGGGGCCTGGGCTGCACTCTACAGAGAAAGTCCACGCTGGTATCATGATACCTACTGTAGAGGAAACAAGACAGAGGAAGGTGAAACATGGTGACAGGTTATATTAGTAGATCAGGTCTGTGGTCCAGGGTGGATGCCCACCCTTCACACTAACCATTCACGGTAAAGTGTCATTCATCCTCTCTAACTAAGACATCTCAGCCTTTTTGAGACACGGGGATGTCTGGCCTCATAGGAGGCTGCTGAGGGGAGGACGACTCATAATAATGGCTGGAACTGAGCAAATGGAATGGGTTCAAACACATGTGTTTAATGTATTTGATGCCGTTCCAGCCTGTCCTCCCCAATTAAGGTGCCAACAACCTGTCTCGCCTCATCTGATAAATCCACCCTTGTGTTTCTCCGTGGAACAGTATCAGTAAAATGGTCTGGCATCTTGTCTCCGAGTGTCTCTCGCCCTATAGTTTTTTACATTGCATGTTAATATCGAGGAGGTCATTTCAACACACCTTGTCCATGAGAATGTAAATGGAGTTAATTTCTCAAGCATAGCGTGATAACCAATTCATCTCTCGTGGTCGGGACGGATTGATTGCCCCTCTAAAGGATGTTTGCTGTATTTAAGACTCCTGTTATTGAGTCACTGACATGGCAACATCTTGAACGAGGGTCTTCTTCTCCTGATGATTTCATTCTCCGGATGTAGTTAGCTAAAGGATCTTCCCATGCTGTGAAATGCAAATTCGGTGACCATGGTGCCAATTCAAAAGAACACGTATCCACCATCTGTCCTGGAATGAGAAACTAATGAAAGCCCAAGTTGTTTCAAGCAATCAGGAGGTTTGTGAAACCTATTACCTCTCCGGCATGCTAGTCTCTGCGATGATCATTAGACTGTCAAACCATGAAGTCACAGTTTGATTAAGCTTCACGTCTCTGAAAAGGAAAAAGGGGCGAGAGTGGCTCATTTTGCTGGCAAATAAAATAAAAAATGAAATCACTAAATGAACCAAAGCAGCAGTTGCCTCTCAGTGTGAAGATGATGTTCTTTTTTCTTTTTTTTATCAAAAGTGTCAAACATTGGCAGAGTTCTTTTGGCTGAGCCCTTGGAAATGTTGACGTTGTTTGTGTGTGACACAATATACAAGTTGGATTTGCGGTGTTTTTTTATTGTGTTCCAAATATTGAACTTGTTAAATCGAGCTCATTAGGAAAGCCATTGTTTTCTGCATCATATTGGAGTCTTGGTGGTTGAGTTGATAATGGTCTCCTGCACCTGCTGCTTTCCATTCTAAGCCCGTGTTGTATTGTTTCGGTGTGTTTCAATACCATTTCTGCTGTGAATCTAATTAAGAAAAGGTCCTGCTTTGGGAAATGTACCATTTCAAAACTGACCAACATGTCGGTGTAATGATTACGTTCCACATGTATTTCCATCATACCTTTTATGACACATGATGATGGACAGACAGACACAGAAGGCTATGTTTCTCTTTCTGGTCTATTTTACCCCATCCAATACCATCTAAAAGCTAGCGCCCCATCAAGGCTTTAATGAAGATGTTTCATGCAGGTGAAAGGGAAGCGTTTTGCCAATAAACACCTTTCAGACCACATCTATCCACATTTGAAGCTCCCATAAGATTTCAGTGAGTTAAGAGCTAATCCTTAGTGAATTGTGTGTCTTATCAGCGTATAAGAGACCTGCAAAATAACATTTATCTATTTGAGATTTTATTAATTGCACCAAGTCAATCTTCACCTTCCAAGAGGATCCACTTAAATTGTATAGCGGTGCAAGATTACAGAACGGATGTTACAAAAGTTTTATGAGGTTGTTTTAGAAAAAAGACAAATCTTTTTTTCTGTCGAAAAAGCCAAGAACCAGTCAGATGCAAATCCCTCATCTGCTTAATAATCTGTCTCAGTAATTGCCCTTTAAACATTGAAAGCATCTTAATTGAAAATAACTGAAATGTGAGCGAGTAGAGCATTTTTAATGGGACTTTTCATATTACAATAACTACATCGAACAGTGACAGGACAGAATTCATAATTGCATTGCTTCAAGTCATTAATCACATGATTATGCTTTAAGAGAGGATATGGTGTGGACTATGAATGTTCCTATCATGACACTGTCTGGCTGCCCATGGGAGAGCAGGGCACAGTTAACAGTAAAACAGTCAGCCTGTCAAATGTTCTCCAGGGATCCAGTGGAATATATCAACTGTGGATATGAATGAATGGAACATAACACAACGACATGATCTTGGTCATTTAACAAAATGTCACAAGTTTACTTTCCTTCAGATCACGAGAACTCAATACTAGTGAAAATGGTGGAAACCAAATGCTGCATGTCTTTCTTTCCTATATGACTATACACTCTTAGAAAAAAAGGTGCTATCAAGAACCTAAGGGTTCTTCGGCTGTCCCCATAGGAGAACCCTTTGAAGAAACCTTTTTTTGTTCCAGGTAGGACCCTTTCCACAGAGGGTTCGCCATGGAACCCAAAGGGGTTCTATGTTGAACCAAAAAGGGTACTCCAATGGGGACAGCCGAAGAACCCTTTTGGAACCCTTTATTCTAAGAGTGTACTTCTCTATTATTTAATAACATATCACATCAAATGCCACAGGGAAATGTATATGCCGGTAGAGATTTGTGATGTAGACTCTTAGCAACCCATATTCAGAAACCATTTTATGTATTAAATGGGATTAATGTATGTTGCCCTTGGAAAGCCTTTCTGCAAGGATAGCATTTCCCCTCTGTGTATGTCATTAATCTCCGTCCCTATTTCCAATCCATAATTAACTAAGACACATTGTGAATGTGCCAAACCAGTCTGTCACAAAGGATGCGAGGCATAATCAGGGCATTATAAGAACGTAATTCCAAAAGGCAAAATTATTTGCATGATATCATAAATCCTGCACTGAGGTAATGGCTAACTCGGCGATTAATCAAATGCTACATTAAGAAAGATGTTTCCAACCTTTTTCTCAGGTTTGTGGTCTCATTTCTTCATAATAGAGCACACATGCATCATGACACAGCTAAGAGGTGTGTGATTATTTTAAGGGACCGTCTGTTTTTTGGGCTCTGTTCTCTCTTGCGTTTTGGAAATGAAGTTGGTGCCACTCTGCCAACAGAAGTCAGTAAGTGTATTCTACAATGTGGTGTTCTTCATATTCTCTGGACTTTTGACATTTGGTGTTCCTGAGAAGAAGGAATTCTTTGGAATTCAAATCTACTCTTTTGCTACATTGTACTGTAATTGACATAGCTGATCTAATGCAGAAGTGAATCTGTCTATTAGCGATTTTGAAAGATGTTGTCTTTTCATTTGAACCCCAGGTTGACTTTGCCTTCATTGTCTGGCACAGTTTCCCAGACCGGATCGTGGGCTACCCAGCACGCAGCCATTACTGGGACAGCAGCAAATCAAGATGGGGCTATACCTCCAAGTGGACTAACCAGTACTCCATGGTACTCACAGGGGCTGCGTTCTATCACAGGTACATTAACATGGTGCTCACAGGGGCTGCGTTCTATCACAGGTACAGTAACATGGTGCTCACAGGGGCTGCGTTCTATCACAGGTACAGTAACATGGTGCTCACAGGGGCAGATTCAATTGCTTCTTTTCCTCATCAATCTACACACAATACCCCAAAATGACAAAGCAAAAACAGGTTTTTAGAATTTTTTGCAAATGTATTACAAATTAAAAACTGAAATATCACATTTACATGTGTTTTCAGACCCAGTACTGTGTTGAAGCACCGTTGGCAGCGATTACAGCCTTGAGTCTTCTTGGGTATGACGCTACAAGCTTGGTAGACCTGTATTTGGGGAGTTTGTCACATTCTTCTCTGCAGATCCTCTCAAGCTCTGTCAGGTTGGATGGGGAGTGCTGCTGCACAGCTATTTTCAGGTCTCTTCAGAGATTTTCGATCAGGTTCAATTCCGGGCTCTGGCTAGGCTACTCAAGGACATTCAGAGAGTTGTCCCGAAGCCACTCATGTGTTGTCTTGGCTGTGTTCTTAGGGTCGTTGTCCTGTTGAAAGTTGAACCTTTGCCCCAGTCTGAGGTGCTGTGCTCTCTGGAGCAGGTTTTCATCAAGGATCTCTCTGGACTTTGCTCCGTTCCTCTTTGCCTCAATCCTGACTTGTCTCCCAGCTGCTGAAAGAAATCCTCACAGCATGATGCTGCCACCACCATGCATCACCGTAGGCATGGTGCCAGGTTTCCTCCAGATGTGACGCTTCATATTCAGGCCAAAGAGTTCAAACTTGGATTCATCAGACCAGTGAATCTTGTTTCTCATGGTCTGAGAGTCTTTAGGTGCCTTGTGGCAAACTCCAAGAGGGCTGTCATGTGCCTTTTACTGAGGAGTGGCTTCCGCCTGGTCACTACCATAAAGGCCTGATTGGTGGAGTGCTGCAGGTTCTCCCATCTCCACAGAGGAACTCTGGAGCTCTGTCAGTGGCCATCGGGTTCTTGGTCACCTCCATGACCAAGGCCCTTCTCCCCTGAATCCTCAGTTTGGCCCGGTGGCCAGCTCTAGGAAGAGTCTTTGTGGTTCCAAACCTCTTCCATTTAAGAATGATAGAGGCCACTGTCTTCTTGGACCTTATATATGTGTGCCTTTCCAAATCATGTCCAATCAAGTTCTAGAAACATCTCAATGATGATCAATGGAAACAGAATGCACCTGAGCTCAGTTTCAAGTCTCATAGCAAAGGGTCTGAATTTAAAAAAAAAAAACGTGTTTTCGCTTTGTCATTATGGGGTATTGTGTGTAGATTGCTGAGGATTTTGTTTTATTTTATACATTTTCGAATAAGGCTGTAACACAACAAAATGTTACTTTCCGAAGGCACTGTGCATTCAGAACCTCTGCCTGCTCTCTGTGAGGGGTGTAGGGGCCATGATAACAGCTCAAGGACGGGAATGCGGTAACACATACCAATTTTTTTGAGCACATACAGGCAGGCAGGCACGCATGGTGGTTATAAAAATCCCTAATACATATCGAGACCTGTTAACACTGTATAGCAGAAACTCTCCTGCACTGGTCACTTAGGATGAGCCTGCAGGAAGGGTACCACATGAGGGAGGATGATGTCTTCCCTGTAACGCACAGCGTTGCGATTGCCTGCAATGACAACAAGCTCAGTCCGATGGTGCTGTGACACACCGCCCCAGACCATGATGGACCCTCCACCTCCAAATTGATCCCGCTCCAGAGTACAGGCCTCGGGGTACGATGAACTACGATGAACGCAAATCCAACCATCACCCCTGGTGAGACAACTTGTCAGTGAAGAGCACTTTTTGCCTGACTGGTCCAGCGAGGGTGGGTTTGTGCCCATAGACGACGTTGTTGCCAGAGATGTGTTGTAGGCCTTACAACAGGCCTACAAGCCCTCAGTCCATCCTCTCTCAGCCTATTGCCGGAAGCCTATTGCGGACAGTCTGAGCACTGATGGAGGGATTGTGCGTTCCTGGTGTAACTCGGGCAGTTGTTGCCATCCTGTACCTGTCCCGCAGGTGTGATGTTCAGATGTACCGATCCTGTGCGGGTGTTGGTACACGTGGTCTGCCACTGCGAGGACGATCAGCTGTCCGTCCTGTCTCCCTGTAGTGGCGTCTCACAGTACGGACATTGCAGTTTATTGCCCTGGCCACATCTGCAGTCCTCTTGCCTCCTTGCAGCATGCCTAAGGCACGTTCACGCAGATGAGCAGGGACCCTGGACATTTTTCTTTTGGTGTTTTTCAGAGTCAGTAGAAAGGCCTCTTTAGTGTCCTAAGTTTTCATAACTGTGACCTTAATTTTCTCCCGTCTGTAAGCTGTTAGTGTCTTAACGACTGTTCCACAGGTGCATGTTCATTTAATTGTTTATGGTTCATTGAACAAGCATGGGAAACAGTGTTTAAACCCTTTACAATGAAGATCTGTGAAGTTATTTGGATTTTTACGAATTATCTTTGAAAGACAGGGTCCTGAAAAAGAGACGTTTCTTTTTTTTGCTGAGTTTATATGTTTTACTCAGGAGTAGTCTACGTCTTTCAGTACAGTAAGTGCCATTTAGAAAACTAATCCGAATTCCTCACACCACTGACAGTTTTTGTATATAAGCAGCATAATAGAAAAGGAAATAACGTCTTTGTTTTTTTTCTTTTCTTTTTCCATAAAATATTTGATTGTAAATGCAATGCCTCAACACAATGAATACAAACGATTAAGCCATGCAGCAAATTGAATTGAGAAGTCATGTCTTATCGGGCAGTTGCAGATACACTACTCTCATGGAACATGTCATTGTTGTAATCTATTGTGTGGTTTCAAAATGCCTCTCTTATTCAGCTCTCAAGGGTCTGTCTACTGAGGCATTGTGATAATAGTCAAGTGGCAAGTGTTTCTACCATATTGTCACCAGTAGCAAGTGTAAAAACAATCCTATCAGATCAGCCTAATTAACAAATCTGTGTCATTAATTAGATAGCTATACTGATAAAAAATATCAACGCAAAATGCAACAATTTCAAAGATTTGACTGAGTTACAGTTAATAAATGTAAATCAGTCAGACAATCCCGTGGGTCGTGGTCTGTGGTTGTGAAGCCGGTTGGACATACTGCCAAATTTTCTAAAACGACGTTGGAGGCGACTTATGGTAGAAAAATGGACGTTCATTTCTCTGGCCATAGCTCTGGGGGACATTCCTGCAGTCAGCATGCCAATTGCACACTCCCTCAAAACGTGAGACAACTGTGGCATTGTGTTGTTTACAAAACTGTACGTTTTAGGTTGGCCATTTATTGTCCCCAGCACAAGGTGTACCTGAGTAATGATCATCCTGTTTAATCAGCTTCTTAATATGCCACACCTGTCAGGTGGATGGATTATCTTGGCAAAGGAGAAATGCTCACTAACAGGGATGTAAACACATTTGTGCACAGAAGTTGAGAGAAATAAGCTTTTTGTGCGAATTAAACATTTCTGGGATATTTTCTTTCGGTTCATGAAACATGGGACCAACATGTTTACATGTTGCATTTATATTTTTGCTCAGTATACATTTCCCATCCAAAGATATCAACATGAACAAAGATATCAGGCAGAGTGTGATATTCAGATCTGGAAAATGACAACGTTGACAAGTTAACTGACAGCACATAGATCAATAGCTTTGCAGAGAGAAAGCCACAGAGTTTGTCTCAAAGGAAAGTCCTTGTGCTCATCTTTCCTGCACGGATGATACCGACATATGGTGCTGACGGCAGACCTTGGCTGTGACACCTCACCTTCACGAGGCTGAAAGTGATAGCTGGGCTGATGCTGTAGAGGCCAGGAGCCCAGCGGAGCTACCAAAGAGGAGGAGGAGAGATAAGGCACGAGTCCGACTGCCTCTGGATCTAAATAGAGTGGCCCACCCCGACTGACTGACGCCCATCCCTCAGCACAGACGTACAGGAAATGATGCGCCTGCCTTTGTCAGCCATACAGCCAGGGCCCTCAACATAATAAACAGACGGGAAATGAGACATGGTACAATCAGGGCTGCCAGAAAGAGAGGGGCGAAGTGTCTCACTCTGAGAAATTAAAACATCCGTCTTTGGGTGTCGTCAGGCGGGTGGATGAGGCCGCAAGGGAGGGTGGCTCTTCTCTGGGCTGGCTCCACTCATTCTGCCGGATGGCTCCACCAGACAGATTACCATCCATATTCTGTGACTCTCAGTGAATAGAAAACAACAAGGGACATTATCCAGAGAAATGGTGAACCTTCGGGAAATGGCACTGAGAATGGAATTAAGGAGATTTGATTTCCTGTGTAGTCACTGCTGTTTCCATTTGCAATATTGCACTATGCAGTATATCAATGTGGTGTCCTTTTATGAATGTATCCATCCCTCTTTCTCTCTGTGTTTCTAGGTATTATCACTACTTGTACACTCACTACTTGCCATCCAGCCTTCTCACCATGGTGGACCAGATGGCTAACTGTGAGGATATCTTGATGAACTTCCTGGTGTCTGCTGTCACTAAGCTCCCACCAATCAAAGTCACCCAGAAGAAGCAGTACAAGGAGACAATGATGCAGCAGGTACAGTAGATCTTCGTGGTAACCGTGTGTGTTTGCATGCGTTTGTGCGTACGTGTGTGTGCCTGAGCGCATGCGCGTTTGACCTGACAATCCTAGCTTGTTGAAGATGCCATCCGCCGAAACCCTGTGTTTACCCGGCATTAATCACTAACCAACGGCCAATTTCAATAGACATCAGGTCACATCAGTGCTTGGGTCAGGGCAAATTTCAAGCTTTGGCGGCGGTGCCGTTCGAGATTTGGGAGTAAGGTTTGCGGTATCGTACCATGAGCATGGACTATTTCTATTACATCAGATTGAAAGACTGTCATTCATATTCCATTTATCCAGCTCAATGTAACATGTCGTAGCTTTAGGCTACGACATGATGCTCGAATTTGCCCTATACACATCATGAGGTAGCCACAGCCAAGCCTACAATTGAAAGTTTAAGGCGTAGGTGCACACAGGTCATGAGACAAATTTGAGTAATCAAGGTGTCAGGCACTGACACATTTAATACCACCTTGCACACTCTTGACTGCATGAAGTTGAGCTGGGGTGTAATTATTAGTCCAAAAGGTTGTTTTGCAACTAAAACAAGAGTTTCTATTGGACAAATTCAGATAGGTCCCTCCCCATTTTGTTCCGTTAGCTTCCGTTTAAGAAGTGTTTCGCAACATAACCAGGCGGAATGAATATAGCCATGATCACCCGCACACACAGTTCATCCTCTGTCCTCCACTCGTTACCTGTATTAATGGCACCTGTTTGAACTTGTTATCAGTATAAAAGACACCTGTCCACAACCTCAAACAGTCACACTCCAAACTCCACTATGGCCAAGACCAAAGAGCTGTCAAAGGACACCAGAAACAAAATTGTAGACCTGCACCAGGCTGGGAAGACTGAATCTGCAATAGGTAAGCAGCTTGGTTTGAGGAAATCAACTGTGGGAGCAATTATTAGGAAATGGAAGACATACAAGACCACTGATAATCTCCCTCGATCTGGGGCTTCACGCAAGATCTCACCCCGTGGTGTCACAATGATCACAAGAACGGTGAGCAAAAATCCCAGAACCACACGTGGGGACCTAGTAAATGACCTGCAGAGAGCTGGGACCAAAGTAACAAAGCCTACCATCAGTAACACACTACGCCGCCAGGGACTCAAATCCTGCAGTGCCAGACGTGTCCCCCTGCTTAAGCCAGTACATGTCCAGGCCCGTCTGAAGTTTGCTAGAGAGCATTTGGATGATCCAGAAGAAGTTTGGGAGAATGTCATATGGTCAGATGAAACCAAAATATAACTTTTTGGTAAAAACTCAACTCGTCGTGTTTGGAGGACAAAGAATGCTGAGTTGCATCCAAAGAACAGCATACCTACTGTGAAGCATGGGGGTAGAAACATCATGCTTTGGGGCTGTTTTTCTGCAAAGGGACCAGGACGACTGATCCGTGTAAAGGAAAGAATGAATGCGGCCATGTATCGTGAGATTTTGAGTGAAAACCTCCTTCCATCAGCAAGGGCATTGAAGATGAAACGTGGCTGGGTCTTTCAGCATGACAATGATCCCAAACACACCGCCCGGGCAATGAAGGAGTGGCTTCGTAAGAAGCATTTCAAGGTCCTGGAGTGGCCTAGCCAGTCTCCAGATCTCAACCCCATAGAAAATCTTTGGAGGGAGTTGAAAGTCTGTGTTGCCCAGCAACAGCCCCAAAACATCACTGCTCTAGAGGAGATCTGCATGGAGGAATGGGCCAAAATACCAGCAACAGTGTGTGAAAACCCTGTGAAGACTTGCACTGAAAACGTTTGACCTCTGTCATTGCCAACAAAGGGTATATAACAAAGTATTGAGATAAACTTTTGTTATTGACAAAATACTTATTTTCCACCATAATTTGCAAATAAATTCATAAAAAATCCTACAATGTGATTTTGTGGATTTTTTTTCTCATTTTGTCTGTCATAGTTGAAGTGTACCTATGATTAAAATGACAGGCCTCTCATCTTTGTAAGTGGGAGAACTTGCACAATTGGTGGCTGACTAAATACTTTTTTGCCCCACTGTAGCAAGTAAAACACTGGAATGCTTCATTTGCAGTGGAAGAATGTGCAAAGTAGAGATATAAATAATGGGGTGCAAAGGAGCAAAATAAATAAATACAGTAGGGGTAGAGGTAATTGTTTGGGCTAAATTATAGATGGGCTATGTACAAGTGTTGAAATCTGTGAGCTGCTCTGACAGCTGGTGCTAAAAGCTAGTGAGAGACATAAGTGTTTCCAGTTTCAGAGATTGTTTTAGTTCGTTCCAGTCATTGGCAGCAGAGAACTGGAAGGAGAGGCGGCCAATGGAAGAATTGGTTTTGGGGGTGACCAGAGAGATATACCTGCTGCGTGCTACAGGTGGGTGCTGCTATGGTGATCAGCGAGCTGAGATAAGGAGGGAGTTGAGTTAGCAGGGTCTTGTAGATGACCTGGAGCCAATGAGTTTGGCGACGAGTATGAAGCCAACAAGAGCGTACAGCCAACGAGAGCGTACAGGTCGCAGTAGTGGGTAGTATATGGGGCTTTGGTGACAAAACGGATGGCACTGTGATAGACTGCATCCAATTGATTGAGTAGGGTATTGGAGGCTATTTTGTAAATTACATTGCCGAAGTCGAGGATCAGTATAATGGTCAGTTTTACAAGGGTATTTTTGGCAGCATGAGTGAAGGATGCTTTGTTGCTAAATGGGAAGCTAATTCTAGATTTAACTTTGGATTGGAGATGTTTGATGTGAGTCTGGAAGGAGAGTTTACAGTCTAACCAGACACCTAGGTCGTTGTAGTTGTCCACATATTCTAAGTCAGAACCGTCCAGAGTAGTGATGTTGGACGGGCGGGCAGGTGCAGCAGCGATCGGTTGAGGAGCATGTATTTAGTTTTAATTGTATTGGAGTTGTATGGCATTGAAGCTCGTCTGGAGGGTTGTTAACACAGTGTCCAAAGAAGGGCCAGAAGTATACAGAATGGTGTCGTCTGCGTAGAGGTGGATCAGAGACTCACCAGCAGCAAGAGCGACATCATTGATGTATACAGAGAAGAGAGTCGGTCCAAGAATTGAACCCTGTGGCACCCCCATAGTGACTGCCAGAGGCCCGGACAACAGGCCCTCCGATTTGACACACTGAACTCTATCAGAGAAGTAGTTGGTGAACCAGACGAGGCAATCATTTGAGAAACCAAGGCTATCGAGTCTGCCGATGAAGATGTGGTGATTGACAGAGTCGAAAACCTTGGCCAGGTCATTGAATACGGCTGCACAGTATTGTTTCTTATCGATGTCAGTTAAGATACGTTTACGACCTTGAGCGTGGCTGAGGTGCACCCATGAACAGCTCTGAAACCAGATTGCATAGCAGAGAAGGAATGGTCGTTTAACATGCATGAAACCAAGGCTATTACGGTTACAGAAGTCCTCAAAAGAGAGCGCCGGGGGAATAGGAGTGGAGCTAGGCACTGCAGGGCCTGAATTCACCTCTACATCACCAGAGGAACAGAGGAGGAGTAGGATAAGGGTACGGCTAAAAGCTATGAGAATTGGTCGTCTAGAACGTCCGGAACAGAGAGTAAAAGGAGGTTTCTGGAGGCGATAACATAGCTTCAAGGTATAATGTACAGACAAAGGTATGGTAGGATGTGAGTACAGTGGAGGTAAACCTAGGTATTGAGTGATGATGAGAGAGATATTAATCTCGAAACATAATTGAAACCAGGTGATGTCATCGCATGTGTGGGTGGTGGAACTGATAGGTTGGATAATGTATAATGAGCAGGGCTAGAGGCTCTACAGTGAAATAAGCCAATAAACACTAACCAGAATAGCAATGGACAAGGCATATTGACATTAAGGAGAGGCATGCTTAGTCGAGTGATCATAAGGGTCCAGTGAGTAGTGAGGTTGGTTGGGGCAATGGCGATTCAGACAGCTAGCCGGGCCATCGATAGCAAGCTAGCATAGGATGGAGGTTTGTTTTTAGCCACCTCGTGCGTTTCCGTCAGTAGATTAGTGGGGTTCTGTGTGGTAGAGGGGACCAGTCCAATTGGCAAAATAGATATCGTTATAGTGACCCAAGAAAAATTGTCCGATAGACCTATTCAGATAGCAGCCGATAAGACAGCTAACAATTAGCGGGCCGCAGATGGGCGTTCAGGTAACGTTGCGATGGAGGGGCCAGTTGGATAACTCCCTCGGGCAGATAACGTCGGTAGTCCAGTTGTGAAAGCCCGGTGGAGCTCCGCATTATCAGTAAAACGGGTCCGGATAGGTGATTGTAGCCCAGGAATGGCTGATGGAACACTTCAGCTGGCTAGCTCCAGAATAATTGATGTTTGCTCCGGGATCGACGTAAGCCAATAGTCACACGGATAGCAGCTAGCTAGCTGCGAGATCCAGGTGTAAATGTCCAGAGCTTGCGGTTGAAATCCGGGGATATGGAGAGAAAAATAGGTCCGGTATGTTCTGGTCTGAGTCGCGTTGTACAAAACTGGCGATAGATTTTCGAGCTAAAGGTTAACTGATGACCACAAACCGTGGTTAGCTGAATACTAACGTTAGCCAGTAAACTGGCTAGCTCCTGGCTAGCTTCTGGCTAGCTTCTATTGTGGATTTCAGATTTGAGGTAAATAATACTTTTTTTAAATTGGTGAGGTGGTTTGCATGAGAGTGTTTTGAAGTTGAGTTTTTGGAAAATAAAATATATTAAAGATACGTGAAGAAAGATGTAAATATATATATACACGGGACACGACAAGACGAGGACAAGGGACGTCTAGCTGCTATGCCATCTTGGTATTGAGGAATCTTGGTATCTACACGCTTTCCTCCTCTCACCTTTTCCACCTTAGACTTCAGTGCACAACTCAACAGCTGTCTGTGACCAGGCGAAAAAACCTCATACCATAACCGCTAACCGCTACATAGCCTACGTCGTTGTCACCATATTAACGGTCTAGTCAATCAACTAGAACTAACGCGTTAGTAAAATCACAATCCAAATCAAGTGTATATTCATGCAGTACAGTGTACAGCAAGCAGTTTAGCAGTTACTCTGGAGAAAAAAAAACGAAAGCTTACCTTGACTTAAAAGATTTGCGCTGTTGGATAACCTTAGCCAGTTAGCTAACATAAATGGCATTCCTCTGTTTGAGTCAGGTTGTTGAGTAGAACAAATTAGTTGCATTAGCTAAGTGAAAGGTAAACTAAGAAGAATGATCCTTTGATTGGATGGACAACTTGTCAGTTCATAAAGCTCTGATAGGTTGGAGAACGTCCTCTGGAAGTCTTCATTATTACTACGTTTCTCCTAGGTTTTGTATTGTCAGTGTACCTAGATGACTGGAAATAGCTGTCCTGTGGCTACACCATGGTGCTACCCTAGAGGGTGCTGTTGAGGTTACTGTTGACCTGCATTGCAAAACCATGTGTTTTAATCAGCTATTTGGTGAAATTAATATTTTTTGTATGGTTTTATCTAAATATGTTTAGTTATTTTATGTTTCACTACTTTTATTTTTATGAAATTTACTGAGTAGGATGGTTCTCCCATTCCTCCTCTGATGAGCCTCCACTGATCTCAATGTGCCTGCTAGTCTGAAATGAGCCTGAAATTGCAGCCAGACACAGAGCCTGTGATGCGTGCTGTGAGGTGGGATATGAGAGAGGAGCGATTGCAGTATTACAGACCGGTTCACTCAGGAGCCTCCAGAGAGACATGGAGGCGGACGGAGGAGGCTGCAGCGCACCAACAGTCTCCCTGTGTGATTCCCCTTCTGGTTGGTGTGCACGGGCTGAGCCGGGGCCGGCCCACGTCAGGCCTGATTGATGGCCCACCTCGGGGCAGCCCGATGACTCGCCTCTATCGGCTCTGTGATTAATGTCTTAATTGTGTAGGCAGCAGCGTACCAGTGGTGGATTTTCTCCCATCTCTCTCAACACAAAGCATCTTCAGACCCTTTCCAGGCATATTCTTCCACTGCAGTCAACGGTGCTGAAACATTTGTTTCCCTGCTTCAGGATCACACAGGAAAGTTAATCGGAAACAAGGGATGTTTGCTGGAGATTTTGGCCAGCACTTTATCAGTTGAATGGGAGTTAAAAGACAACAAAATATAACCTTTCTTACATGTAGTTTTATTTGTGTGTATGTATACAGTAAATATGAGCTGTTGTCCTAATACCCTGGGTTCCACTCCATTCAGCAACCTTTTTATGTATTTCCAGGCCGTCTTTGGAGGGAAAACAGTTTACGTCAGACGACACAGCTCTAATGTACCATCCTCCACACAGTACATGTGTCTGCTTTTAAACTGATGCAGAGTCAGTTCGTACCGTGACCTGTGTGGGGTTGATGTGCTGAACTGACGTATCTCCTCTGTCTGTGTGTCTGTCCACAGGGTTCTAAGACGTCTCGGTGGGCCGACCCGGACCACTTTGCCCAGAGACAGACGTGTATGAACTCGTTCAGCAGCTGGTTTGGGTTCATGCCCCTGCTGCATTCCCAGATGAGACTGGACCCTGTGCTGTTCAAGGACCAGGTCTCCATCCTGAGGAAGAAGTACAGGGACATCGAGAGGCTGTGAACCCAACACGCACTCATACACACAGAAGAAACTTGAGTGGTGTGGGTTTGGGCCAAATCTCCTTCCCAGCTGCAAGTGAAAATAACTGCTTTTTTTGACCAGCCTGTTCAGTCAGTCAGACTGTCCGAACAATAAGTGAAATCTCTACAGAGTAATTTATGATGAAATATGCAACACCAGGACCGTTATCCTGAGGTAATGATCTTGGCTATTGAAGATGATTCATCTTCAATGTCAGTGAGTTGGACTGTGTCGATGTTGTCGTCATTGTTGTCAAAAAAATAATATTGTGACTTTTCACACGCTTCAACACCAGACAGATTGTCGTTGTCAATTCCTTCTCTGACAGAGAAACCAGGAAGTGAGGTCACAAAAGCCTGCAATGTGCACTCCTGTTTGGTTTCAGATATTTTCTGTGGCAGTGTGATCTTAAACAAAAATGAACACAGTGCATTGTGTTTGTCCTCCATGACATCTATAAAGTTTTTCTCTAACATTGTATATGTTGCTTTCCATTATTCATTTCTGGGGCTTATTGGGCTTTCAATTTGGAATTGTTTGATTTTTTTTTGCGGGGGGGTTGCTTCATTCTCCTATGCGCTTTAAATTGCCAAAAAAACAAATCTGATAAAAGATGCTGAAATGTACACAGCCTATTGTATTTATTCTCTCTGTTTCAGCGATGATGGAGGTATACAACCTGTTTAGAAGGAATTACTACCATGTTCTTCTGCCTTGGTGAAATGTTAATTTCAAAAGTTGAACAAACAACTCTTCCCATCAAAGACCACCTCAGGACACCATCCTGATTCTCTACATCTGTTTGATGTTGTCCTCCAGATTGTCAGTCTAAATGCTGGAGACATGCCACTCACTGTGACCCTGCCTAGCTATAAACAGGGTGTGGGTTTCTGCATCTGCTGGTGGATTTACGAGGTAGACATTGGATACTAGGTAGATAGTGCTTAGCCACGGGGGTAGGCGTGGTGATGCTACTGACAGGCATCTTTGAATTCTGTTCGAGGTTTGAAGCATCTTTCATCATGTCCCTCCAGAGAACCAACCCCCCACCACCACCACCACCACCACCACCACCACCACCCACAGCTCAGCTGGGTCTGAGAGGAGGAGGAGACTGGCCTCTGCATGGTACTCCCTGTACACCCCTCGTCTCCCTCTCACATCCAATAATGTTTACATGTTTACCTGATTATTGTTGTACTACAATACCTCTGAGCATCAAAGTCTCAATGCCTGCTGGAAGTTTAAAATAAGGTCGTTAATGTATGCGTCGTCGATGTTATTCACTCTTGCCTGTGTACAGCGAAGTATACATTGCCAACGTTATTTAAGTTCAATAATAGGCATTGATATTTTGACCATACCCGTTGTATCTGTGGCTCAGAGGTATTATAGTAAAAAAAAACGGTAATGAAGTTAACTTGATTATGAATAACACTGATATGAGCTTACCTTTGCAACCAGGGATTTCTTTCTGAAGGTAATGGGTTTTACACTTTGGTCTAGACGCCATGCTCTACTCAGCACATAAATAACCAATGATTTAATGAGGGGCCTAATGGCAGGCAGGCAAGAGTGTGTTTGTTTCAGTTTGGCCAAGGGGATATCTCTCTTGCCTTCTCAGGATGATGCATGATAATGTCGACGCTCCCCCAGAACTTATTCAATACCGCTTCTGAGGGACCTGTCTCCTGTCTCCTCCTCTCTCTCAAGTGGGACCCAGACAAGGCTATTTTACACCAAGTCGAGTCCATTCTGAATATGAATGAACAGATTTAGAAGAGATGTATTGATCTCTATCACCCCCATAAGGGAAGGTAAGAACATTTGAGAGTATTTTTGGAAAGTGTCTTCTCTCTCCGTCTGCTCTGTTCAGAGGTAACGGCAGGAGAGATGAAGAACGAGAGGAGAGAAGAGGTGGTGGTGTAGGAAGGATACTGATACATATTACCAGTCAGTCTGTCTGTAGTGCCTGGGGGAATAGGAATGAGGACACAGAATGAGACTGCCATTGATCCACATTGATCCAAATGGAGAGCCAGCCTTTATTTGTTTTTAGAGGAAGAGCAGGGCAAAAGTCTGTGTTCATGAATCTATTTCTGTGTCTATGAAAATGTCAATGTTCTGTCGTCGAGGGGCTATTCTGAGGGTATTGGTTATAATGGCCTGAATTAGCTCTGACACATTTAGCACGTTCAACTGTCATGCAGCTTGCTTTTTATTAGATTCCGTTTTCTCATTCATTACTGTGCCAGTCGAGATGGTTTCGTATATGTCACGACATACAAGAGCAGCATTTACAATTGCACACTCTTATTTGATGTCTCTGAAATGAACTTGTCCGCCCTGCAAAGCAGTTGATTCACAATGAATACAAATGTGACTGCATACTTCTAATTTAGGTGTTCGTGCAGGCTTGGTGTCATACACGCTCAGTGCTGTACATTCATATTCTATTGCCTTTATATGGAAATAGTAATAACGTTTGCATATATTCTTGTTTTAGCACTTTCTGCCAGTCGAACTCCATGTGGGTCGTTCCACCAATTCGGTGCCTTTTGAGAAGTGTAACTTGGTCAATTATTTTTAGGTTTCACTTAATTGTTACATTCTGTCATACAGAGCACATGTTCAACACAAAAACACGTTTTCCCCATCTCAAGAGGCGGAATTTAAAAAACAAGTTAAGTGCCTATTAAGTTTAAAATATAGTAACAGTGTTGACTGTACCAGGGTTGAGTTCTTTTTTTAATCAGCCACAAAGTCCCTTGGGACGGAGGAATGGAAGCATGTTGTGTACAACAGGGCGTGGCAATTGTTTAAAAGGGAATCATTTCACCGTGTTCAAATGAGAGCTCAGTTCACGTAACAGGGTTGACCTTAGAATGAGGGACAGATGTAAATGAATCACATGAAATACATAATTATCTTCAGGAATGACTGTCAAAGCAACAAAATTACTAGGCCTTTACAATGATGGTAAAACGTGAAGAAATGTTGGCATTACAAGTTAGTTCATTTTCCTAGAAGTAGCGTGACATTTCCTGTCAGGTGTCTGCTATCTTCAGAGGGCTAGCTACCCTTCACTGGTCTCCCCAAAGTTGATATATAGCTGTTATCTCCAGCTTGGCTGGGTGTGAGGTCAGGGAGCTTCAAATACCACCAGGCTTGGAGTTGAGGAGTTGTCAGGAAAGGAGAAAAAAAGCCAATGACTGTAGACATCAAGCCATCCCATCTCAGGGCGATGTGGCAGCAAAGCCCTCTGTGACATATCTGCTCAGCGCATGCCACACCGAAGCACCCAGACATAAAAAAATAAAGACCCAATTCTCCGCACATCAAATGAGAGGACAAGCAGACAGCAGCTGACATTCCCCCGCCTCATAACGGGCAGTCTAAGCCCTAGATGTGTTTCGGCACATAGGTGTGCATGCAGTGACGTCTCCTTTATGGGCCCTGAAAAACCCTCTCCAGAGTCCCATTACCGTCGCAGATGGGATTTTATCAAGGTCTGTGCCTGGAGACTCATTGTGTGAACCAAAAGCTTTTCTCTCTGTGATGGTCCAAGCTCATGTTGAGGATGGCTCAGCCGTGGACCATTTCTCCAGAGAGTGTTGCATCATCATGGCCGTTGTTATATGTCTGTGCGTGTTTCCCTGGGGCTCAGCCACAGAGTAAAGTAAACTAATTGAATTGGTGTAAATGGAAAATAACTGGAAGTGCTCTGTCTTTCTCTCTCGGTCTCTATTTCTTTTTCTCTCTCCCTCCCTTTTTTTCTCTGTTTATATCTCTCTCATTTCACTTTTTCTCTCTCTGTTTCACACTCTGTCTCTCTCTCTCACACACACACGTACATCCATAGACAGTCCAAGAGGTGAGAGAGGAAAGGCTGTGGCATCGTTATGGTGTAAGGTATGTGAGTCTGTGTTCCTGCAGCACTGGCATCAGACAGAGACACGGGTCACAGTTATGACTCTGGACACCTATTACAGCTACACCGGGGAGAGGAGAGAATGCTGATGATCAATCGATCCATCTGTCTATAAATATTTCTATCTACAGTGAGCTCCATAAGTATTGTTTTGTATCTGTACTCAAGCACTTTGGATTTTAATTATACAATGATTATGGGGTTAAAGTGCAGACTGACAGCTTTGTTTTTAGGGTATTTTCCTCCATATCTGGTGAACCGTTTAGAAATTACAGCACTTTTTGTACGTAGTCCCCACATTTTATGGGACCAAACGTATTGGGACAAATTCACTTACGTTTATTAAAGTAGCCAAACGTTTCGTATTTGGTCCCATATTCCTAGCACGATATGACTATATCAAGCTTGTAACTCTACCAACTTGTTGGATGCATTTGTTTTTTGTTTTTGTTTCTAAACACTTCTACATTAATGTGGACTCTACCATGATTGGACGCTACCTCTCACCATTACAATAACAACAGATTAGCATGTCTTAGAGGAATATCAATCAATCAAATGTATTTATAGAGTGCGCACTTTAACCTCAGTCATTGTATCATTTCTAATCCAAAGCGCTGGAGTACAGAGTCAAAACAACAAATTGGTTACTGTAACAATACTTTTGGAGCTCACTGTATCTTTATGTCAATATGGTTAGCTGGTGGCCTGTTTGTCTAGCTGCATCAAACTGTTCATCTTTACTTGCATGCAGTGCTGTAAAGTACTTAAATAGTACTTTGAAGTATTTTTACTTAAGTCATTTTTGGGGGTATCTGTACTTTACTTCACTATTTATATTTTTGAAAACTTACATTCCTAAAGAAAATGTCCTTCTTACCCAATACATTTTCACTGACACCCAAAAGTACTGATTTCCATTTTGAATGACAAGCAGGACAGGAACATTGTCTAATTCACACACTTTTCAAGAGACCATCCCTGGTCATCTTACTGCCTCTGATCTGGCTGACTCACTAAACACATGCTTCGTTTGTAAATTATGTCTGAGTGTTGTAGTGTGCCCATGGCTTATCCGTAAATAAAAAATAAAGAAAATTGTGCTGTCTATTTGGCCTAATATAAGGAATTTTAAATGATTTTTACTTTAACTTTTGATACTTAAATATATTTAGAACCTAATACTTTTAGACTTTAACTCAAGTAGTATTTTACTGGGTGACTTGAGTCATTTTCTATTAAGGTATCTTTACTTTTACCCAAGTGCTTGCCAGTTGATTCTAATTTCAAAAAGTGTAAATATTCATCCTTTTTGAAATGGTCCTCTGGTTGTGAACCAACACTGCAAATAACTGCATAAATAATATTTAGAAAAACTGCTGAGATTCATGGAACTTGAATTATAATTCCATTTTGATAAAACTGTTTGTTTTCTGAAACGTCAACAGTTTCCATGGCGTCAAATTGATCATTTTCTTTCCCTCACTGGAGACTGAGAGGGGCTCACCAAATTGCTGTGGTGACAGGGGGGAAGGACCATGGAAATCCACACAGCCCAAATTGAGTTATGATTGCAAGTAGAGCACAAATACTTCTTCTTCCTCCCCAGATATTAGTTATGGTAAGTTTAGAGCTGATTCTGTAGCGGGGGGAGATGCGATATGGCTCCACTGCTGTAATTGTGTTATAAAAAGCCATTATACCTCTATTTCTTCTTATTGGAGTCCCACAATATTGCTCATCATGGCCTGTCTCTTTACATTTGTCAGATTGGGACTGCAGGGATGGCTGTTCTGTAATGGACATCAGGGATGGAGAGGCCACCAGCCTAATTCTACTCTCTGGTATAGCCCTGTTGTAGGCTGCAGCAGACCGGCTCCGTCCGTAGCCCAGAGAAACACCATCATCCACCAAAGCCAAGACGGATACTCCTCACATTGATTGTGACTGAGACTGAAAATAATTCTCACTTTAAGCACTTTTTCCTCATCAGTAGGTGGGTGGACAGCATCATCACTTTGAGGATTTGATAGCGCCATGTCTCTGTGAGAGATCCTAGGCGCAATCACTTTACCAGGAGGGTATTATGACTGAGAGAGAGAGTGCTGATGTGGTGATAGTCCAGGCTTTGACAGGCGATGCTGTGTCTGAAGTCTATTCCTCTGATAGTTCAGTCTAGGGTGCAGTGTTTTGTCAGCTATTCTTCCTGGTGTGGATGCCCTCCTCCGATGCACCTTATACTCTGTCGGAGCTTGATATGAGTGAATTGGGTGTAGCCAAGGTCTGACAAGCCAAAATGGTGATTCATAGGACAGAATTACTTCTCCAGAGATAAGTTGCCATTTGCCATCTCCAGGTCCCTCAATCGCTTAATAAAGCCCTCCTCTGGCTGGCTGTTCCCTGGGACACTGAATCAAACCTGCCTGCTGGGGCTCACAACTTTCAGTGAAAATCATGTATTCAGCAATTCAATCTACACTGAACAAAAATATATACGCAATGTAAAGTGTTGGTCCCATGTTTAATGAGTTGAAATAAAAGATCCCACACAATTTTTCCACATGCACAAGAAGCTTATTTCTCAACTTTTGTGGACAAATTTGTAAACATCCCTGTTAGTGAGCATTTCTCCTTTGCCAAGATAATCCAGACAGATGTGGCATATCAAGAAGCTGATTAAGCAGCATGATCATTACACAGGTGCACCTTGTGCTGGGGACAATAAAAGGCTGCTCTAAAATGTGCGGTTTTGTCACAACACAGTGCCACAAGTTTTTAGGGGGCGTGCAATTGGAATGTACATGTTGCGTTTATAATTTTGTTCATTATACATTAATTGTCAAAAAGGAAAAACCCTGGAAACTTGAAAATAAAGGTTGATTCTGGTCATGTATTTCATTAACATGGGCATCAATACAGTACCATGAAGCTATAATACTAGAGTTATGTTTTAAATTCAACTATATCCCCCTGTAAATAAACAACTGAATTCTCTATCCTGATTTTCTGTGATAAAAGTGTAATGTGTAGGATTCAGTCTCAACAAGATGGGTACAACAAACAAAGCACACAGATGAATACATTTCCATTGTCCCCTCTGGCCTGCTACTGCCACAGACTACTCAGTAGCAGTCCTTGCTCACTGGGTGAGCTAAGCGATTCTGCTAAGGTCAGGACTGCCAGTATCCTACCTCCTCCTTGCTTCGTCTCACTGAAATGAAAACAAGTATTCATTACAGAGCAACTGACCATGGGCTTTGTGGCAGCCTTCCTGCTATTCCCCCCAGATCTAACTTGGAGAAAATTAGATCTGGAAAGGAAATAGAATTCTCATATACAAAAAATAAACAAACAACCTGAAACAAATGTGTGTGTGTGTGTGCATTGCATTGCGTGCAGGACCAAGAAGGAGGAGGTGGGAGTAGTGAAATGATCTACACGTTGCAATTTCTTTGCCTCTCAGTGAGGTGTGATTGTGGTAAATGAAAAAAAGACGACAGAATTACCTCTCCACTCTGACACTAATGGTCCTAAGCACACTGCATGTGAGACGAGTGTTTCCAATCAGTGCTTTCGATGGTAATGTGACATTTATTTTGTTAGAGCACACAGATACCATTGAGGAACGTATTCAGACGAACAGTCCACGACATTGTTAAATTTCCATTAAGAGCATGAAAAAACAACATTCTCAATCTATTTTGAATTCCCATTGTCAACTTTGAAATGTTCAGGGCATCTTTGTCATTTTAGCATGTGGTTCAAAAGTAAGCTATAGTTGAATGTTTTTTTTTAAATACACTGCCATTCTAAAGTTTAGAAATGTCCTTGTTTTTGAAAGAAAAGCACATTTTCTGGTCCATTAAGATAACATCCAATTGATCAGAAATACAGTGTAGATATTGTTAATGTTGTAAATGACTATTGTAGCTGGAAATGGCAGATTTTTAATGGAGTGTCTACATAGGCGTACAGCGGCCCATTATCAGCAACCATCACTCCTGTGTTCCAATGGCACATTGTGTTAGCTAATCCAAGTTTATAATTTTAAAAGGCCAATTGATCATTAGAAAACCCTTTTGCAATTATGTTAGCACAGCTTAAAACTGTTGTACTGATTAAAGAAGCAATACAACTGGCCTTCTTTAGACTAGAACCCATTTGTGGGTTCGATTACAGGCTCAAAATGGCCAGAAACAAAGGACTTTCTTCTTTAACTCGTCAGTCTATTCTTGTTCTGAGAAATTAATTATATTCCATGCAAGAAACTGGGGCACCGGGGCTTCCCACTCCTCTTTCTATTCTGGTTAGAGCCTATTTGTGCTGTTCTGTGAAGGGAGTAGTACACAGCGTTGTATGAGATCTTCAGTTTCTTGGCATTTTCTCGCATGGATTAGCCTTCATTTCTCAGAACAAGAATAGACTGACGAGTTAAAGAAGAAAGTTCTTTGTTTCTGGACATTTTGAGCCTGTGATCGAATCCACAAATGCTGATGCTCCAGATATTCAACTAGTCTAATATAAACAAGGCTATAAATGCAATGTAAAAACTATTGGTCGCTAAATCTGGAGAAATGAATGACCATGTAAAAAATTGTTGGTCACTAAATCCGGCTAGAAAGACCGTGTAAAAACGGTTGGCAGGTATGCCCTTAGTCGTCTGAGCGGTCGGCTGTGAATACCCTCACCTACTATATACTTATAACTGATTGGTTGGTCCTGCCCACTATAGTGCTGTCCAGTTAGAACATGATGTTGAGGTCCATCACAAACACACACAGCTGTTTCCATTTGAAGATGTTCATATGACTGTGGTAATCCGAATGACTTGCAATCTTGTTGTGGTTATTTCGATGCAACATTCAGACATTCGTGTTACTATCGACGACAAAGAAGTTCTCAGAAACATGTCTTCTCCCTCAGACGACGATAACACTGACCTGAGTAGGCGGATTCAGTGTCCAGTTGCTCATTTCCAAGCGATCTGATTGGTTGGAATGGCAGGGCTACGATGGGTGAGGGATAACTAAGGTGGTGGGCTGAGCAGCCAAACTAATGGGATTTATGGGAAACTGAAGGGACTGTGAGGGGAAGTTAGGTAGAGAGGAGAGGAGCAGGACAGCATTTTCTTACGTGCAGTGTAGACAACTTTCAACTGTCAAAGACATCAAAAGCATTCCAAGGTCAAAAGTATTAATTACATGTAAAATAGACAAGTCATGGCTTCACATCAAGAAAAATAAATGCCAGTGATTTACTGCAAATGTAATGGGAAAGACAGCCATTCCAGCATTAGCATGTATGCCCTATGTCTGCCTTTCATGCTGTGGGATGAGAAGCCTCTGTTGCTCTACCTGAACCTATGAATTGGAATTGAGTCACAGACACTGAGTGCATACCTTTATCGCTCTGCAGAAATCGAAGTGCTGGAGAATATTCCAGCACACTCACTCCAGGGACCACTGTTTTTTTTCGTGCTAAATTCCAGCAAAATCTCTGCTCCCATCTCTCACCCCATACTATCTTGCCAATTTTCTGCATCTGTAGATCTGACATGTTTCATGCGTTTGCCGCCTCACTGCAGGGGCCCGAGCTGGCTGCCACCGGTCCTGTGCCTTGTGTCGGAGACGCACGAGATGCCCTCGGACATTTTCTGCTCGGCGGTGCCCAGTGTCCTCCGAGTGGTCCTGTAATTAGCTCTCCTGTGTTTACCCCCACTTTCTGCTGAGGGAGAGAGAGTGTGCAGGGCCATATTCAAAAATGTACCAGGCAAAAGGTCAACAGAGGAGCTCTCTGGACCGCAAATTAAACAGGAGGGCCGTCCTGTGATCTGAATGAGTGATGAGGGAGGCTGTTGAATTAAAACTTCATATCTTGAAGATTCCAACTAGGTTTATATCAGGCTGTATGGTGTTCTGATGTTCCTATCATTCTGTTCTATATGCTGTACAGCTCTAGCATCATGTTCCTCAGTCGTACATCTCTTAGCAATCATCCAGTCCAATAGCATCAGAGAGGACATGCTCTTCCCTCCATGTGACTGGACTCAAAGTAAAGTGAGATTTATTTATTTTTAGTATTTTTTTCACCTTTATTTAACCAGGTAGGCTAGTTGAGAGCAAGTTCTCATTTGCAACTGCGACCTGGCCAAGATAAAGCGTAGCAATTCGACACATACAACAACAGAGTACACATGGAATAAACAAAACATACAGTCAATAATACAGTAGAACAAAAGAAAACAAAAAGTCTATATACAGTGAGTGCAAATGAGGTAAGTTAAGGAAATAAATAGGCCATGGTGGCGAAGTAATTACAATATAGCAATTAAACACTGGAATGGTAGATCGGCAGAAGATGAATGTGCAGGTAGAGATACTGGGGAGCAAAATAAATAAATAAATACAGTATGGGGATGAGGTAGTTGGATGGGCTATTTACAGATGAGCTATGTACAGGTGCAGTGATCTGTGAGCTGCTCTGACAGCGGATGCTTAAAGCTAGAGAGGGAGATGTGAGTCTCCAGCTTCAGAGATTTTTGCAATTCGTTCCAGTCATGGGCAGCAGAGAACTGGAAGGAAAGACAACCAAAGGAGGAATTGGCTTTGGGTGTGACCAGTGAGATATACCTGCTGGAGCGCGTGCTACGAGTGGGTGCTGCTATGGTGACCAGTGAGCTGAGATAAGGCGGAGCTTTACCTAGCAGAGACTTGTAGATAACCTGTAGCCAGTGGGGGTGACAAGCACCATTTACATTATGAACAAAGAAAGGTATTTAAAACTGCATACTATGTATATTCATTTATTAATTATAGTAGGACTGTTATAATTGTATTTAGTATAATATGTTACATTAAGTTACATTATGAATGGAATAGCGGTCGTATAATATCATACAAATTAGAGGATGTTATCATACGTCTTGGAGCAGAAATGGTACTAGTTGTCTTTTTCTGAAACCAGGTTGCTTGTTGCATTCTATCAACAAAGAAGAATTGTGGGAATGGTTAGCAAAAATGCTACAGTTGTCCCCGAAGCGATTTGAACATAGACGATTATGGATTACGCTGACCCATCCTCCCCAACCAACCACACAACTTTAGTTTCTGCCTAAAGTAACTAGACTGTTAGTAGGTATCATACTTCTTGGAAATGCTTAGAAATAAACACAGGACCTTGTCTTTCAAAGATAATTCGAAAAATCCAAATAACTTCACAGATCTTCATTGTAAAAGGTTTAAACACTGTTTCCCATGCTTGTTCAATGAACCATAAACAATTAATGAACATGCACCTGTGGAACAGTCGTTAAGACACTTAAAGCTTACAGATGGTAGGCAATTAAGGTCACAGTTATGAAAACTTAGGACACTAAAGAGGTCTTTCTGCTGACTCCGAAAAACAACAAAAGAAAGATGCCCAGGGTCCCTGCTCATCTGCGTGAACATGCCTTTAGGCATGCTGCAAGGAGACGAGAGGACTGCAGATGTGGCCAGGGCAATACATTGCAATGTCCGTACTGTGAGACGCCTAAGACAGAGCTACAGGGAGACAGGACGGACAGCTGATCGTCCTCGCAGTGGCAGACCACGTGTAACAACACCTGCACAGGATCGGTACATCCGAACATCACACCTGCGGGACAGGTACAGGATGGTAACAACAACTGACAGAGTTACAACAGGAACGCACAATCCCTCCATCAGTGCTCAGACTGTCCGCAATAGGCTGAGAGAGGCTTGACTGATGGGCACAAACCCACAGTCGCTGGACCAGACAGGATTGGCAAAAAGTGCTCTTCACTGACGAGTTGCGGTTTTGTCTCACCAGGGGTGATGGTCGGATTCGCGTTTATCATCGAAGGAATGAGTGTACCACGGAGGCCTGTACTCTGGAGCGGGATCAATTTGGAGGTGGAGGGTCCGTCATGATCTGGGGCGGCGTGTCACAGCATCATCGGACTAAGCTTGTTGTCATTGCATGCAATCTCAACGCTGTGCGTTACAGGGAAGACATCCTCCTCCGTCATGTGGTACCCTTCCTGCAGGCTCATCCTGACATAACCCTCCAGCATGACAATGCCACCAGCCATACTGCCTGTTCTGTGTGTGATTTCCTGCAAGACAGGAATGTCAGTGTTCTGCCATAGCCAGCGAAGAGCCTGGATCTCAATCCCATTGAGCACGTCTGAGACCTGTTGGATCGGAGGGTGAGGGCTAGGGCCATTCCCCCCAGAAATGTCCGGGAACTTGCAGGTGCCTTGGTGGAAGAGTGGGGTAACATCTCACAGGAAGAACTGGCAAATCTGGTGCAGTCCATGAGGAGGAGATGCACTGCAGTACTTAATGCAGCTGGTGACCACACCAGATACTGACTGTTACTTTTGACCCCCCCTTTGTTCTTTGACACATTATTCCATTTCTGTTAGTTACATTTCTGCAGAACTTGGTAAGTTTGTCTCAATTGTTGAATCTTGATATATTCATACAAATATTTACACAAGTTAAGTTTGCTGAAAATAAACACAGTTGACAGTGAGAGGATGTTTCTTTTTTTGCTGAGTTTACATAAAGTATGTTTTGTATGGCTCTGAGGCCAAGCTAACATTTGATGTTCAGGACGATGTATGCATGTTACATCTTGAATTAAGACGTTAGCATGGGTTTCAATGAATATAGGTTCTTGTGACTCTAGTAGTATTCTTCTTGATGTAAATATTGTACATGCTATTGTTATTTTTTTATTCAAGAAAAATCCATTGAGACCATGGTCTCAGTCCCAAGGGTGCCCTGATCACAACAATACAACAACCAATACAATGTAAAACAAAACAGTAATCAATACCAAACACAACCTTTATGAAAAACACATTTTTCCAGCAGTGAGGTGGATTTACTTAATTCGGTGGAGACCTCGAGTTACCCATTCCCAGGGTTGGTTATGGCAACTTACGTTTTTATACTTCAACAACAAGTTAGGTGATTCGGAAGCTTGTGTAGTAGAGCTTTGTAAACAATAAGGGAATAGTGAAGTGATCTACGGGACTTTAATGAGGACCAGCCAACATTTTGATACAGGATGCAGTGAGGGATATTAAAACTGTCCACTGTTATCACGGCTGTCTTCGTCCTCCTCATCTGACGAGGAGAAGCGAGAAGGATCGGAGGACCAACACGCAGCATGGTAAGTGTTCGTCATTTTAATTGAAAAAACTGAACACTACAAAACAACAAAATGACAACCGTGAAGCTAATAAACAATAGTGCTGATGCAAAAACTACACATAGACAATCACCCACAATGACAAAACAGGCTACCTAAATATGGTTTCCAATCAGAGACAACGACTAACACCTGCCTCTGATTGAGAACCATATCAGGCCAAACACAGAAATAGACAAACTAGACATACAACATAGAATGCCCACTCAGATCACACCCTGACCAAACAAAACCTATAAACATATAAAGCAAACTATGGTCAGGGCGTGACAGTATCCCCCCCCCCCCCCCCCCCCAAGGTGCAGACTCCGGCCGCAAAACCTGAACCTATAGGGGAGGGTCTGGGTGGGCATCTGTCCGCGGTGGCGGCTCTGGCGCTGGACGTGGACCCCACTCCACCATAGTCTTAGTCCGCTTCTGTGACCCTCGCCACCGACCTTGGACTGGAAACCCTACTAAAGGGCCCCACTGGACTGAGGGGCAGCTCGGGACTGAGGGGCAGCTCGGGACTGAAGGGTAGCTCGGGACTGAGGGGTAGCTCAGGACTGAAGGGTAGCTCAGGGCTGGCTGGCGGCTCTGGCAGCTCCTGGCTGGCTGGCGGCTCTGGCAGCTGCTGGCTGGCGGCTCTGGCAGCTCCTGGCTGGCTGGCGGCTCTGGCAGCTCCTGGCTGGCTGGCGGCTCTGGCAGGTCCTGGCTGGCTGACGGCTCTGGCAGGTCCTGGCTGGCTGACGGCTCTGGCCGGTCCTGGCTGACTGACGGCTCTGGCAGGTCCTGGCTGACTGACTGACGGCTTTGGCAGGTCCTGGCTGACTGACGGCTCAGGACAGACTGGCGGCTCTGGCGGCTCAGAACAGACTGGCGGCTCTGGCGGCTCAGGACAGACGGGCGGCTCTGGCGGCTCAGGACAGATGGGCGGCTCTGGCGGCTCTGGACAGACGGGAGACTCTGGCGGCTCTGGACAGATGGGAGACTCTGGCGGCTCTGGACAGACGGGAGACTCTGGCAGCTCTGGACAGACGGGAGACTCTGGCGGCTCTGGACAGACGGGAGACTCTGGCGGCTCTGGACAGACGGGAGACTCTGGCAGCTCTGGACAGACGGGAGATTCTGGCAGCTCTGGACAGACGGGAGACTCTGGCGGCTCAGGACAGACGGGAGACTCTGGCAGCTCTGGACAGACGGGAGATTCTGGCAGCTCTGGACAGACGGGAGACTCTGGCAGCTCTGGACAGACGGGAGACTCTGGCAGCTCTGGACAGACGGGAGACTCTGGCAGCTCTGGACAGACGGGAGACTCAGGTGGCTCAGGACAGGAGGAGGGCTCTGGCAGCACTGGAGAGGAGGAAGGCTCAGGCAGCGCTGGACAGGCGGGAGACTCAGGCGGCTCAGGACAGGAGGAAGGCTCTGGCAGCACTGGAGAGGAGGAAGCACCTGTAGGCAGAAGACGGAGAGACAGCCTGGTGCGGGGGGTAGCCACCGGAGGGCTGGTGCGTGGAGGTGGCACTGGATAGACCGGACCGTGCAGGCGCACTGGAGCTCTTGAGCACCGAGCCTGCCCAACCTTACCTGGTTGCATGCTCCCGGTAGCCAGGCCTGTGCGGCAAGGTGGAATAGCCCGCACTGGGCTGTGCTGGCGAACCGGGGACACCATGCGTAAGGCTGGTGCCATGTACGCCGGCCCAAGGAGATGCGCTGAAGACCAGATGCGTAGAGCCAGCTTCATGGCACCTGGCTCGATGCCCACTCTAGCCCGGCCAATACGAGGAGCTGGAATGTACCGCACCGGGCTATGCACCCACCGGGGACACCGTGCGCTCCACAGCCTAACACGGTGCCTGCCCGGTCCCTCTCGCTCTCCGGTAAGCACGGGGAGTTGGCGCAGGTCTCCTACATGGCTTCGCCACACTCCCCGTGTGCCACCCCTCATTTTGGGGCTGACTCTTGGGCTTCCAACCTCGCCGCCGTGCTGCCTCCTCATACCAGCGCCTCTCTGCCTTCGCTGCCTCCAGCTCTGCTTTGGGGCGGCGATATTCCCCTCGCTGTGCCCAGGGTCCTTTTCCGTCCAACTCATCCTCCCATGTCCATGAGTCTTGTGATGCTGGCCGCTGCTGCTGCTGCTGCTGCCCGTTACCACACCGCTTGGTCCGGTTGGGGTGGGTGATTCTGTCACGGCTGTCTTCGTCCTCCTCATCTGACAAGGAGAAGCGAGAAGGGTCGGAGGATCAATACGTAGCATGGTAAGTGTTCGTCATTTTATTTGAAAAAACGGAACACTACAAAACAACAAAATTACAACCATGACGCTAATAAACAATAGTGCTGACACAAACACTACACATAGACAATCACCCACAATGACACAACAGGCTACCTAAATATGGTTCCCAATCAGAGACAACAACTAACACCTGTCTCTGATTGGGAACCATATTTAGGTAGCCTGTTTTGTCATTGTGGGTTGTGGGTGATTGTCTATGTGTAGTGTTTGTGTCAGCACATTTCGTATATAGCGTCACGGTCGTTGTTCATTTATTGTTTTGTTCAGTTTACTTTGTGTTTTCGTCATCCATTAAAATGATGCATTCACACAACGCTGCGCTTTGGTCCGCTTCTTACGACGATCGTGACACCTGTGATAAAGCAAAGGGCTCTATGGGAGACGGTACCCAAAGGTTTAAGTGTAGTGGCTACTGCATTCCGGTAAATTGTGCCACCATAGTCAAGACCTGGCAGGAAAGGGGACTGTACAATCTGCTTCTTGCTATTATTTTAGAAGAAGCCCACTTTAAATCTTAGCTTTTTAACTAGCTTATCAGTATGTTTTTTATTGGCGGGAACCCGAACGATGATGTACACTATAACTCTGTTTTATACCACACTCCTAGTGATATCCAATTATCCTATTGATATCCTAGGAGTAATACCCCACTGGGCACAAATGGCAGTTCAATGTCTAGTTTTGATTAACATTTGATTTACAACTAATGTGTATTCAACGTGAAATTAACAACAGTTTTCCACATTGATTCAGCGTCATCACATAGATTTTGGGGGTTGAAATGACGTGGAAACAACGGGATTCAACCAGTTTTTGCCCTAGTAGGATAATGCTTCAGGGACCGAAAACCACTGACTTACCTTTTCTGTGTATCTGGTTAGGTTGATTCAGCCTCCACAAATGATGTGTAGACTGAGCTGTTACCACTGAATCCCATTCATTCACCTATTTTACAGAGTCATTGTTCCACGTTGCTCTCTCACAGGAAATGATGAAGGGTCTCAGTCGGTAAGGGTACCTCCCTATTACACACACAACTCAGCAATTTAACAGACACTCTCCCCTGACATAAAGACTCTATCTTACAATATTTTCTCATAAACCTGAGAAAATGGCAGTATCTAGCTGGTAATAATAGCTCCTCCTGCCATCTGTCAATGAGGAGACGAATAAACTGTGTGCAGACCCATAACAGGAAATAACAGGAGGTTGGTGGCACCTTAATTGGGGAGGACGGGCGAGTGGTAATAGCTGCAGCAGAATAAATGGAATGGTTTCAGATACATCAAACGGATGGTTTCCATGTGTTTGATGCCATTCCATTCTTTCCGTTCCAGCCATTATTATGAGCCGCCCTCCCCTCAGCAACCTCCACTGCAGGAAATGAATTTGAGAAAAAACATGTGTGTTTCAATTTTGCCACACTCCTTTTCTTTCTCACCTCACCTCATTTTCTCCAGAAGGAGAACAGAGAGAGAGAAGGGGAGAGAGAGAGAGAGAGAGAGAGAGATGGCAGGGCAGTCGGAGAGGTAGGCTACAGTTAATCTGGGCTGTAAATACCCCCAGAGAAAGGACATTGGCTCTCCAGTTGGGCACAGCAGATTAGCAGGGGTCTTTTTAACAAGCGCAGGTCTCCACACAAGCCCAGAAGTATTAGTTTCATCCTAGGTTCCGTCTGATGTCCTGCCATGTTGGAGTCATGCTTGAATGATGAATGAGGAGATTACAATTAGACAGACGTCTGCTTTTACTGTACGAGAACTTTTTCCCACAAGTGGCAGCCAGTGGCATGTATTCATGGATGCCAACGGAAGCCAGGTTTCCCAAAAAATGGACCAAAAATAATTGAAAAAACTACATAATTTATCTTTAGTCTCTCTCTGTTTTATAATTTTCCTTCAATTCGCAATAGGCTGAATGTATTTCACAGGAGAAAGCATCCGAGCGAATGAAACAGTTGGCCTCTGTTCCTCTACATGTAGGCCATCTATCTGATGCTGTCTGGTCCAAATGAGTATTACATCGTTGCCGCCCATAGCATTGAAGGTAAGGGAAGGTAGCAAGCATCTGGCCTCCCTTGACATAAAAATGTGCCAATCAGCGTTGAGCTCAACTTTGAATGGTCCTGGCGCATCAACAAAAAAAGTGCCAAGGGAAGCCAGGCTTGGATTTGGCGTCACTCCTATCAAATCCCATTGAGAGCATACGTCATTGACAGAAAAACTAGAATTGTTGCATCTCGTTGTGTTGTTGTCCTCTGGTGGCTAGCTAACTAGCTAAAATTGTCCCTTTCCTAAATTAGCCATGGGATGGAGATGGGGGTTTTGGACTTGTGGTTTTACTTAATTCTTCATACTAGCCAATGATTATAACAGTGATTCTGATCCAACCATTAATTCATACATTGTTATGCCCCTGGCCTGAGAGTATGGAAGTTCAATATGTAGCTAGATGTAGAAAGCTAATGTTAACTAGTTAACGTTGAGCATCAATGGAAGTTAGGCCAGCAAGCAACCATTTTAGCCAGGTAGTCTAGGACAACAAAAAATAAAAGTGTGTACTGTATGACAGCGTTTCTCTACAAGTACGGTGAGTCATGTTTTTTTTCTTGCACAAATGCGCACACACATACACACACATAGAAATCAGAACCATGGACAGCCACATATTTAGCTTATGTTGATTGGACTAAATTGTTTTGGTTATCTTTTAGTTGTCACTGTATTAGACTAAGAAGTGATTTAATGATGTTGAAGTTGAAATGTTGCTGGAATAATAGTATTTGTGACTTGTGGTTACTCTCTTTGGTTCTGAATCAATAGTTGTTTAGTGGTGTGAACATGTCGGAAACATTAACTTGCTTGACCATGCTGTAGGTCATGTAAATGTCTGTTACATGCAATATGTTTTGTGGACGTTGCTGGACAGAGGTTATTATCCGTGTGGTTGAATTTATTCTGCCACTGTCTTCTCATTGTCTCTAATTCAGTTAGATACATGCAAGAGTGTGCAAGGCGGTAATGAATGTGTCACTGTCTGTCATTTTGAGTACTCTAATTTGTCTCTCGACCTATGCGCCTACATTATAAACTTTAATTCGTAGGCTGGGTTGTAGCAACCTCAATGACGGGTATAGGGTCAATTTGAGTATCATGTAGTAGCCTAAAACGATCGATGTTACATCGAGCTGGGTGAATGGAATATGAAATAAGAAACAAGGCCAAAACCTTTTTTTTTTACATTCGTCCTGACTAGTCTTAAACGGCACTGATCGCCGCTGATATATACAGTGCCAGTCAAAAGTTTGGACACACCGACTCATTCAAGGGTTTTTCTTTATTTTACTATTTTCTACATTGTACAATAATAGTGAAGACATCAAAACTATGAAATAACACATATGGAATCATGTAGTAACCAAAAAAGTGTTAAATTAATCTAAATATATTTTAGATTTCAGACTCTTCAAAGTAGCCACCCTTTGCCTTGATAACAGCTTTGCACACTCTTGGCATTCTCTCAACCAGCTTCATGAGGAATGCTTTTCCAACGGTCTTGAAGGAGTACCCACATATACTGTCCACTTGTTGGCTGCTTTTCCTTCACTCTGCGGTCCAACTCATCCCAAACAAGCTCTATTGGGTTGAGGTCGGGTGATTGAGGAGGCCAGGTCATCTGATGCAGCACTCCATCACTCTTTTTCTTGGTCAAATAGCCCTTACACAGCCTGGAGGTGTGTTTTGGGTCATTGTCTTGTTGAAAAACAAATGATAGTCCCAAAAAGCACAAACCAGATGGGATGGCGTGTCGCTGCAGAATCCTGTGGTAGCCATGCTGGCTAAGTGTGCCTTGAATTCTAAATAAATCACTGACAGAGGTCACCAGCAAAGCACCCCCACACCATCACACATCCTCCTCCTTGCTTCATGGTTGGAACCACACACGCAGAGATCATCAATTCACCTTCTCAGCAGTTAGTGCCCAAAATCTCAAATTTATACTCTTCAGACCAAAGGACAGATTTCAACCGGTTTAATGTCCATTGCTCAAGTTTCTTGGCCCAAGCAAGTCTTTTCTTCTTATTGGTGTCCTTTAGTAGTGGTTTCAATGCAGTAATTTAACTATGAAGGCCTGATTCACACAGTCTCCTCTGAACAGTTGATGTTGAGATGTGTCTCATACGTGAACTCTGTGAAGCATTTATTTGGGCTGCAATCTGAGGCTGGTAACTCTAATGAACCTATCCTCTGCAGCAGAGGTAACTCTGGGTCTTTCCTGTGGCGGTCCTCATGAGAGCTAATTTCATCATAGCGCTTGATGGTTTTTGCAACTGCACTTGAAGAAACTTTCAAAGTTCTTTAAATGCTTCCACACTGACTGACCTTGTCTTTTCTTTGCGTATTTGAGCTGTTTTTGCCATAATATGGACTTGGTCTTTTACCAAATAAGGCTATCTTCTGTATACCACCACTACCTTGTCACAACACAATTGATTGGCTCAAACGCATTAAGAAGGAACAATTAAAAAAAAAAAAAAAATTACGTTTTATTAAGTTTTCTTGTTTTTCAACCAACCCAACACATTCCACATTCACAGATGTGTCAGGCTTAAAAAAAAAAATATATATATATATATATATATATATATATATATATACATACATACACACATATATATATACACAATTACATACATACATACATACATACATACATACATACATACATACAGTACATCTTTTACAGTTAGGAGACATGTCTGTTTTCATTCTATGGAGTCTCAACGGAGTGTAATAAAATTTGCACAAAAATGTGTAATTAGATTCTTTGATTTTTACATTAGTAGAGGTGCAGTATACCCTGTCACAAACCTCCGCCCATAACTCATCACTGATAGTCAGACCAAGGTCTTTTTCCCAGATTATTTTCAAAGGAGTAAAGGAGGAGCCTCCTTTCTCAGAAAGGAATCTATAGATATAAGATATTTTGCCTTTAAGGGATTGTGCTGTAACAAGAAGGGTTTCAACTTCATTCAACTGAGTTCTAAACCTCCTCTTGGAAGTAAATGAGGAAATGACATGTCTAATTTGAAGATATAAAAAAAAAAACATGGGATCTTGGCACATTGGATACACTGCAGAGCTCTTGAAAGGATTTCAGTGTAGTGGTTTTCTGATGAAATAGGTCTGAAAAGGTCCTGATTCCTAGAATATGCCAAATATTAAAGTTGGCATCCCTCAGGGCTTTTGGCAAGTCTGGGTTGCCTACTATAGGCGAGTGAGAACATATTTGGGAGAAAATGCCCAGGTATTTCTTACAGTCCCTCCACGCTAGTAGGGTGCTGTAAATCTCAAAGGTTTTGGCTATGTTGTCCACTTCACTGAAGTTATTAATGAATATAATTGAGCTTAGGGGCAATGAACCACAGGATTGGGCTTCGATCTGAATCCACGTTGACTCTTGTCTGTTTGTGATCCATGTTAGCATGTTGCGGATTTGGGCAGACCAGTAGTACAGTTGAAGGGAGGGAAGGGCAAGACCACCCTTAGATTCAGGTTTCGATAGAGTGGAGAACTTGATCCTAGGTTTTTTATTGCCCCATATAAATTTGGTGATGCTTTGGTTAGTTGTTTTGAAAAGGGAAACTGGGAGATAGTATGGGAGCATCTGAAATATATAGTTCAGTCTAGGGACGCCATTCATACGGATGACATTAATTCTTCCTACTAAGCTAATTGGGAGGCAGATCCAGGTTTGGAGATCGTTCTTGATTCAATCCAGGAGTGGGAGATCATTTTCCTTGAAAAGGCTATTCAGATCTGGTGTTATGAAGATCCCAAGGTATTGAAACCCCTGTGTCTTCCATGGGAAAGGACATAGTGTCTTCATAGAGCTGGTGAGTGTAATATTGAGAGGGCAGACAGTGGATTTGTTCAAATTGATCTTATAACCTGAAAACTTGCCATACTGAGCAATTGTGTCTAAAATGGGAGGGAGGGATTTCTCAGGGTTGGATATGTAAAGCAAGACATCATCAGCATAAAGCGAAATCTTGTGCTGCAGGCCGCCTGCAGGAACACCCATAATACTTGGATTGCTCCTTATCAGCTCTGCCAGAGGCTCCGCCCCCAACAAGTAGAGCAGGGAAAACAGCGAGCACCCTTGTCTTGTGCCCCGTTCCAGAGGGAATCTGTCAGAGTTCAGTCCGTTAGTAGTCACCATGGCATTTGGATGAGAGTATAGTGATTTGATCCATTTAATAAAATTTGGGCCCATATTGAACTTTTCTAAGACTGAAAACAAAAAGCTCCACTCCATCCTGTCAAACGCCTTCTCAGCATCCAGTGAAGCCAGTAGGACAGAGGTCTTCTGTGCGTTTACTTGATCAATAATATCAAAAAGACGGCGAATGTTATCAGAAGAGTATCTGTCTCTAATAAATCCAGTTTGGTCCACTTTTATTATTTTGGGAAGAAGAGTGTTTTGTCTTTTGGCGAGCAATTTGGTAATTATTTTGTAATCGAAATCCAACAAGCTTATGGGCCGGAAGGACGAGCAGGATAGAGGGTCCTTGTCTTTTTTGAGCAACACTGTAATGCGAGCTGTGTGCATTGAGTCTGGGAGAACTCAGTTTTTGCAAAAATCCTCCAGCATTGGCATGAAGATAGGGCTGAGCTGGGGCCAAAAAGCTTTGTAGAACTCTCTGGGGAATCCATCTGGGCCTGGGGACTTTGCCTCCAGGATCTCCTCAGGAGTGGAGGGAGAGCTGAGATCTTCTTGGTCGGTCTCTGATAGTTTAGGTAGCGAGATTCCCTCTAGGAAAGAGTGGAGTTCTGCCTCCGTGTGTTTTCTCTCAGAGGTATATAGTTTGCAGTAAAAATCATGAAAAGTTAAATTGATATTTTTTGGGTCATATGTGACCTCGTCCTCTGCTGTTCGGATAGCCATGATTGTACGCTCTAACTGCTCTTTTTTTAATTGGTAAGCAAGCAATCTACTGGGCCTATTGCTATACTCATGGTATTTCTGTTTAGTAAAGAAAACTTTTTTTATCTCCCGAGTGTAGTCCAAATTCAGTTTGGCTTTGGCCGTTTTAAGTTGACTCAAGGAGGTGCTGTCTGGGGATTGTTTATGTACAGTGCCTTGCGAAAGTATTCGGCCCCCTTGAACTTTGCGAACTTTTGCCACATTTCAGGCTTCAAACATAAAGATATAAAACTGTATTTTTTTGTGAAGAATCAACAACAAGTGGGACACAATCATGAAGTGGAACGACATTTATTGGATATTTCAAACTTTTTTAACAAATCAAAAACTGAAAAACTGGGCGTGCAAAATTATTCAGCCCCCTTAAGTTAATACTTTGTAGCACCACCTTTTGCTGCGATTACAGCTGTAAGTCGATTGGGGTATGTCTCTATCAGTTTTGCACATAGAGAGACTGAAATTTTTTCCCATTCCTCCTTGCAAAACAGCTCGAGCTCAGTGAGGTTGGATGGAGAGCATTTGTGAACAGCAGTTTTCAGTTCTTTCCACAGATTCTCGATTGGATTCAGGTCTGGACTTTGACTTGGCCATTCTAACACCTGGATATGTTTATTTTTGAACCATTCCATTGTAGATTTGCTTTATGTTTTGGATCATTGTCTTGTTGGAAGACAAATCTCCATCCCAGTCTCAGGTCTTTTGCAGACTCCATCAGGTTCTCTTCCAGAATGGTCCTGTATTTGGCTCCATCCATCTTCCCATCAATTTTAACCATCTTCCCTGTCCCTGCTGAAGAAAAGCAGGCCTAAACCATGATGCTGCCACCACCATGTTTGACAGTGGGGATGGTGTGTTCAGCTGTGTTGCTTTTACGCCAAACATAACGTTTTGCATTGTTGCCAAAAAGTTCAATTTTGGTTTCATCTGACCAGAGCACCTTCTTCCACATGTTTGGTGTGTCTCCCAGGTGGCTTGTGGCAAACTTTAAACAACACTTGTTTTGGATATCTTTAAGAAATGGCTTTCTTCTTGCCACTCTTCCATAAAGGCCAGATTTGTGCAATATACAACTGATTGTTGTCCTATGGACAGAGTCTCCCACCTCAGCTGTAGATCTCTGCAGTTCATCCAGAGTGATCATGGGCCTCTTGGCTGCATCTCTGATCAGTCTTCTCCTTGTATGAGCTGAAAGTTTAGAGGGACGGCCAGGTCTTGGTAGATTTGCAGTGGTCTGATACTCCTTCCATTTCAATATTATCGCTTGTACAGTGCTCCTTGGGATGTTTAAAGCTTGGGAAATCTTTTTGTATCCAAATCCGGCTTTAAACTTCTTCACAACAGTATCTCGGACCTGCCTGGTGTGTTCCTTGTTCTTCATGATGCTCTCTGCGCTTTTAACGGACCTCTGAGACTATCACAGTGCAGGTGCATTTATACGGAGACTTGATTACACACAGGTGGATTGTATTTATCATCATTAGTCATTTAGGTCAACATTGGATCATTCAGAGATCCTCATTGAACTTCTAGAGAGAGTTTGCTGCACTGAAAGTAAAGGGGCTGAATAATTTTGCATGCCCAATTTTTCAGTTTTTGATTTGTTAAAACGTCTCCCCACCAAAGAAATGCCTCATCCTCTCCGCCCCGCATTAAATGACAACGTAGCCCCCGTCCAGACCACATTAAAAGAGGGAGAAAATAAAATCAATAGCCCAGCCTACATATACCTCCCCCAAGGGACATGGGGAACCATAAGTAATAATAGCAACAAAAAAAAGGGGGAAATAAAAGGAGGCTGAAACGTTAGTAGGCCTAGGTTAGGCTATAGAGCCTATCCCTCTCAGCTATAGGAAAATAAATATAGATTGGACGGCTATAATAACATTTAGCGAGGCGGGTGGGTCTTTGGATATCGGCTATATGTTGTCTTACCTCCTTTAGTAATAGCATTAATTGCATTTAGTCATTGGTCCATTTCTCATTGACCAAGATTGTCTTTCAAAAAACATTTTGCCTCTTCGTGAGTTTTGAAGTGTCGCAGGGCTCCTTGGTGAAGAATCATGAGCTCGTTTGGGTATTTAAATCTCCTGAAGATGCCTTGGTCAACGGAGCATTTCTTCACCTCGTCAAACTCTCTGCGCTTTCGGCGTATTCCAGCTGACAGGTCCTGGTGTAAAGTGAGTTTGGCGTTTCCCACTGTGATGGTGTTACGGTGCGTGAATGAGGACCCAAAAGCGAATCAACTTAAACAGAGCTTCTTTAATTACCAAACATAGGTAGGCTCAGATGGACCGGCAGATTCCGACAGGACAGGACAAGGTTACAGCAAACATGACGGCAGTCTGGTTCAGGCATGAATGACACAAACAAACAAGAATCCGACAAGGACAGGAGCAGAAACAGAGAGAGATATAGGGACCTAATCAGAGGGAAAAAGGGAACAGGTGGGGAACGGGGTGAATGGGTAGTTAGAGGAGACAAGGGACAGCTGGGGGAAAGCGGGGGAGAAAAGGTAACCTAACACGACCAGCAGAGGGAGACAGGGTGAAGGGAAAGGACAGAGACAAGACAACATGACAGTACATGACAGTACCCCCCCACTCACCGAGCGCCTCCTGGCGCACTCGAGGAGGAAACCTGGCGGCAACGGAGGAAATCATCAATCAGCGCACGGTCCAGCACGTCCCGAGAGGGAACCCAACTCCTCTCCTCAGGACCGTACCCCTCCCAGTCAACTAGGTACTGATGACCACGGCCCCGAGGACGCATGTCCAAGATTTTACGGACCCTGTAGATAGGTGCGCCCTCGACAAGGATGGGGGGGGGGGGGGGAAGACGAGCGGGGGCGCGAAGAACGGGCTTAACACAGGAGACATGGAAGACCGGGTGGACGCGATGAAGATCTTGCGGAAGAAGAAGTCGCACTGCGACAGGATTAATGACCTGAGAGATACGGAATGGACCAATGAACCGCGGGGTCAACTTGCGAGAAGCCGTCTTAAGGGGAAGGTTCTGAGTGGAGAGCCAAACTCTCTGACCGCGACAATATCTAGGGCTCTTCGTTCTACGCTTATTAGCAGCTCTCACAGTCTGCGCCCTATAACGGCAAAGTGCAGACCTGACCCTCTTCCAGGTGCGCTCGCAACGTTGGACAAAAGCCTGAGCGGAGGGGACGCTGGACTCGGCGAACTGAGATGAGAACAACGGAGGCTGGTACCCGAGGCTACTCTGAAAAGGAGATAGCCCGGTCGCAGACGAAGGAAGCGAGTTGTGGGCGTATTCTGCCCAGGGGAGCTGTTCTGACCAAGACGCAGGGTTGCGAAAAGAAAGACTGCGTAAGATGCGACCAATAGTCTGATTGGCCCGTTCTGCTTGACCGTTAGACTAGGGGTGAAAGCCGGAAGAGAGACTGACGGAAGCCCCAATCAAACGGCAAAACTCCCTCCAAAATTGAGACGTGAATTGCGGACCTCTGTCCGAAACGACGTCTGACGGAAGGCCATGAATTCTGAAAACATTCTCGATGATGATTTGTGCCGTCTCTTTAGCAGAAGGAAGCTTAGCAAGGGGAATGAAATGAGCCGCCTTAGAGAACCTATCGACAACCGTAAGAATAACAGTCTTCCCCGCTGACGAAGGCAGTCCGGTGACAAAATCTAAGGCGATGTGAGACCACGGTCGAGAGGGAATAGGAAGCGGCCTGAGACGGCCGGCAGGAGGAGAGTTACCGGACTTAGTCTGCGCGCAGACCGAACAAGCAGCCACGAAACGACGCGTGTCATGCTCCCGGGTGGGCCACCAGAAACGCTGGCGAATGGAAGCAAGCGTACCCCGAACGCCAGGGTGGCCGGCTAACTTGGCAGAGTGAGCCCACTGAAGAACGGCCAGACGAGTAGGAACGGGAACGAAAAGAAGGTTCCTAGGACAAGCGCGCGGCGACGGAGTTTGAGTGAGTGCTTGCTTTACCTGCCTCTCAATTCCCCAGACAGTCAACCCGACAACACGCCCCTCAGGGAGAATCCCCTCGGGGTCAGTGGAGGCTACTGAAGAACTGAAGAGACGAGACAAAGCATCAGGCTTGGTGTTCTTAGAGCCCGGACGATAAGAAATCACGAACTCGAAACGAGCGAAAAACAGCGCCCAACGCGCCTGACGCGCATTAAGTCGTTTGGCAGAACGGATGTACTCAAGGTTCCTATGGTCAGTCCAAACGACAAAAGGAACGGTCGCCCCCTCCAACCACTGTCGCCATTCGCCTAGGGCTAACCGGATGGCGAGCAGTTCGCGGTTACCCACATCATAGTTACGTTCCGACGGCGACAGGCGATGAGAAAAATACGCGCATGGGTGGACCTTGTCGTCAGAGAGGGAGCGCTGAGAAAGGATGGCTCCCACTCCCACCTCTGACGCGTCAACCTCGACAACGAACTGTCTAGAGACGTCAGGTGTAACAAGGATAGGAGCGGATGTAAAACGATTCTTGAGGAGATCAAAAGCTCCCTGGGCGGAAACGGACCACTTAAAGCACGTCTTGACAGAAGTAAGGGCTGTGAGAGGAGCTGCCACCTGACCGAAATTACGGATGAAACGACGATAGAAGTTCGCGAAGCCGAGAAAGCGCTGCAGCTCGACGCGTGACTTAGGGACGGGCCAATCAATGACAGCTTGGACCTTAGCGGGATCCATCTTAATGCCTTCAGCGGAAATAACAGAACCGAGAAATGTGACGGAGGAGGCATGAAAAGTGCACTTCTCAGCCTTCACAAAAAGACAATTCTCTAAAAGGCGCTGGAGGACACGTCGAACGTGCTGAACATGAATCTGGAGTGACGGTGAAAAAATCAGGATATCGTCAAGGTAAACGAAAACAAAGATGTTCAGCATGTCTCTCAGGACATCATTGACTAATGCCTGAAAGACAGCTGGAGCGTTAGCGAGGCCGAAAGGAAGAACCCGGTATTCAAAGTGCCCTAACGGAGTGTTAAACGCCGTCTTCCACTCGTCCCCCTCCCTGATGCGCACGAGATGGTAAGCGTTACGAAGGTCCAACTTAGTGAAAAACCTGGCTCCCTGCAGGATCTCGAAGGCTGAAGACATAAGAGGAAGCGGATAACGATTCTTCACTGTTATGTCATTCAGCCCTCGATAATCTATGCAGGGGCGCAGAGACCCGTCCTTCTTCTTGACAAAAAAAAACCCCGCTCCGGCGGGAGAGGAGGAGGGGACTATGGTACCGGCGTCAAGAGCTACAGACAAATAATCTTCGAGAGCCTTACGTTCGGGAGCCGACAGAGAGTATAGTCTACCCCGGGGGGGGGTGGTTCCCGGAAGGAGATCAATACTACAATCATACGACCGGTGTGGAGGAAGAGAGGTGGCCCTGGACCGACTGAACACCGTGCGCAGATCGTGATATTCCTCCGGCACCCCTGTCAAATCACCAGGCTCCTCCTGTGAAGAAGAGACAGAGGAAACAGGAGGGATAGCAGACATTAAACATTTCACATGACAAGAGACGTTCCAGGAGAGGATAGAATTACTAGACCAATTAATGGAAGGATTATGACAAACTAGCCAGGGATGGCCCAAAACAACAGGTGTAAAAGGTGAACGAAAAATTAAAAAAGAAATGGTTTCACTATGATTACCAGAAACAGTGAGGGTTAAAGGTAGCGTCTCACGCTGAATCCTGGGGAGAGGACTACCATCCAGGGCGAACAAGGCCGTGGGCTCCTTTAACTGTCTGAGAGGAATGTCATGTTCCCGAGCCCAGGTCTCGTCCATAAAACAGCCCTCCGCCCCAGAGTCTATTAAGGCAGTGCAGGAAGCTGACGAACCGGTCCAGCGTAGATGGACCGACAAGGTAGTGCAGGATCTTGAAGGAGAGACAGGAGTAGTAGCGCTCACCAGTAGCCCTCCGCTTACTGACGAGCTCTGGCCTTTTACTGGACATGAAGTGACAAAATGACCAGCGGAACCGCAATAGAGACAGAGGCGGTTGGTGATTCTCCGTTCCCTCTCCTTAGTCGAGATGCGGATACCTCCCAGCTGCATGGGCTCAGCACCCGAGCCGGCAGAGGAAGATGGTAGTGATGCGGAGAGGGAGGCGACGGAGAGCGCGAGCTCCTTTCCACGAGCTCGGTGACGAAGATCAACCCGTCGCTCAATGCGAATAGCGAGTTCAATCAAGGAATCCACGCTGGAAGGAACCTCCCGGGAGAGAATCTCATCCTTTACCTCTGCGCGGAAACCCTCCAGAAGGCGAGCGAGCAAGGCCGGCTCGTTCCAGCCACTGGAGACAGCAAGAGTGCGAAACTCAATAGAGTAGTCTGTTATGGATCGATTGCCTTGACATAGGGAAGACAGGGCCCTGGAAGCCTCCTCCCCAAAAACAGATCGATCAAAAACCCGTATCATCTCCTCCTTAAAGTCTTGATACTGGTTAGTACACTCAGCCCTTGCCTCCCAGATTGCCGTGCCCCACTCACGAGCCCGTCCAATAAGGAGAGATATGACGTAGGCGACACGAGCAGTGCTCCTGGAGTAAGTGTTGGGCTGGAGAGAAAACACAATATCACACTGGGTGAGGAACGAGCGGCATTCAGTGGGCTCCCCAGAGTAACACGGCGGGTTATTGATTCTGGGCTCCGGAGGTTCGAAAGCCCTGGAAGTGGCCGGTGGATCGAGGCGGAGATGGTGAACCTGTTCTGTGAGGTTGGAGACTTGGGTGGCCAGGGTCTCAACGGCATGTCGAGCAGCAGACAATTCCTGCTTGTGTCTGCCTAGCATCGCTCCCTGGATCTCGACGGCTGAGTGGAGAGGATCCGAAGTCGCTGGGTCCATTCTTGGTCGGATTCTTCTGTTACGGTGCGTGAATGAGGACCCAAAAGCGAATCAACTTAAACAGAGCTTCTTTAATTACCAAACATAGGTAGGCTCAGATGGACCGGCAGATTCCGACAGGACAGGACAAGGTTACAGCAAACATGACGGCAGTCTGGTTCAGGCATGAATGACACAAACAAACAAGAATCCGACAAGGACAGGAGCAGAAACAGAGAGAGATATAGGGACCTAATCAGAGGGAAAAAGGGAACAGGTGGGGAACGGGGTGAATGGGTAGTTAGAGGAGACAAGGGACAGCTGGGGGAAAGCGGGGGAGAAAAGGTAACCTAACACGACCAGCAGAGGGAGACAGGGTGAAGGGAAAGGACAGAGACAAGACAACATGACAGTACATGACAGATGGTGTTGATTTTCGCCGCCTGTAGGACTCGTTCCTTGTCGGTGAATCTCAGGAAACGTATGGTGATTGGGTGCGGTGGTTGTCTGGCTGCTGGTGGGGGCCTCAGTGCTCGGTGAGCTCTCTCTCTTTCTATGGGCCTGTCGATGGACAGATGGAGCCACTCGGGAAGTTTGTCTTGCAGGTAGCGGATCAGTGGCATGTTTCCCTCTTCTTTTTCACCCAGATTTAATAGAACACAATTATTCCTTCGCCCCCTGTTTTCCAGGTCTTCTGTTTTTTCTTCCAGATGCTCTATTTTCTTTTTAGCATATGCTATTGTTTCCATGGCATCTGTCAATAAGTTTTCCATGGATAGGATTCGCCCCTCTGCCTCGTCCAGGCGCCCCGCGTTTATGGTTATCTTGTTGTTGATGTCAGGCAAAGCGTTTTCCAGGATTGTCACCTTGCCCCCTATCGTACTGAACTGAGAGTTAATGGTATCTAATTGAATGTTGAGTTCTGTACGTTGGGATCTCAACTCAGAAAGGATGTCTTCGACAGAGTGCGAGGTTGGCATTCTTTGGGCCTCGGGGGGGAACGCGTCCTCTTGCTCCTGGCTCATGGCGCTAGCTTTTTCTGAAGCTAGCTTCTTCTTGGAGGCTTTCTCCGTCGCTAATGCTCGAGTCCGGGTAAAAATGTCACCTATAGTGTAGCCGCCATTACTTTTTTACTAAAGCTAAAGGAGTTTAAACTTGAAGTGGAGGTAAGAATAGGAATTGGAAACTACTTGTGCGGAGCTCTTAGTTCACGCGGCCATCTCGTTCAAGGGACACGTGATCCCCCCCACAAATGTACTTTTAACAAGGCACACCTGTTATTTGAAATGCATTCCAGGTGACTACCTCATGAAGCTAGTTGAGAGAATGCAAAGAGTGTGCAACACTGTCATCAAGGCAAAGGGTTGCTACTTTGAAGAATCTCAAATATAAAATATATTTTTTGTTTAACACATAATTCCATATGTGTTATTTCATAGTTTTGATGTCTTCACTATTATTTTTACAATGTAGAAAATAGTCAAAATAAAGAAAAACCCTGGAATGAGTGTGTCCAAACTTTTGACTGGTACTGTATATATGAATTAATGGTTCAATTTCCAGTCAAACACTGCATATATCATGTGTATGCACAAAACACCTGGATTTATTAGCTCAAATGTTAGATCCATTGGACAAATCCATTATATCTTTGTTCCTATCTGCATTATGTTGCTTTCTCATACAGTGCATTCGGAAAGTATTCAGACCTGTCACACAACTCACGCCGAAGTCGGTCCCTCTCCTTATTCGGGCGGCATTCGGCGGTCGACGTCACCGGTCTTCTAGCCATCGCCGCTCCACCTTTCATTTTCCATTTGTTTTGTCTTGTTTTCCCGCACACCTGGTTTACATCCCCTCATTACTCTACGTGTATATTATCGTCTGTCCCCCCCCCCCCCCCCCCCCATGTCTGTGTGTGGTATTGTTGATTCGTTACGTGTGTGACGCTACAGGCTGGTTTTGCGCCGGGTATTGTTGTAACCTGTGGTTTTGTTATTTTGTACCTATTTGTGTGATTTGTGCGCTATCGCTTTTTCCTTGGGCCGGAGTGTTGGGACGCAGTTGCGTCCGGCTGTTTTCCTCTGCCTGATTAAAGTGTGCCTGTTCACTCATCTCAGCTCTCCTGCACCTGACTTCCTTCGACCAGTTGGGCACACTCTGACAAGACCACTTTACTTTTTCCACATTTTGTTACATTACAGCCTTATTCTGAAATGTATTAAATCAATGTTTTTCCTCCTCAATCTACATACAATACCCCATAATGACAAAGCGAAAACAGGTTTTTAGAAATGTTTCCACATTTATTAAAACTACAAAACAGAAATACGTTATTTACTTAAGTATTCAGACCCTTTGCTATGAGACTAGAAATTGAGCTCAGGTGCATCTTGTTTCCATTGATCATCGTTGAGATGTTTTTACAACTTGATTGGTAAATTAAATTCATTGGACATTTGGAAAGGCACACGCCTGTCTATATAAGGTCCCACAGTTGACAGTGCATGTCAGAGCAAAAACCAAAGAAAGAATTGTCCTTAGAGCTCCGAGACAGGATTGTGTCGAAGCACAGATCTGGGGAGGGGGTACCAAAACATTTCTGCAGCACATTGAAGGTCCCCAAGAACACAGCGGCCTCTATCATTCTTAAATGGAAGAAATTTGGAACCACCAAGACTCTTTCTAGAGCTGGCCGCCCGGCCAAACTGAGCAATCAGGGGAGAAGGGCCTTGGTCAGGGAGGTGACCAAGAATCCGATTGTCACTCTGACAGAGCTCCAGAATTCCTTTGTGGAGATTGGAGAAACTTCCAGAAGGACAACAGTCTATGCAGCACTCCCCCAATCACGCCTCAGTGATAGAGCGGCCAGACGGAACCCACTCCTCAGTAAAAGGCACATGCCATCCCGCTTGGAGTTTGCCAAAAGGCACCTAAAGACTCTATGAGAAACAAGATGCTCTGGTCTGATGAAACCAAGATTGAACTCTTTGGCCTGATTGCCAAGCATCACGTCTGGAGGAAACCTGGCACCATCCTTCCGGTGAAGCATGGTGGTGGCAGCATCATGCTGTGGGGATGTTAATGTTATTTGTATAAATTTGCAAAAATGTTAAAAACTTGTTTTTGCTTTGCCATTATGGGTTATTGTGTGGAGATTTATCAGGGAAAAAATGATTTAATCCATTTTAGAATAACGCTGTAATCAGAATGTGGAAAAAGTCAAGGGGTCAGAATACTTTCCGAATGCACTGTATACTTTAAACTAGGTGCTTAATATGTCCACACCTGGAGGAGTCTTCGTGATTCACTGATGATAACCTAGTGTCATCAGACGGTTAGATCAACTGGGACAGTCCTCCCTGAAATGAACATATGATTCAGTCAACCAGGATTACTGTGAATATTAAAGTTAATAAAAATGAGGACAAGTTCAGGCTCCTATAAAGTAGAATTACTTCTATACAGTAGATATATGCAGTGCCTTCAGAAAGTATTCACACCCCTTGACTTTTTTTTTATGTTACAAAGTGGGATTAAAATTGATTGTATTGTCATTTCTTTGTCAACAATCTACAAAAAAATATTGTTTTTTATAGTTTACAGTGTATTTGCCGTTAGTCAGCACCTCTACACTAAATAATGTTCTCTGGGTGTGCACCAGCTCATGATTTTGTATTAGCACATGACTCTTTTTTTAAATTCTTCAAGCTCTGTCAAGTTGGTTGTTGATCATTGCTAGACAGACATTCTTAGTCTTGCCGTAGATTTTCAAGCCAATTGAAGTCAAAGCTGTAACTAGGCCACTCAGGAACATTCAATGTCGTCTTGGTAAGTAACTCCAGTGTCTAATTGGCTTTGCGTTTTAGGTTATTGTCCTGCTGAAAGGTGGATTTGTCTCCACATTTTTTGCAGTTTTACTTTAGTGCCCTATTGGAAACAGGATGCATATTTTGGAATATTTTTATTCTGTACAGGCTTCCTACTTTTCACTCTGTCATTTAGGTTATTATTGTGGAGTAATTACAATGTTGTTGATCCATCCTCAGTTTTCTGCTATAACAGCCATTTAACTCAGTAACTGGTTTAAAATCACAATTGGCCTCATGGTGAAACCCCTGAGTGGTTTCCTTCCTCTCTGTCAACTGAGTTAGGAAGGACGCCTGTATCTTTGTAGTGACTGGTTGTATTGATACACCATCCAAAGTGTAATTAATAACATCACCATGCTCAAAGAGATATTCAATGCCTGCTTTTTTTTAACCCATCTACCAATAGGTGCCCTTCTCTGCGAGCCATTTGACAACCTCCTTGGTATTTGTGGTTGAATCTGTGCTTGAAATTCACTGTTCGACTGAGGGACCTTACAGATCATTTTATGTGTGGGGTACAGAGATGAGGTGGTCATTCAAAATAGCATTATTGCACACAGAGTTCGTCCATGCAACTTATTATCTGACTTGTTAAGCAAATGTCTACTCCTGAAGTTATTTAGGTTTGCCATAACAAAGGGGTTGAATACTTATCGACTCCATTTCGTATTCATTTGTAAACATTTCAACAAAAAATAACTCCACTTTGGCATTATGGGGTTTTGTTTGTAGATCAGTGACACAAAATCTACATTTAATCCATTTTAGATGTAGTTTGTCACACAACAAAATGTGGAAAATGTGATGGGGTGAGAATACTTTCTGATGGCACTGTAGCTGTTGCCTATCGGATTGCATCAGAATCTCAAGTATGCCTACATGGGTTCCGTAAATGCAACGATGGTGTCAAAACTAATGCAGAAAAAAGAAAAGAACAGCTCTGCCAATAACCAAGAGGTAAGATAAATAAAATCCATTACTCCTTGGCTAACAGGTGTTGCTTTCAGGGTGGGAATGACATGACCATTGGTTTTAACTATGGAACACTGATGTCAGTGTTAAATACTCTTTCAACCCACTCACCATCTCTCGAGTGATGAGATATATATTCCCAATCAACCCTCCAGCTTTAATAGCTTTAGTATTAGCAACACCTTTTCGATTATTTACATTCAACACCAGGCCTTGAGGTTTATCATACACTAAGCAACAGAACATAGAATATCTACCATACTGTTTGTCTATGGCCGTCCACTGAGGAGAGAAGGCAACAGAAAATTAATCAGTATTCAAATCAGGTTGTCATCACAGAGAAATTTGTGTGAAGATTGTATCTGATACTATTAAGCCCAAAGGTATATGTGGCTCAGCCGTCCACTGGAGAGGGTTCATTGTTATGCCTCAACATTCCATTTAAGAGTAATTTGTTTGGATTATCTCTTTTTGACAGCCAGGCTGGTGTTGTATCTAATTCTGATTATTTATCTATGTCGCATCGCCTTTCCTCTCCTCCCTGTCCTGATAGAGGCCAAGTCAGTACGGTGCTGTGACTGTTTGTCACGAGAGCCTCACTAAATTAACTAGCCAGGACCGACATGGGACCAAGCCTCTCCATACTGAAAGGTCAAAGTTTAGCTCTACCATTTTTTCAAACCGTAATTGTTCACCACTCAGAAAGACAAAAACAAAATTGACAAACTTGATGTATCCCATTTCTGTCTCCTTTTGAAATTAATCAAGGGCTTGTATATGGGAAATGAAGTGGCATTTCCCAATAATGAGAAAAACTATTTCCTGGCCCCAAAGACCAAGATTGGCATTTTCCATTACAAACTTAAAATGTACATATGTTCGTCCATCAGTGTGTTGGGTGCGGTTGATTTTGGCACACGGTGCTGGTCAGGTCATCAATCTTCAGTATCCAGACGCAGCCTTGCAGTGGAATGGGGAGGTGTTGCGATGATTTATTAAAAGAGTGGCGGTGGAAAACTGTGGTAAGGGAGCCCTGTAAATCCTGATAAAACTTGGATAAATGCAATTTAATGCCATCAATCATGCAATAGTGGGGCTGTAACATAACGGGGGGAGGGTCACACTCACAAAAACCTGAACTGAGAAGTATCCATTTCACCTGAACTCTACACAGCTTCCCATGTAGAGACACACACTGGACTCCTTGTAACAGATTCAACAGATTCATTCACTTTGCAGGTTCCGGTTATTTTCTAGATAAATCACTTGAGTGTATGTATTTCTGTTATTCAATACATGTGGAAGTATTAAACCTTTAAATTAAAAAAGGCATTATCTTGTGATCTCTTGAGGGAATTGTTGGTATTCACATAGGTCCCAGGGTGATTTGTTGGATGACAAGATTCCATCTATCAATGGATTTCTGCTTGGTTATCCTGGAGTTGAAGGGAAAATGTAGTACTTTCCTTCTGACTACAAAGTCCAGAGACTTACATGCCTCATTTCATGCCTTAGTCAGAGCATATTCTCATACCAGGGATGAGCCACCACCTTGGCTTCTGTGTAGAATAGTATATATTCTTCCCGACAAGTTGCTCATCTGCTTCCCAAGCAGGATTTGTTTGGGGAGGACTTGCTTGGACAATGGGTCTTTTTATTGGACAAGCCAGAGTGAGGAGGTATTGAGAAATGTTTTAATTTACTCTACCAGGCAGTAAATCAAAGTACCTGTGTTGCCTATGCAGCTGGATCAGTGATGTGAAACATTTAGCACAATGCTACTTTCTCCTGCAATGCAAACAAGACAGATTTGTACGAGGATTTAAGCAGCAGGCATTGAACTTCTGAGGCCTTTAATCCTAGTGTTTAATAGGGAGGCTCTGGGCCATGCCAGGATAGAGCGGAGCCTGATGGCAATGACACATGAAGTGATTCATCCTAATAAACACACCCTGACATTAACGATACGAGTCAACCTGCTCGCTGCATGGCTGCAGATGTCTGAACCATGTGTGCACCAAATGTGTTCATTCTGCTCCTCATGTGTAGAACAATATATATTCATATTAAGATGTCTGTCTAGTGGGCCTAGAGAGTATAGATTTCTTTGCAAAACCACTGCAGCCAGAGGGATGACTCTCAATGTGAGTCATGCTTCCCCAACGATTAGCTGATGTTTATCCTCGCCTCTCATCTGGCATCCTTCAATGTAAGGGAAGTCATGCAGAATAAACATAGTACCATCCCCTGCAGTAAGATACACACCTCCTTTGAAATGTGCCTGAACTACCGCCACCTGTTAACATTGTAAATACCGACAACCAGTGATTCACACACCAACAGCTAATCACTCTTACCATCCCCCCAGCCCCTAAAGCACAGGTATTTCTTCCCCTGTAGGGGAGACTGGGGTTGGTTGTCTCAAGGGTTGGTTTTCATAATGCTAATTACTCCCAATCTAAATGGTGCAGTGTCATATATTTAAAGTTAAAATGTGTGAATTTGGGCCTCCCGAGTGGTGCAGCAGTCTAAGGCAGTGCTTGAGGCGTCACTACAGACCCGGGTTCAATCCCAGGCTGTCACAACCGGCCGTGACCGGGAGTCGCATAGGGTGGCACACAATTGGCCCAGAGTAGTCCAGATTAGGGAAGGGTTTGGCCGGGGGGCTTTACTTGGCTAATCCAAACAAATTACTCTCTAGCGACTCCTTGTGGCAGGCCGAGCGCCTGCAGGCTGACCTCGTTGGTCAGTTATACAGTGTTTCCTCCAACACATTGGTGCCGGGTGTTAAGAAGCACGTTTTGGCGGGTCATGTTTCGGAGGATGCATGACTCTACCTTCAACTCTCCTGAGGCTGTTGGGTAGTTGCAGCGATGAGACAAGTTCGCAATTGGATATCACGAAATTGTGGAGAAAAAGAGTGTAAAATACACAAAAAAAATTAATGTGTGAATTCTCTGAAATAACTCATCCACCCGGTCAATTCATGTCAGCATCACAAAACATTGAGGTGAGGGGAATTTATGTATTTTTCATACAGTGCCTCAATACAACACATTACTGAGTACCACTCTCTATGTTTCAAAGCATAGTGGTGGCTGCATCATGTTATGGGTTTGCTTGTAATCGTTAGGGACTGGGGAGTTTTTCAGGATAAAAAATTGTAGAATAAACCTGGTTCAGTCTGCATTCCACCAGACACTGGGAGACAAGTTCACCTTTCAGGAAGACAATAACCCAAAACACAAGGCCAAATCTATACCGGAGTTGCTTACCAAGAAGACAGTGAATGTTACTAAGTGGCCGAGTTAAAAGTTTTGACTTAAATCTACTGGAAAATCTATACCTGAAAATAGTTGTCTAGCAATGATTAACAACCAATTTGACAGACCTTGAAGAATTTTAAAAAGAATAATGGGCAAATGTTGCACAATCCAGGTGTGGAAAGGTCTTAGAGACATACCCAGAAAGACTCTGTAACCCGATTGCTGCCAAAGGTGCTTCTTAAAAGTATTGACTCAGGGGTGTGAATACTTATGTAGTAAATAAGATATTTCTGTATTTCCTTTGTTATAAATTTGCAAAATGTTTGACAAACATGCTTTCACTTTGTCGTTATGGGGTATTGTGTGTAGATAGGTGAGAAAGAAATTATATTGAAACAATTTTGAATTCAGGTTGTAAACTAAATGTGGAATGAGTCAAAGGGTATCAATACTTTCTGAAGGCACTGTAGGTGAAATAAATGTTTTTATATATTGGTATTTTCTTTGTAAATGTTAGAATTTTTATCCATGAACAATTATCTTTGTTGATAAAGGAAAGGGAGAGCTATATTTCAAACCTATTTTTGGGTCATGTGGTAACAAAAACATGCAAGCACACACATATTTACTCAAAATGTCACATGTTATTCTCACGGCATAAAATGCTGAATTTTGTAAGGAATATCTTTCGATCAAAGAAAGGCTATTTCTAAGACTGTATGCTATATTGCTTAATTTCCTGTTACAAAAGGAATAAGCTACTAGCACACAATCAACCCCACACTGTGTGACATCAAACTCCGCGATGGGGCTGGTTGTCACAAGTGGACAGAATGATTTTGACAGCTTATAATTCCATGTTGGAATAAAATATGAGGATTAAACGGGTGCCCATTTCACCCAAGACCTTGGTCTTTCTACTAATATTGAAAAGCGTCTTTTAAGATATACTGGTGCTGAAAATACACATGAGACTAAAAAGTGTGACAACCAACCCCGGTCTCCCCTATCTCCTGTAAACTACCTCTCAACCCTTCTTTGATTAATATTTCATGGTTCGTCTAACCTGGATGAACAGTGAGGAGACACACCCTGTTGGAGGGACACACTGTCAGACACAAGCCTTTTTAACTGTCACTTCTGAGCTGAGGGCGCTGGCAGCGCTGACAGCTGTCGCTTTGCCCTCCCCCGGGAGCACCATTACCTGGGAACCATCACACCGCCAGACGACAGCGTTCAACAAGGCCAAAAACTTTAGTGGAGTGAGACAATGATCTTGTTTGCGTGCTGCTTTTGAGGAATTCCCTGTCGGGTGAAACTCAGAGTTTCATTCTGGGTCAGGGGTACAGATTAGGAAAGATTTTCTAGAGTGGAGAACTTCTTATACTGACAAACTTCCAAACTTGAACATTTCTGAACACCTACAAGTGTCTTTGTATTCATAGATTGATTCAAATGTGTTCTTGTGACATGTTCTTCGGTTCTCGAGTCGCGCAGCGGTCTAAGGCACTCCATCTCAGTGCTATAGGTGTCACTACAGGACACCCTGGTTCGAATCCAAGCTGTATCACAACTGGCCATGATTGGGAGTCACATAGGGTGGCGCACAATTGGCACGGGTTTGGCCGGTGTAAGCCGTCGTTGTAAATAAGAATTTGTTCTTAACTGACTTTCCTAGTTAAATAAAGGGTAAATAAAATAAATCAATAAAAATGTAGTAACTGTGAATAAGCTAGTACAAGTGTAACAGATGCCCATCTTCATAGAACCAAGTTGATTGAACTGTCAAGTTGATTGAACTGTCACTTCCTGCGACACTGAGTATACATACAGGCTCATGCTGTACTATTAACCATGAAGTCATTAACCTATTGGCCTTGGAGTCATACAATAATAGCATTAATAGCATTAAGTGAAGTTTGAGGACGGGGAACGAGAGCGCAGCTGTGACCCTATAGCCATCTGCTCATGGTTTTACTACATGAGACTGAGCTCGGGGACTCGGCCCCCTCCAGTAGTGTCCCTGTACTCCCCACACCACCTCAGCAGCCTGTCTTTCTACTGCTGCCCCTCACTTCACTGATGACAGAGGCTGACCTCTTGGGGAGGTGAGGCACACAGCGCACTGCTTCCCTGCAGCATTCAGATAACCTTGCCCTGTCATTGCATTTTTAGAACAAATCTCCTCTTATCGGAATCTTGTAGCAGCAGCAAATGCAATTTCCCAAGCTCTCCTGGGTGCATGCTTCAAATCCACCACAGACAATCTGGTGGTTTGATCTGACATCTTCAAGAGGGACCTGAACCGTGCCAGTATTAACCCATTTGACAACGTCTGCTGATGCGCCGGCTCGTTCGTTTTGTTCCAGCCCACAGATCACAGGCGCACATTAGCAACTGCAGAGACCCTGTCACTGTGTGTGATGGGAACACTCTCAAAGGTAGAGGAAGAGTGTATGTGTGTGAATAGGATTTTGAATGGAAATAAATGTTAGGTCCCCACAAGGATAGTAAAAAATATACTGTGTGTGTGCGCCAAGCCTGTGCTGGTTCGAATCCCTGAGCTGACTAGGTGAAAAATGTGTTGCTGTTGCGCCTGTAAGTCGCTCTGGATAAGAGTGCCTGCTAAGTGTGTGCACGAGGAACTCTTTGTCACATTGCAGAGCAGCACTTCATCTTCTGGGCGCCCCATCCTTCCATGAGAACAGCAAATCAGTCGTGGAGGAAAGAGTGATGGTTGCATGCCCGGGGTGTTCAAATAAACTACTTGTAAAATTGACTTACTCATCATTTCTGGGTTGTTCCAATTCCTTTTTTTATGATTATTTTTTGACATTTTTATCCACGTTTCCCTCAGATGAAGCTGATAAAGAATGGAGCCTCCTTTGTCATCAAACTACTATACACATACCCTTGTGGAATAACATTCAAATATTTACTTGTGAACAAAATGTGTGCATCGTAAATGACATTACACTAAAACAAGCATTGAATTTAACAAACATATATAGCTTCATATTCAAATGTGTGTGTAAATGTCTCTTTACATTGCAAATAAGTCATATTTACAGATGGAGATATCCAGTGGGAGCGAAAGCGATATCAATCAGGGACCTACTTTTAGCTGGCTTCCTCTCTCTCCCACATACAGTCCCAGCCATTGTCCCGGGAGGAAGAATAGAGACCGTGTGAGTCACTCCCCATCAGGCCATCTGAACATTGATGATGACAAACTCATATTCCTCAGCATACAGGATGCAACGTCAAGTTGGAATGGGAGAATAGTAGAAGGCGAATTGTCTGCAGTGAGAAGACTTCACTGTCTACCCCAGTCTACTACCAGAATGCATCACTGTGGCATATGTTTAGCCTGTAGTCACTGGAGCTGACATAGAAAGGCTATAGGACCTGTGTTTCTTCTGGCAAGGGGAGTACAAAGTCAATTAAAACAGCCAGAGGTGGCTAGTGGATGTATGTACTAACTGTACAAACAAGGAGAAACATGCTATCCTGAAGACTCTATTCAATCAAACAATTCAAACATCACCCAACCTATCATGTCTCTTGTCAGAACCATATTTAAAACTGATTACAATTTCTTCAACTGATCCAATTGAAACCCCTAGAGTCAATGCCCCCGCATAATAACAAATCCCCACAAAGATCCATCAGTTTAAGCAAGAGATAGCTGGGTTTTTTGCATTGGATGCGTCTCAATCAGTGACGGTCGATGCCGTTTAAGATGAGGGAGGATGATACATTTTTTAATGAGCATGACCTTATTATATTACAGCATTTTGGATGACTGTCATTCCTATTCCATTCACCCAGTTCAATGCAACATCGATAGCTTTAGGGTACTACATGATACTCTAATTTTCCCTGTACTCATCATGAGGTTGCTACAACCTAGCCTACGAATTCAATTTTACAACGTAGGTGCACAGGTGACAGACAGTGACACATTCAATAGCGGCTTGCACATTCCTGCCTGCATCTAGCTGATCAAGGGTGTAATCATTAGTCCAACAGTTGCAAATTAGACTTTCTACTGGACAAATTCAGGTATGTTTATCCCTGTTTCGTTCCATTTGCTTCCTTTTAAGAAACGTTTTCAACAGAATTGGCAGAATAAATACACCCCTGATCACACGCAAACAGTTCACTTTCATAGCAGCCGCATAAAAACAGCATGATCACTTTACTCGTTGTATATATAATTCCTTCTTGCAACTATCTACGTGCTCTCCTCCTCTCACCTTTTCATTTTGCTTGTGAACTTAATTGCACAACATATCAGTTGTCTGTGACCAGGCAAAGAAAACTTTCCAAGCCAAACCCTCATATCATGACCGATAACTTCCACGGGCGCCGAGGACGTGGACGTCGATTAAGGCAGCCCTCCGGCACCTCTCAGATTCAGAGGGGTTGGGTTAAATGCGGAAGACACATTTCAGTTGAATGCATTCAGTTGTACAACTGACTAGGTATCTCCCTTTCCCTAACCACTACACACAGCTACATCGTTGTCACGTCATAGTCAACTAGAACTACTAGAACTAACACGTTAGAAAACACGCTACAATCACACAGTACAGTGTACAGTCAGAAAGCAGTTTAGCAGTTACACCGATGGGCCCCGGGGGCAATAAATTAATAAAGCCAAACGCTTACCTTGACTAGGAATAGTTCCAGTGTTGGATAGCCATAGCCAGCTAGCTAACATAACAACCCTCTCTGTTTGAGCCGGGTGTTTCAGTAGGCTAAACTACCTAGATGCATAGGCAGTTTAGCAGTTGGCCTACAAACTATTATGGCCCCTCTATGGAAAGATGAGACTCTCACAAACAGGATGGTTCTCTACGACCCCCACAAGCGTCTTGGGACTCGTCTGAAGTTCGTACAGCCAATCTGCCAACTTCTGTATAGCCAATCTGCCAACTTAAAGCGTCTGAACAGTTTGGGCAACACACTCATGTTGGTTGTTTTTCTCTAGGACACCCACAGACCTCACAAGACTCGTCTGAAAGTACCCTGGTACCAGTTAAAAAAAAGGAAATTGTTGATCCTATGTTTCATGGGCTGAAATGAAAGATCCCAGAAATGTTCCACACACACAAAAAGCTTCTTGGCATATCAAGAAGCTGATTTAACAGCATGATCCTTACAACTCTAAAATATTCAGTTTTGTCACACAACACAATGCCACAGATGTCTCAAGTTTTGAGGGAGCGTACAATTGACATGCAGGAATGTCCACCAGAGCTGTTGCCAGATAATTGAATGTTCATTTCTCTACCATAAGCCACCTCCAACATCTTTTTAGAGATTGTGGCAGTATGTCCAACAAGCTTCCACACCTAGTCAGCTCAGGGATTCGAACCAGCCACCTTTCAGTTACTGGCCCAACGCTCTTAACAGCAGACCACCGCAGACCACATGTATGGCATCGTGTGGTCGAGCGCTTTGCTGATGTCGACGTTGTGATCAGAGTGCGCCATAGTGGCGGTGGTGTCATGGTATGGGCAGGCATAAGACTATGACAATGAACACAATTGCATTTTATTGATGGCAATTTGAATACACAGAAATACGTGACGAATTCCTAAGGTCCATTATGAGGCCAAAAAAAGGGGTTAAATACATGTAAAAAAAAAACACACACACACAAAAAAAAGGTTCCTTATCTTTCTTATTTATTTATTTTATTTTGATGTCACATTTATTTAACTAGGAAAGTCAGTTAAGAACAAAATCTTATTTACAATGACGGCCTACCAAAAGGCAAAAGGCCTCCTGCGGGGACGGGGGCTGGAATTAAAAATGAAAATATAGGACAAAACACACATCACAACAAGAGAGACACCATAACACTACATAAAGAGAGACCTCTGACAACAACATAGCATGGCAGCAACACATAACAATGCAGCATGGTAGAAACAACATATGACAACAACATGGTAGCAGCACAAAACATGGTACAAACATTATTGGGCAGACAACAGCACAAAGGTAAGAAGGTAGAGACAACAATACATCAGGCGAAGCAGTCACAACCGTCAGTAATGATTGAGTCTTTGAATGAAGAGATGGAAATAAAATGGTCAAATTTGAGTGTTTTTCGCAGCTCGTTCCAGTCGCTAGCTGCAGCAAAATGAAAAGAGGAGCGACCCAGGGATGGGTGTGCTTTGGGGACCTTTAACACAATGTGACTGGCAGAACAGGTGTTGTATGTGGAGGTTGAGGGCTGCAGTAGGTATCTCAGATAGGGGGGAGTGAGGCCTAAGAAGGTTTTATAAATGACCATCAACCAGTGGGTCTTGCAACGGGTATACAGAGATAACCAGTTTATAGAAGAGTATAGAGTGCAGTGATGTGTCCTACTGTATAAGGAGCATTGGTGGCAAATCTGATGGCCAAATGGTAAAGAACATCTAACCGCTCGAGTGCACCCTTACCTGCTGATCTATAAATGATGTCTCCGTAATCTAGCATGGGTAGGATGGTCATCTGAATCAGGGTTAGTGTGGCAACTGTGGTGAAAGAGGAGCTATTACGAAAGAGGAAACCAATTCTAGATTTAACCTTAGCCTGCAGCTTTGATATGTGCTGAGAGAAGGACAGTGTACCGTCAAACCATACTCCCAAGTAGGAGATCCTGAGTGGTACAGGAGTCTAAGGCACTGCATCGCAGTGCTTGAAGCATCACTACAGACCCGGGGTTGATCCTGGGATGTATCACAACCCGCTGTGATCGGGAGTCCCATAGGGCTGCAAAATTGGCCCAGCGTTGTCCGGGTTAGGGGAAAGTTTTGCCGGGGTAGTTAATCATTGTAAATAAGAATAGTTTTTTGACTGACTTGCCTAGTTAAATAAAGGTTAAATAAAAGTACTTGTATGAGGTGACTACCTCAAGCTTTAAACCCTCAAAGGTAGTAATCACACTGGTGGGGAGAGGGGCGTTCTTCTTCCTAAACCACATTACTTTTGATTTGGAGGTGTTCGGAACAAGGTTAAGGGCAGAGAAAGCTTGTTGGACACTAAGAAAGCTTTGTTGTAGAGCGTTTAAACCAAAATCCGGGGAGGGGCCAGCAGAGTATAAGACTGTATCATCTGCATATAAATGGATGAGAGAGCTTCCTACTGCCTGAGCTATGTTGTTGATGTAAATTGAGAAGAGCGTGGGGCCTAGGATCAAGCCTTTGGGTACTCCTTTGGTGACAGACAATGCCTGAGACAGCAGATGTTCTGACTTTATACATTGTACTCTTTGAGAGAGGTAGTTTGTAAACCAGGCCAAAGACCCCAATACTCCTTAGCCGGCCCACAAGAATGGAATGGTCTACTATATCAAAAGATTTGGCCAAGTCAATAAAAATAGCAGCACAACATTACTTAGAATCAATGGCAATATGTCTCAGATTCAGGACAGACATATTTTAGATTTTATTTTGTTCCATGTAGTGAATATGTTATTCAATGCGTGTGTATGGGCTAATAGCAGCATGCCCCCCCCCTCCGTCCTAGAATGTTTCAAATGAGAGTTGAGCAAACCACTCGGAAGGCTTATTTCTATATTTATATATAATCACTCCACAACTGATATTCTCCTCCTCATATACTCACGCCTCTGGAGACTGAAAAAAAGAGGATCAATGTCAATGTCATTGTAATTATGAAAACTATTTTGGCAGCTGAGTGCACTCGTAAAACGAGAGGGGAAGTTTACCTATCCACTAATTTTAATTAACTAAGGTTTGCTATTCACTTAATGAAAAGGCTCATTGAGACCCAATGGAACTCATTTCGTCATGCTAATTGAAAGGCCACAGCCAGCGAGCCTAATGCTGTGTACCCACTAATTTGAATTGTGCTGATCAACCTGCTGCTTTGTAATTTCATAATTACATTTCCAGAAATGCAGTTCTGTTGCCTGAGGGTACAGCAAGGCAATGCATCATCAACAGACTCTGATTAAATATAGTGCTGGTATACAGGAGGTGGGAGGAGGAAATCTAGCAAAAGTTAACTCCAGGAATGTGCTGCATGTAGCCTACAATCATTGAGCAGGCTAGGAGAGAGAATGTCGTATATAACTAAACAATCCAGAGGCTCATTTTTGGTTTTAGAAGTGGTGGGGGGGGGGGGGGGGGGGGGGGGGGGATATTTTAATCGGAGGCATTTGCATGGTCCTAAAGCACCCCCGTTGCCTCATTTTGTATCACATTCCAATTATAAAACTGGGGGGGGACAAAAATGCTATTTCAGAATGTGGGGGGGGCATGTCCCGAGTGAAAGTTGCACCCCTGAAACAATCTGAGCATTACCCACCAAATGACAATCTATGAGATAATTTCACTCTAAGAAATGGCTTCCTCTCCTCCTGAGCCATAGTGAAAAGATCATTAGATGTAATTTCCTCTCTGTGGCTTATGCACTTAACATATACAACTCCCCATTGTGCCCAGCAATCTGCATTTTCCCTTGAATAACCAAAGCAGGAAATAGTTTAATGACGTTTTTTCCCCCCTATACTGGGAGCAAATTACTCCATAGGGTAGAATGAATATAGTGTATTTATTACAATGGGGGGTATGAGTTAAAGAGCTAAATGCAGGTGCCTTTACAATGAATAGATGTCATTCTCTCTACACATGTTGTACCTTCATTGTACCTTCAGAGCTGAACAGACTTCTGTGATCCTCATGTCTCAGTATTGGAAAGGAAATAACTAATGGAGGTGTTAGTTAAATAGTTAACCAAAACTCACCACTTCAATTAGATTGTATTGAATTTTATTAAATTGTCTCCGGGCTCACTTCATTGCGGTCGCCATCCGAGGATTATTATTTATTTTCCTGTCAAACTGGCATCTCCAGAAATCCCTCATAGCTGAACGCTGCTCTGAGAAGAGAGAGGATTAGAGGACGGTGTAAGAAATGACTGCTAATGGATACACTCCCTGGTGTAATTTAATACAATGTGTTCGACAACGTGGGACATCCTCACTTGGAAGACATCTTGGAGTGGCTCTCTGCCAGGGGTGGACTGGCCGTCGGGAAGTGCGGGTCTATTCCTGGTAGGAGGTCTGAGCCGCGTGGGCGGCGCTCCTTGACTGGCCTTTTTATTTTTTTTAACTCTCTCTCTCTCTCACACACACGCGTGCACACACACACACAACGGCCTCTCTTGGATGGACCAATATTACAATATTTAAGGGGGTCCATAATTGAACTTGCAGAACGGGATTGGTCAATAGCCTAAGCAAAGTTTATTTTCGTATTCGTTCCGTCTTCCGCATGTTTTGCAAAGAACTATTCTGAGTAGCCGTAACGTGTTGTCGTCATGGAGAGGGGGAAAAAAGGTGGTGCGGAGAAATTACGAGAGAAAGGCAACGGTCTCAGGAGGCAGATGCTGCCAGGCGCAACAAGATAACGGACCGACCAGACATGTTCCGTAGGCCTAGGCTGGCTGCTGCCAATAGGGATTGCTAGGGAGATGCTTCTTGTTCCCAAATCAGTCAGCCCAAAGAGGAGAACAGATGCAGCAGCATAGATGGGACAATAAATATCACACTTAAATATTCCTCCTCACTCTGTCTGTCTGTCACTCAAGTGGCATGTGAAAGGAGTTTGTCTACTCTGAAGTTTGTAAAGAAGCACCATGTCCCAAGACCACTTGGCGGGGCTTCATGTTGATGGCTACAGAGAAAGAGATACTTCTAGCCCTAGACAGTGATGGGGTTATTGGGTTGCAGAGAAAACTGCACTGCTGCGCCGCCTGCTGACCTTGTAAGGTAGGACAGTCTTCCAAGGAATTTGGATGAAAATGCTGACTTTATTTTGAGATATGACTCTGTATAAAAGCCCCTTAGATTTGAATTTAGAATCCTCTGAATTGAATTAGATCCACAAGGACACGTTATTGATCTGCCAGTATTTTCATATAGAGATTCTGGTAAACTCTTTGACGTTTCCTTTCATGTGACCTACCAATTATTATTGGATTATTCACCATGGCAACCACGTGTTAGTATAAAAATGACATTTTCTCAGTTCGGTTGGCTTTTGTGGAGATTTTCATTTCCAGAGATATGTGTTTGTTTTTGAACAAATGTAAGTCAGAACATATACTTATTTCACTTTTATTATATTCCTGTTGCTATTGTTATATGTAAATACAAGAAATGAGTGTGTAGAGGGGTAACATTCTTCACCAGTTCTCTTACCATTTTGTACAATTATGTGATTAGCCTACCAGTTGGTGTAACTGTAATATACATTTTCTTGAAAGGAATTATGGTGTGTTATATTTCTCTTATTGTAAATTGTTTACAGAGATAGCTGACATTACCGTTTAATGTCATATTGTTTATTGGATTTACATTGTAGTAATTCTCTATTTATTTGATCCTGTTTGCCTCTGTATACAGACCACGTGTATACTCTGTTTCATCATTAAACTCCTAGACTGGGTTTCTGTGCCTATCATCACTCTCTCATGACCAAAGTGCATTAGAGAGCACCAGACTCAGTTTTAGACTCAATTGAGTGAATGGTTTCTAGCGTTGACAAATATGACAGAAATTAGTCTACCTGTGATTAGAATTCAATTTACTGTCTTGTTATTAAGCCTGCTATTGACAGACCTACAGGCTAAACTAAGGGAGTACAACAGCAAACAGTGCCATGCCACCATCCACTGGGGCTGGTACACTTTAAATTCCCGAGCCTATATCTGTTCCCAGTTTTCCCCTGCTCTCTGCCATATCAAGAACTCTCTCCTAATGCAATGCTGTCACTGACTGTTTCATGCAACAAAATTTGAGTCTTCAAACTACTCCCTGCTGCTACAACCATGGTGTGAGACAGCATAGAAAGGTTGAATCTATTCTTTCTCTCAACCGCAAAGCTTTACATCACTGTCATACATGCTCAGGTGGATATAACGGTGCAAGGTTACCTATGAAAATTGCCAAGGCTTACAGTGTTCATATTTATGCAGGAAGTACTCAAGAAAATGGAATGAAATCAGTCAGGAGACTGGCCAAGGTCAACTACAAGGCAACGACGCCTGGGGAGTGTTTCAGTGAATATCTCACATTAATGATGAGGCCACAACTCCCAGGAGCACACTACCACAAACCCAATACAGACCAAATCAAGAGGTGGGTCGGAAGAGTGGCCTAATAAGAAAAGCTAAGATTGGTGTTTAAAACAATAAACACTATAGATGTAGATGGACAACACACCTGGCCTAATCTGTTCTACACAAAGCAGCAGCAACCCAGTTGAACATAATTAATCTGGTTCAAGGTCCTTAAATAAAGTACGTTGTGAGAAATAAATAAAGTGCTGATATACTGTAGCTGTTAAAAGAGCTCAAGGGACTGGATTGAGATGGTAAAATAGTTTGTTTGAGGAGTGTGGGGACTTTAGAGAACCCAACAGTTTGTCAGAGAGAAATGGATGGAAGCTGGGGGATTGGCTGACAATATTTTCTTACTCAGCAGCATGACCACAAAACAATATAATGAAAAATACTTCCCTGATATGACACGTCCGTCCACATTACTTCCCTGGAAATCGACAACATTATTTCATAGAAAGAGGAACAAGCCTGCCATCTATGGTCAGGTCATAAATACATTTCTGCCTACAGATAACCACAACACTGGGGCAGTGGTCTAAGGCACTGCATCTCAGTGCTTGAGGCGTCACTACAGACACCCTGGTTTGATTCCAGGCTGTATCACAACCGGCCATGCTTGTGAGTTCCATAGATAGGTGCACATTTGGCCCAGTGTTTGGCCAGGGTAGGCCGTCATTGTTCTCAACTGACTTGCCTAGTTAAATAAAGGATACATTTTTTACAATTATATTAAAAAGAAATTGTAAAACATTACACAGAACTGTCAGACCATCTAACATTGGATTTAGAATCTTATTTTCTAAATGTGACATTTTCGGCCTGTAGATCTACTTCAAAAGGCATCATTGATCAAGTTTTTTTTAACAGCATCATATAGTTAAATGTTACTGTACAGAAACAGCAGTCACTAATGTTAGAACAACATTAATTCCACTTCAAAAACACACATACACATTGCACCATACTGTAACATGTACATATATATATACTTTGGCAGGAAACCAGGAGTCCATGTATCTGCTGGACTTGGTAACAAAGATCTTTGTAACAGAGACCATGGTAATATTCTTCATGTTTTTGTCAAATCTGCAGTTTAAACAGTCATATCAAAACAGTTTAGAAACAGGCAGTATAGAATATGGCAAATCCTCAGTGGTCGGGTTACCTGTTTGATCTTAGGTCCTAAATTGTAATTGAGTATTACACAATATTACACAATAGTCATCATATATCAGAGTAACAATGATGTAACAATGATGCTACAGAACCATAGCAGTTGGATATGTAACAGATGTAAACAACATATGGCTCTCATGGAACATGTTTGAATTATTTCCCCGCAGCATATCTGATGAAATCATCACAAAACTTTTGGCTTTGATCACAAGAGGGGGTGTCACTTATTCCAAATCTGTTTTTATAATATAATAAAATAGTAAATACAATTTCTTATCTAGCCAGTGTTTACTTTATCTTAATAGGCTGGTATCCTCAATTGGGTCCATAAGCAACATGATCCGACCAACTTTTGGAACAACGGTTTCCCCGATAAACACATGCAAAGGCAACGATCCCAGTGGAGGAGAAAGGGAGAGGTCCACACCACCCGTAGCCACAGGAAGTAGGGGTTCTGAGGGTTCTGCAGCACCCCCTTAAAAATCATAATAAAACAAATATTTTTCCCCCCCAAAAAAGTAGTGCACTGGGCCTTTACTAGTCCTGTATTAGCGGCCCGATATAACCATCTGTATTGCAGGCAAACATTTTGGTTGGCAATTTGGTTGGCAACCTCCAGAAATTATTCAAGCGTTGTCATATACAAAATTCGAAGAGCTTGTGTGTATGAAAAGTGTCCCAGATGGTAGCCCTGTGAAGTCCCTTTTAAAAAACGATGACAAACAGCCTTTGTAGTTGGCTAAGCTGTGCTCTCCTGGAAAATGTGGCATTATGGTAATGAAGGCAGAGTTTACTCTCCAGAGTTTTCATTGGCCCACGAAGTGAATGAATTACAGTCGAGCATGGACAGCTTTCTGAGTGGGACATTTTCTCCTGAACAGAGAGAGAGAAAAAAATCTACCATCAGGACTCATACACTTGTGTTGTGTAATGGAAACCCACTATAGGTTAGCTGTCATGCATGTGCCAGTGCCACATCATCCAAAGTGGGTCATACAAATTTATGTAACAAAAAGTGTAAGTAGGCCAGCCCTCAGTATTATCATAATGTCTTCTGAGGAGAAACTTATGCAGCCATTTGAAATGAAACAGCACTTAACAAGCCTATGTGACCCAAATAGCATGAAATACTGTATACCATCATCTTATCTAACTTCCTGTCAACCCATCTCTATATATCTCTATATATATATCTCTTCGACTACAGTAATAAGCAGGAGACGTGGACTGATCTGACTCTGATTGATATGACTGATAATTCCACTCTTACCCAGTGTATCTTCTAAAGAGTTCACAGCCATCTTGTCCACTTTGAGAGTGACTTGATCAGCTCTGAAGTTAAAGAACAACTTGTTAAAGAACAACTTATTCAATCAGTAGGGGAGAGTGGGGTAAGTTGAGCCGAAGAGTTAGTTGAGCCACCCCTTTTTCCTAGGGAACCATACACAAAATGAATCATGTGGCCAAATACTTAGGAAGAGGTCATTATTTCATAGAGTCTGTGAAGGAGGAAACCCTATGGAAAAAATGATAAAAGCAAGTGCGGTAAAAAAAGGATTTTCACAAAGTAAAACTAATTTGACTTAGGAGCTACAAAGATTGTTCATCCTTTAAAACAGCCATCCCTGAGAGACAGAGAGTTACACCCAACCATTGGCATGTTTAGTTACAAAGTTACACCCAACCAATGGCATGTTTAGTTACAGAGTTACATCCAACCAATGGCATGTTTAGTTACAGAGTTACACCCAACCATTGGCATGTTTAGTTACAGAGTTACACCCAACCAATGGCATGTTTAGTTACAGAGTTACATCCAACCAATGGCATGTTTAGTTACAGAGTTGCATCCATCCCATGGCATGTTCCGTTACGGAGTTACATCCAACGAATGGCATGTTTAGTTACAGAGTTACACCCAACCAATGTTATGTTTTGTTACAGAGTTACACCCAACCAATGGCATGTTAAGATACAGAGTTACACCCAACCAATGGCATGTTAAGATACAGAGTAACACCCATCCAATGACATGTTTAGTTACACATCAGACCATTCCATGACATCAATCACATGTACTGCATACAGAGTTACACCCAACCAATGGCATGTTTAGTTACAGAGTTACACCCAACCAATGTTATGTTTTGTTACAGAGTTACACTCAACCAATGGCATGTTAAGATACAGAGTTACACCCAACCAATGGCATGTTAAGATACAGAGTAACACCCATCCAATGACATGTTTAGTTACACATCAGACCATTCCATGACATCAATCACATGTACTGCATACAGAGTTACACCCAACCAATGGCATGTTTAGTTACAGAGTTACACCCAACCAATGTTATGTTTTGTTACAGAGTTACACCCAACCAATGGCATGTTAAGATACAGAGTTACACCCAACCAATGGCATGTTAAGATACAGAGTTACACCCAACCAACTAAACTCTGTTTAGTTACAGAGTTACACTCAACCAATGGCACGTTAAGTTACAGAGTAACACCCATCCAATGACATGTTTAGTTACACATCAGACCATTCCATGACATCAATCACATGTACTGCATACAGAGTTACACCCAACCAATGGCACGTTTAGTTACAGAGTTACACTCAACCAATGGCACGTTAAGTTACAGAGTAACACCCATCCAATGACATGTTTAGTTACACATTAGACCATTCCATGACATCAATCACATGTACTGCGTACAGAGTTACACCCAACCAATGGAATGTTTAGTTACAGAGTTACACCCAACCAATGGCACGTTAAGTTACAGAGTTACACCCAACCAATGGCATGTTTAGTTACAGAGCTACATCCAACCAATGGCATGTTCAGTTACAGAGTTATACCCAACCAATGGCATGTTAAGTTACAGAGTTACACCCAAACAACGGCACGTTAAGTTGCAGAGTTAAATCCAACCAATGGCATGTTTAGTTACAGAGTTACATCCAACCAATATCATGTTCAGTTACAGAGTTACACCCAACCAATGGCATGTTAAGTTACAGAGTTACACCCAACCAACGCCACGTTAAGTTACAGAGTTAAACCCAACCAATGGCATGTTTAGTTACAGAGTTACATCCAACCAATATCATGTTCAGTTACAGAGTTACACCCAACCAATGGCATGTTAAGTTACAGAGTTATACCCAACCAATGGCATGTTTAGTTACAGAGTTACACCCACCCAATGGCACATTAAGTTACAGAGTTCAACCCGGCATGTTTAGTTACAGAGTTACATCCAACCAATGGCATGTTCAGGTACAGAGTTACACCCAACCAATGGCATGTTTAGTTACAGAGTTACACCCAACCAATGGCACGTTAAGTTACAGAGTTACACCCAACCAATGGCATGTTCAGTTACAGATTTACACCCAATTAATGGCATGTTAAGTTACAGAGTTACACCCAACTAATGGAATGTTTAGTTACAGAGTTACACCCAACCAATAGCATGTTTAGTTACAGCGTTACACCCAACCAATGGCATGTTAAGTTGCAGAGTTACACCCAACCATTGGAATGTTTAGTTACAGAGTTACACTCAACCAATGGCATGTACAGGAGGGGACTAAGCACGCACCCCTGAGGGTACCCCGTGTTGAGGGTCAGCATGGCAGATGTGTTGTTGCTTACCTTTGCCACCTGGGGGTGACCCATCAGGAAGTCCAGGATCCAATTGCAGAGTGAGGTGTTCAGTCCCAGGGTCCTTAGCTTAGTGATGAGCTTGGAGGGCACTATGGTATTGAATGCTGAGCTGTAGTCAATGAACAGCATTCTCCCGTAGGTGTTCATTTTGCCCAGGTGGGAAAGGGTAGTGTGGAGTGCAACAGAGATTGCATCATCTGTGGATCTGTTGAGGCGGTATGTGAATAGGAGTGGTCCAGGATTTCTGGGTTGATGGTGTTGATGTGATCCATGACCAGACCAGAAAGTATTTCATGGCTACGGGTGTGAGTGCTATGGGACGATATGCATTTAGGCAGGTTACCTTGGTGTTCTTGAGCACAGGGACTATGGTGGTCTGCTTAAAACATATAGGTACTAAAGACTGGGTCAGGGAGAGGTTGAAAATGTCAGTGAAGACACTTGCCAGCCGGTCAGCGCGTACTCTGGGTACGCGTCCTGATAATCCATTTAGCCCTGCAGCCTTGTGAATGTTAACCTGTTTTACCCACATAAGCTACCGCGTGATCACACAGTCGTCCGGAACAGCTGGTGCTGTGTTACTTGCCTTGAAGCGAACATAGAAGGAATTTAACACGTTTGGTTGGCTCGCGTCACTGGGCAGTTTGCGACTGGATATCCCTTTGTAATCAGTGATAGTTTGCAAGCCCTGCCACATCCGACGAGCATCAGAGCCGGTGTAGTAGGATTGGATCTTAGTCCTGTATTGACGCTTTGCCTGTTAGATAGTTAGTCAGAGGGTTTAGCAGGGTTTCTTATAAGCTTTGTATGAGTCTCTGTGTAAAGGTGAACTAGAGATTGTTTTCCTGTAGTTGCACACTTGTAGAAATTAGATAAAATAAATTTCAGTTTTCCTGTATTAAAATCCCCAGCCACTAGGAGCATTTTCTTGTTTGCTTATGACCCTATACAGTTGAGTGCAGTCTTAGTGCCAGCATCGGTTTGTGGTGGTAAATAGACAGTTACCAAAATTATCGATGAAAACTCTCTTGGTAAATAGTGTGGTCTACAGTTTATCATGAGATACTCTATCTCAGGCGAGCAAAACCTTGAGACTTCCTTAATATTAGAGATTGCGCACCAGCTGCTGTTGACAAAGAGACACACCCCACCTCCCCTGATCTTACCGAAGGCTGTTAGTCTGTCTTGCCGATGCATGGAAAAGCCCAGCTAACTATATATTATCCATGTTCTTGTTCAGCCACAATTCAGTGGAACATAGGATATTACCGTTTTTAATGTCCCGTTTATAGGATAGTCTGAAATGGAGCTCATCCAGTATATTCTCCAGTGATTGCACGTTTGCCAGTAGAACGGAGGGTAAAGGCCAGTGATCCACTCATCAGGTATCCCGCTCACCGCCCTCTTTTAACGAATGACGGGGACTTGGGCCTGGTCCAGGAAGAGCAGTATGTCATTCGCTTCCGACTCATTGAAGAAAAAATGAGTACTCGCTGTTCTAATGTCCAGAAGTATTTTCCAGTCATAGGAAATGATGGCGGAGACATTATGTAAAGGAAAATATCAAATCAATGCAAAAAAAACACTAAATAGCACAATTAGTCAGGAGTCCGTAAAACGGCAGCAATCCCCTTCAGCGCCATCCAGTGTTAATATTGTTAGACATACAGTATGTCAATGTTCTAAAAAGAGTGCCCCAAAGGACACTGTTGAGGTCCTAAGTTATTTGCAAGACAACTACTGGTATTATTTAGTCACGGTACATGTGTTTCACACAAAACCCTCTTCTCTCTCTCACTCTGTATGTCACTCTCCCTCTCTCTCTTCTCTCTCTCTCTCTCACTCTGTGTGTCTCTCTCCCTCTCTCTTCTCTCTCTCAGTCTGTCTGTCAGTTTGTCTGTCTCTCTCCCTCTCTCAGAGCTCAGGGGACACAGAGAGCTTAGTGACCTGTCAAGCAGCCTGTTGAGAACCAACTGAGCTTCAGTCTCAAGCCTGAAGAGGACACTGGGTAAAAACAACTCTGTTTATACTGTTTACACTGTGCAGGCCTTGGTCAGATGCATTAAGGGAATGTGCCACCACTTACAGGCAAGACTGCCATGACGCTCCAACTTAACAGAAACTGTGCCAACACTTCTAATGCATTTCAGCTATGTAGTATGATTTGAAACATTTAGTAGGTACCAACATCCCATCATTGACCCTCCTCTCCACCACTCCACCATCTAAACCTCTCTCTGTCCCCCATCCTAACCTCTACCTCTCCCTTACTCCACGTTCATCCCCTCTCTTTCTCCTATCCCCCACCCCACTTTCTACCTCGCTCCTCAGGTTCTCTGTGAAAAAAATACTACACAGAATGCTCACATCTGAGAGTTGGCAGTGGCAGTGTCATCTACAGCCACTAGACGGCAGTTTTCATTGTGTCATATAAACCAAGAGCAAGAGTGTAGACATGAATCCAAGGTAAGGGTAATAGCTATGGCTACGGTAAGGGTTCAGTTAGGGTGCAGACATGAAGCTAGGATTAGGGTTACGTCTGACCCAGGATGTGGACATAAAGCTAAGGTCAGGGTTAAGGCTAGGGTTAATGGATAGTAAGTTATTGTTGACAGATGAACATCTTCAAACTATTAATTTTGGACTATCCAAACGAAGTGATAACGTTCAGGTTTGTTGTAAACTAGAGTCGTCGTCCAGCTGACTGAACCCAGACCACACTCAAAACTTTTCAGAGAGTGAATTGAAGGTACCTGCTTGGATGAGTTACACAGCGAAGCTGCGGACCGCAGGGATGTACTGCTTCTCTGTAAGGCCCTCACTGGCCTCCTCACAGAGGTACTGACATACCACCTACAGAGGACACACACACACACACAGGAATTCAACACCACAGTCAACTCACACACAGCCACTGAAAATCACAGAGTGGCACGATGCAGAGGAATGTGTAAGTGGAGTGCTGATTTGTCAACACCCAGTAGCAACACTATAATATGACATTGCTCTGGTTACAGAGCTCCCTCTACTGGAGACTGAGCATGAAACAAGTTCATATTTCACAATATAGGCTAGACAGTTTGCCACTGTGAAATGCATATTGAAGCGTTTCGTACCTCTATCAATGTCCACAAAAGTGCTCAATCATCAGGTCACTGCAAGTCTCTTGAGCGCTTTGAGTGAAATGTAAGAAATAAATGTCATAAAAGTATTAGAAAGCTATCATGAAGTATCATGCTCAGATAGAAACATTACATTAGTGCTAGTCAGAGGGCCAGTGTACCTGGTAGCATTAAAGGAATGGTTCCAGCAAGCCATTGAAGAAAGAAAGTAAGGGCTGACCTCTGTCTGTCATCACTATGTCCTGCTGCAGCATCTGAACAGCACCAGTCTTCACTTCACACTTGTCTTCTCTCAAATACATCGTTACAGTTGTTGGTTAGCTAGCTAGCAAATTAGCATAGACATGACATCAGTCAACACACCTCAAAACAAGACATGCGTCAATAATAACAAGATAGAACGAGCTGAAACGAGACACCTATGATTCCCCACACGGCAGCTTCTTGTCATTGTTGCTAGCTATCTGACTGTTCAGAATCGTAACGCACAACCTTCCAGTCACCATATATTACACAAAAATCATCACTCTGCATCTAAGTATTTCCCGGACAGTGTCCACAGGACAGAGGATGAAAGAGACCGTTTGAAAAACACACATTCAAAACCTCAGCCATGCACCCTCTTGGGACGACATAAAAGCAGGTATGTTGAGTGTACACAAACAGGGACTATATATTTATTTCGACCCTAATCAAATATTTCTAGTAAGTTTCTTCGGGTCCATGGAAAGCGCTATATAAAACCTGTGTATTATTTCAAATGAGAGCAACAGCCAGGCTTTCACCTTTCCTTTTTGAAGGAGGCGTGACTAGCCAGGCCCCCTGAGACACACACCAAGCTTCTATGAAGAGCCAGGCTGGACGACACCACCTTAGTTATGGGAGCATGGTCTGGAGGACAGAAAAGACAAAGACAGAGACAACAAGAGACAGATAGACAACAGAAAAGGGAGTCAGACAAAGTAACAAGGTGACATGAGGCCCAGCAGTGAGCTCCGTCTGGACGGGCACGCATAGGGTGTCTAACTGAGACGATCCTACAGACACAACATCTTGTCACAACACCAGTGACTCATTTAGGATGGCAGGTGACATCCCCAAAGCAATGACAAGGGACTCATCTGAGGCCTTGAAGGGCCATGAGAGCACCATCTGGCTCTGGTTAGCAAGCCGAGAGGTTCACACTGAGCTAATTATATATTTTGACATCAAAGGGAACTGGATATCAAACATCATATTGCATCTGGAGCAATGGGTGTAATAAATAATACGAGTCCAATCAAAGTCAATGAGAGAACTGAGATTCTGAACATTCAGATGGCTCCGAGAAAGTCTTCGGCAAGGAAATGAAGATTCATTCCCTGGCTAAATTCCAATACGACCATATTGCAATCAATCCCCTGATTACATATCTTGGGTTTTTGTGGGGCCGTTTTTTTTTTAAAGATAATTACATCGCCTTTGATCACATTCTAAAGCAATGTGTATGACATTCACTTGTTGCCTGGAGTGGCGCCAGATGTGCTGCATTTATATTTAGGCTAAGTTGTGCTGAGGCTACATCAATGACAAAACACTAAGCAACAGCAACAAGGAGCTTACTGTATCATTTGAGGTCAACTGGAGAGTTAAAGCCAGAAGCACAATAAACGTGGACTTCAGAGTGAGTTAGCGTTAAAAGGAAGAGTTACACTGGGATCAATGTGCATTGCCTTTGGCTGGGTGTGGATCCTACCAGGCCAGTCTAGGAAGACACCATAGGACAGGGCCAGGTTCTGCAGGAGAGAGGCCATCAGGACACAGGGCTTCAGCATCATGTTGTCCTCCTGCAGACGCACTATCCTGTAGGCCGTGTCGTTCACAAACTACTGGGTCTCCTCCAAGGGCTTCATAGGGATGTGTCTGTAACAGGATAGGAGGACCAGTGATTACTGAAGACCATGACAAACCAACTCAAATGAAACAGGGTCTCAATTCAACAACAACAAAATACAAAAACTGAGAGAAAAATACACTTAAGTGTTAGTGGAGAGAGTTATCAGTTATCGAAAGTTATGAGTGTAAGGTTTGTCCGACATAACCCATGATATGGGTCTGCTAATACAGGACTATTAAAGGCCCAGTGCACTACTTTTGTGAAATATATATATTTTTACAAAATATACAGTCGCAGTCAATAGTTTGGACACACCTACTCATTCACAGGATTTTCTTTATTTTTTACTATTTTCTACATTGTAGAATAATAGTGAAGACATCAAAACTATGAAATAACACATATGGGATCATGTAGTAACCAAAAATGTGTTAAACAAATCAAAATGTATTTTATATTAGAGATTCTTCAAAGTAGCCACCATTTGCCTTGATGAAGGCTTTGCACACTCTTAGCATTATCTCAATCAGATTCATGATTCAGATTCATGTCACCTGGAATGCATTTCAATTAACAGGTGTGCCTTGTTAAAAGTTCATTTGTGGAATTTCTTTCCTTCTTAATGTGTTTGAGCCAATCAGTTCTGTTGTGACAAGGTAGTGGTGGTATACAGAAGATAGCCCTATTTGGTAAAAGACTAAGTCCATATTATGGCAAAAACAGCTCAAATACGCAAAGAGAAACAAAAGTCATCATTACTTTGAGACAAGAAGGTCAGTCAATAAGAACTTTCAACGTTTCTTCAAGTACAGTCGCAAAAACCATCAAGCACTATGATGAAACTGGCTCTCATGTGGACCACCACAGGAAAGGAAGACCCAGAGTTACCTCTGCTGCAGAGGATAAGTTCATTAGAGTTAACTGCACCTTAGATTGCAGCCCAAATAAATGCTTCACAGAGTTCAAGGAACAGACACATCTCAACATCAACTCGTCAGAGACTGCGTGAGTCAGGCCTTCATAGTTAAATTGCTGCATTGAAACCACTACTAAAGGTCACCAATAAGAAGAAAAGACTTGCTTGGGCCAAGAAACATGAGGAATGGACATTAGACTGGTGGAAATCTGTCCTTTGGTCTAATGAGTCAAATTTGAGCTATTTGGTTTCAACCGCCATGTCTTTGTGAGATGTAGAGTAGGTGAGAGGATGATCTCCGCATGTGCGGTTCCCACCGTGAAGCATGGAGGAGGAGGTGTGATGCTGTGGGGGTGACACTGTCAGTGATTTAATTAGAATTCAAGGCACACTTTACCAGCATGGCTACCACAGCATTCTGCAGCGATACGCCATCCCATCTGGTTTGTGCTTAGTGGGACTATAATTTGTTTTTTTGTCAACAGGACAGTGACCCAACACACCTCCAGGCTGTGTAAGCGCTATTTGACCAAGAAGGAGAGTGATGGAGTGATGCATCATATGACCCGGCCTCCACAAACACCTGACCTCAACCCAATTGAGATGGTTTGAGATGAGTTGGACCGCGGAATGAATGAAAAGCAGCCACCAAGTGCTCAGCATATGTGGAAACTCCTTCAAGACTGTTGGAAAAGCATTCCAGGTGAAGCTGGTTGAGAGAATGCCAACAGTGTGTCATCAAAGCAAAGGATGGCTACTTTGAAGAATCAAAGTTTCTTGGTTACATAGTTTTTTGGTTCTTGGTTACAAACTTTTTGGGTTACATCGTTTTGATGTCTTCACTATTATTCTACACAATGTGGAAAATAGTAAAAAAAAAAAATAAGAACAACCCTTGAATGAGTCGGTGTATCCAAACTTTTGACTGGTACAGTAAATATTTATTTTATATTCTGATTTTTCAAGGGGTGCTGCAGCACCCTCAGCACCCATACTTCCCGCACCTATGATGACAGGCAGGGCAAGGTCATAGGTGTACAGATTGTAGGACATCAACGGGAAGTCCATGTAACTACAGTGACTGGGGAGCAGCACCATAGGATGCTCCTGGATGGCCTGTTGGAGCTGAAGAATTGAAGAATGTGTGGATATGAATTAACTTTATTAACAGGGAAAATAGTTAATATCCCACATGCCCCATAAGCCTTGATGTACTACTTTGCATTTCATTCATAACAGACCTCAGACTCAGAATAGTTGCATTAATACATGTTAATACAGACATGTTGCAAAAACGTTTTGAAATCCTTGCTGAGAGTGAAGGCAAAAAAGTGGACGGTGCTGATCTGGAGCCGGTAGGCCATCTCCTCCAGAATGACACAGGACTCTTCCTGGCTGATGTCAGGGGCTTCGCCAGACTCTTGTGATACCTGGGCATGATCATCAACCAGAAGACAGAGGTTATGAATAATACATGCATTGCCTAACCCCAAAGACAGTTTCAGAGAAAGTTGTCAAGACATGAGTCATTGGTGGTCAAACTGGTTTAAACACTGAAGGGATGGAATTAACCCTTGAGTGATAAGGTCAAGTATGACCCTGCATGCAAAGCAATATAAAGTTACATTCCTGCACACTTTGATCAACACATTTTGTCATCTACACATGTTGACTAAAATTGTGGATCAGAGGGGTCTAGATGTCACTGTGGTGTGAGGCTCACTAGAAACACTGAGATTTTAACACTTCACAACCTATAACAACCATGACAACCTTTGCAAATGCGGCCGATTGTATTAATTACCTACCTGATTAATCACATAGCGTAGCTGATCAGAATAGACGATATTCTTGAGCATGTTTGCGTTGCAGGGAGTGAGTCCCTTGTAAAGAACCGGTGTGCATATTTCAAGTCGCTGGAGTTCCTCCTCTCTTCCAAAATGTCTTCATAGTCATCTCTCTTTTTTTAGCGTCGTTTCCCTTTGCTGTAACGTTAAAAACACAATGGCAGCTAAATATGTTCTTAAATCCGATCCAATAGTTGAACGAGCACTAGATGGCGCGCGCGATCAAGATGAAACATCATTGCGCGAGAAAACACAATTCGAGAGAAGAAAATGGGCATGCGAGCAGACGCGTCCAGCGATTGCACAGGTCAGTCAAGTGTGCACATTAAACTTAAGAGCTTCATTGTCACAGATCAAAAATAACACTTTCTCAATTGATCAAATGTCTCTCTCAAGTCTTGACACCTTTGGGTTTGGATTTCGGGCTGATGGAGGGTGGGTTTAACGTGGATGGGTGTCTATAAACCTTCGATTGGTCACTTTCACTGGAATGATGGATGAACTAAAAAAATGTCTACCATTGGCCAGTCCAGTGTTCGCCAGTCCATTTGCCAGTCCAGTCTGTTTGCTATGCCCTGCAGAAGTTTCTGTTTAGCTAAGTGTTGTCATGTTCGTAGTTTTTCAGTCAAATTGGGCCACTTTGAAAAAGATGTCCCGGGTGAACAAGTATTAGTCACGGGTTGCGGGTTTTTGGTCTATTTTTAGATTGCTATGAATATATACTAATAAGTTCAAAAAGTTGTGGCCACATAGAAATGTCCTTGTTTTGAAAGAAAAGCACATTTTTTGTCCAATAAAATAACATCAAATTGATCAGAAATACAGTGTAGACATTGTTAATGTTGTAAATTACTATTGTAGCTGAAAACTGTTGATTTTTAATGGAATATAGGCGTACAGAGGCCCATTATCAGCAACCATCACTCCTGTGTTCCAATGGCACGTTGTGTTAGCTAATCCAAGTTTATAATTTTAAAAGGCTAATTGATCATTAGAAAACCCTTTTGCAATTATGTTAGCACAGCGGAAAACTGTTACAACTGAAGCAATTACAACTGGCCTTCTTTAGACTAGCTGAGTATCTGGAGCATCAACATGTGTGGGTTCAATTACAGGCTCAAAATGGCCAAAAACAAAGACCTTTCTTCTGAAACTCATCAGTCTATTCTTGCTCTGAGAAAGGAAGGCTATTCCATGCGAGAAATTCCAACGCTGTGTACTACTTCCTTCACAGAATAGCGCAAACTGGCCCTAACCAGAATAGAAAGAGGAGTGGGAGGCCCTGGTGCACCACTGAGCAAGAGGACAAGTACATTAGAGTGTCTAGTTTGAGAAATACACGCCTCACAAGTCCTCCACTGGCAGCTTCATTAAATAGTACCCGCAAAACACCAGTCTTAACGTCAACAGTGAAGAGGCGACTCCGGGATGCTGGCCTTCTATGCAGAGTTCCTCTGTCCAGTGTCTGTGTTATTTTGCCCATCTTAATCTTTTCTTTTTATTGGCCAGTCTGAGGTATGGCTTTTTCTTTGCAACTCTGCCTAGAAGGCCACCATCCCAGAGTCGCCTCTTCGCTTTTGACGTTGAGACTGGTGTTTTGCTCTGATAGGTTGGATAAATAAAATGTGAAGAATTGAAAACAGTGATGAAGAGTTGCATTTTTGCTGCATTTCTAGGAGTTTTGCAGAGTTCATATAAAGATACAGATTAGACAATTGATGTCCAAGCCTCAATCAACATAACCCCAGGAAGACTACAGAAAAAGATACTGACGAGCCCATTCATATTCCATCACAGCTACTCATTTATTAATTTTAAAAAAGGAAAAAAAATACATTGCTTTTTGCTTTTCTTTTACACTGTATAATATGAAAACAATGCCAAGTACAACGCATTGCATATACAAACCACTTAGAAGTACAAAACGTTTACATTGTAGGAGAGATGAGAACTAAAGAACATACATACACATGAACAGAATTCTAGAAAAAGCACAGCTTTTTGTGGACGCATACTGTGGACATAGATACAGTGTCCTAAAGGACCAGTTGACATTCCCCATGAGGTTTGGTGGTGCACCCAGCCTAGTTCTCTGGTGGTGTGGCAGTGAGGGCAACAGGCACCCCAGGGCATGAGATACGTGCCTGCCTTTAGAAGAGAGATGCCCCACAGACACTGCAACATCTCCTCCCCCCACATGCCATAGTCAGGGTGGGAACAGTAAATATGGGAAAAATAAGAAGATTCAAATGCAAACGTAATCTGACAGTAGTGACTTTCTAGCACTATTTTTTTTGTTATTTTTGGGGGGTTCACATTCAGAAGCAGGCTACCATGTTGGGGAGGGGAAATCCATGCCAAACACACAAATAGACAACACTTAGAGAGGAGAAACTACTATCTGCATTTACTACTAAGGTTCTTTTGATATTATGGTCTGCACCTGCAGTGTTTTTTTTTTTGTGCCGTTTCCATGATTGCTGAGAGGCTACATGGACACCATTTTGTTTGCCTTTTGTGGTTTCGTTACACCTCACACTTCCCTATACTGTAGTTGCCGTCACAAGCACTAATTCAGTTTTATACGAATGTCTTCATAAAAGGGACGGTTCTGTAATTGACAACATTCACTTGGAGCCACTTAATAACTCAATACATGCTGGAACCTGATGCATTGGCTTGTCTCTATACAAAATGGCTCTAGCCAATTATCAGTCCAGCCTAACAGCTGTCAACATTTCATGTACATTTCCCATCCATTTTATTTACCCCGGGAATGGTCCTCTCCACGTTTTAGCTTTGGACATACTTTAGTTCCATCAGACAGGCTGCTCTACATCATATCAACATGTTTAATGTACAAGGCAATGGTTCTGTTCAGAAAACGCCATTAACACAGCTAAATAACCCCCATATTAGATTTAAAGACTATTAAAAAATGCCAGTACTATATTTGGTGTTTTTACAAAGAGAAAATATTACAAGAGCAGTACAAATCACCTTTAACCAATAGTGTACCACAGTGCTTCAACACAGACTCTGAGCAGAATGTTCCTCTAATGGCAATAGCTTTGGTATCCTTAATCGAAAAACATATTACCATTTTGGATTAAGGGCACATTACTTTGAAGCAACACTTTTAGTAGCAGAAAGAGATCAAGATGTTCACAAAATGATAATTAAATAATATAATACAAAACTCCTAACTGCATCGAATGCAGATTAACGATATACCAGTGTGTGAACTCAAACATAATGAAGACATGGTCAAATAATAATAATAAAAATAAAAATAATAAGCCTGCCTAGTATCTACAATTCCATAAAGATTCCCTCTGACAAATCACAAATGCACTGCTTAACCCTTTTCATTCATTTTGTCATCTGACATGGCATATTAATATGCTTTAGCCCCATAAAATGATTTAACTTGTCGCATAAAGGTAAAATACATACTGTGGTGAAATGAATGTGACGCTGTAATCCTAACTCAAACTCTAGGGGGAAAACTGTTATTATTCTGTAATAGGTCGTTTGAAAGGCTTCCGCATAGCACTGTTGTGCATTGTTTTACTATATACAGATAGAGTTTTATTAAGTAAACTAGTTAGCTTAGAATACATGCTTGGGAGACAGTCGTATTTACAGTTTCCTTACATATCATGCAAACTTGACCCTCTGGTGGTCTGTCAATACAATACTTTTAACTGATTTAAAATACCTTTAACAATACCTGTTCATTCAAACATCACATGAGCATACACCCTCTTAATAAATATTTCAATAGTGTAGTAAAAGTCAACGCATTAAACAATAAATACTTTGAAAGAAGATACTATCTACTGTATGTAGATAGTTTGACAAAATATACATGGCAATGTTACATCTCAATGTCACAGTGGTTTGGCTTCACTTCGAACCAAGATTTGTCCTCTAGCGACAGAATTTTGTGTTTGATAAGATACAGTTTGTCCTCTGATTTGTCCCTTATACTGATTTGTCCTTTATACTGATCTGACCACCTTTACTCTCTTATTGAAAGCGAGGCTGGGGTGAAATCCATTTCAATTTCATGAAATTGAATTTATAGGATATAAAATCCCCAATACGTCATTTTCAATTGAGCAGAATTGAAACTGAATTTACTCCAACTCTGGCAAGGCTTTGTAAAGTTGAAAAGATAGTACAGTATATCACCAATAATATGTCTGAGGAAAGCTCTATTAATCTCTACTTATGAGTTAGATAGGCAGACGTTCAGTTTCCTCTAAAGAAATAGGAGTATACAAACTCTCTATGAACTAACCTGAGAGAAGAAGATGAATACAGTAGAGACATTGTACTGTAGGGCATCTCATAACTCTACCCTAGTATGGGATTTTGTTTCAGAGATGCACTTCATTAAAGCACCCGGTGGCATTTTGACTGTAAACACAGAATCTGATTGTACGGATTGAGATGAAATTAAGACTTGGAAAATGATTTAAAAAACAATATAATTGATGTACAAAAGTCCCTTGTATATAAGATTCCCTCTAAGGGTGATATTTGATCATAGGCATTGAACAGTAGTAGTACTAAGGGGGGGGGGGGGGGGGGGGGGGAGTGGAGCAGGAGGAATCCATGTTGACATTGGTGGGACTGTGCCTAGACACGTTGGGAGGCTACTGCTGCTTAATATTCTTTGGCACCTCCATTCCTGTTAGTAGGGTCACCTGCGAAGGACAAACAATTCCAAATGAGTTCATGACAGATTAAACTGCTGACTTGAGCTCCAGGATTTGAACCACAGTGCTCAATAACTCAGCATGATGTATATTTGCTGGTTAGTAACAATTCAAAAATACAGTGGGGCAAAAAAGTATTTAGTCAGCCACCAATTGTGCAAGTTCTCCCACTTAAAAAGATGAGAGGCCTGTTTCATCATAGGTACACTTCAACTATGACAGACAAAATGAGAAGAAAAAAATCCAGAAAATCATATTGTAGTATTTTTAATGAATTTATTTGCAAATTATGGTGGAAAATAAATATTTGGACAATAACAAAAGTTTATCTCAATACTTTGTTATATACCCTTTGTTGGCAATGACAGAGGTCAAACGTTTTCTGTAAGTCTTCACAAGGTTTTCACACACTGTTGCTGGTATTTTCACCCATTCCTCCATGCAGATCTCCTCTAGAGCAGTGATGTTTTGGGGCTGTTGCTGGGCAACACAGACTTTCAACTCCCTCCAAAGATTTTCTATGGGGTTGAGATCTGGAGACTGGCTAGGCCACTCCAGGACCTTGAAATGCTTCTTACGAAGCCACTCCTTTGTTGCCCGGGCGGTGTGTTTGGGATCATTGTCATGCTGAAAGACCCAGCCACGTTTCATCTTCAATGCCCTTGCTGATGGAAGGAGGTTTTCACTCAAAATCTCACGATACATGGCCGCATTCATTCTTTCCTTTACACGGATCAGTCGTCCTGGTCCCTTTGCAGAAAAACAGCCCCAAAGCATGATGTTTCCACCCCGATGCTTCACAGTAGGTATGGTGTTCTTTGGATGCAACTCAGCATTCTTTGTCCTCCAAACACAACAAGTTGAGTTTTTACCAAAAAGTTATATTTTGGTTTCATCTGACCATATGACATTCTCCCAATCTTCTTCTGGATCATCCAAATGCTCTCTTGCAAACTTCAGACGGGCCTGGACATGTACTAGCTTAAGCAGGGGGACACGTCTGGCACTGCAGGATTTGAGTCCCTGGCGGCGTAGTGTGTTACTGATGGTAGGCTTTGTTACTTTGGTCCCAGCTCTCTGCAGGTCATTCACTAGGTCCCACCGTGTGGTTCTGGGATTTTTGCTCACCGTTCTTGTGATCATTTTGACCCCACGGGGTGAGATCTTGCGTGGAGCCCCAGATCGAGGGAGATTATCAGTGGTCTTGTATGTCTTCCATTTCCTAATAATTGCTCCCACAGTTGATTTTTTCAAACCAAGCTGCTTACCTATTGCAGATTCAGTCTTCCCAGCCTGGTGCAGGTCTACAATTTTGTTTCTGGTGTCCTTTGACAGCTCTTTGGTCTTGGTCATAGTGGAGTTTGGAGTGTGACTGTTTTAGGTTGTGGACAGGTGTCTTTTGTACTGATAACAAGTTCAAACAGGTGCCATTAACACAGGTAACGAGTGGAGGACAGAGGAGCCTCTTAAAGAAGAAGTTACAGGTCTATGAGAGCCAGAAATCTTGCTTGTTTGTAGGTGACCAAATACTTATTTTCCACCATAATTAGCAAATAAATTCATTAAAAATCCTACAATGTGATTTTCTGGATTTTCTTCTCATTTTGTCTGTCATAGTTGAAGTGTACCTATGAGTGTACCTATGATGAAAATTACAGGCCTCTCACATCTTTTTAAGTGGGAGAACTTGCACAATTGGTGGCTGACTAAATACTTTTTTGCCCCACTGTATATATGTGTACAGCCTATGCAGTTTAGCACATACTTAATCTGGAGATTGATTCCATTTCTAAATTAATCCGATAATCCTTGAATTTAGAGACAAAACTATCTGAATGAATTTCTGAAACCTAATCAGCTCTGTCTGACTATCAGTGCTCACCTGGACATTTCTGTTGATGCTGACAGCAGGCATGAAGACTCCCTCCAGGTTCTCAAAGGCCACGGGGCCATGCTGCTCTTTGTTGATGAAGAATGTTAGAGTGTACTTGTTCAGGTCTAGCAGGATGCCCACAGTGGCACCCTTGGAGATGCCCCCCTCGGCCCTGCAGAACACACACACAGAGTCTAGGCCTAATGTACTACATCAAAACAGCTCACACAGGCCCTTTGAGAGTGGTCTGGGATCTCTGATGGGTAGAGGGATCCCAATGAGTCCAAAAACAGTATGGAGCAAATGGCTTTCAGCGGAAAATCGTTTTCTCTATTCATGACATTAGATTTGACCTAATTGCAAAATTTTTCATGTTTGTATGTAGGCTGTGTGTGATTTGATGTACAGTAAATCCCTAATATATTTGGAATACTTGTTGTCTAACAAATATATGAAAACATTCCCAAGCTTCTCCTTCAGAGTGTATATCTTTTCTCCCTTCCAATGGAATAAAGAAAACAACCTGAGGCACTAAGTCCATAAACGCATCCGTATCCAAACATCTGAAACACTTTGGCAGTGCAAAGCCATATGTAAATAGTTACACTCAAACCAGTCAACTCATTGGAAACCCCAAAAGCCAGCAGTGTTTTAGTTTTTGAGAGTGGGCAGCTCAAACAACAAAATGGTGGACGTGTGAAAGTGTGCCCCCAGTTAAACAACTATGTCACAAAGCTAACTGGGCTCTACAAGGGGTTCCAGAGAAATCCGCTAGGCTAAAGAAACAAACAAGCAGGATTGCGGCACGATCAGCCTTTGGTGATTACCTGACATACAGTACATGTATCGTTGGCAGTTTAATGAGGGAAATGAGTGAGTCATTGTGGTTGATAGGCTCCAATGTAACAGCTGACAGGAAGATAAATAAATGAGGTTGGTGAAACCAAAAGATGGTGTGCTATGAAAGACAAAAACAGGGAAACTCTTTAATCAGCGACTGAAAATAGTAACTACTACTGTATTATTGGTTTAACGAGGAAGGAGGATTCTGCTCTGGATATTCATGTCCCTGGGGCTACTGTAGGTTGCTAAGCCAGTGGCCTCTTTGTCTTTGAATCTACGTGTAATATTACTCTGTGTTACCCTGTGTAAAAGTAAATCAAAACGGATAATCACAAAACATAAGAGCACTGCCCGAGAATAATCGCTTCCATTTCCAACTAACTGCCTGTCACACCCTGATCTGTTTCACCTGTCTTTGTGCTTGTCTCCACCCCCCTCCAGGTGTCGCCCATTTGCCCCATTATCCCCTGTGTATGTATACCTGTATTCTCTGTTTGTCTGTTGCCAGTTTGTCTTGTCTCGTCAAGCCTACCAGCGTTTTTTCCTGTACTACTGTTTTCGCTCTAGTCCCTGTTTTCTAGTTTTCCTGGTTTTGACCATTCTGCCTGCCCTGAACCTGCCTGCTGTTCTGAACCTTGTGACACTGCCCTGGATTACTGACCTCTGCCTACCCTGAGTCTGCCTATAGTTCTGTGCCTTTCGGACTCTGGATTACTGACCTCTGCCTGTCCTTGACCTGTCATTTGCCTGCCCCCCTGTTTTTGTAATAAACTTTTGTTACTTCAAACTGTCTGCAACTGGGTCTTATCCTGAGGTCTGATACTGCCTGCCAAGTATTGCAAGTGCATACGTGTTTTAGTCCTAACAGTATGACACACAAAGCATATGATGGCTATTTCTAAACTCTGAAGCTGTGGAGGAGTCAGCCTTCCTCCCCAGAGATGTGTCACCTACCTGTTGGTGTGGGAGTTGTTGTGCATGAACCAGCTGCGGTTGTTGTCCACGTACATGGCCCAGGCCTTATCATCCTTCCCCAGCATCATGTCCTTCATCGTATTGATCCTCGCCACCCCGAACGCAGGGTCCGGGTGGTTGTCATAGCGATCCACCCTGAGCTCCCAGTAATGGACCCCTTTGGAGAAGGCGGCTGTCCCCAGGACCACACGGTCATCGTAGCTGTTGCAGCTCACTGTCCGGTTCTCATTGGTCAACATGATGTCCCTGTGAGCCGAGGTGGGGTCGAAGGTGAACCAGGCCACTGCAGGAGAGACAAAGTAGAGCAGTAGGAGGAGTCAGAGAAAGATAAGAGCTTTTCCAGGTCTCTAGGGCATGGCTGTCTGAGTGAACCTCATTGGAGGATGGAGCCCCATGAGAGCATGAAACATGATGCCATTATAGAACGGCACGGTCAGCTAGGACCCCATGCTGGGCAGCATACTGTGAGATGACACATGAAATATTCACAAAGCAGCACAATGAAAAATTCTACTTCTCATTTAAAAGTCAAGCACTGGATTCATTTTCATTCAGCAGCTCCTTGCCCATAAGGCACTGCTGTGTCAAACCATTGCAGTGTATTGCCTTAATTAGCCCCATTCCTCAAAGAGGCACTGCTATGTTAGAATAAACAGTTAACTGGCACACGACAGGCACTCACTAAGGCCTCCACATGCAGAGATCCATTGTTATTGCAGCTGGCAGAGCCAGAGCTGGAGCCGCCTGTACTCTGCTCAGTCTAAACTCTCTCCTTGTCCCGCTGCTCTGTCAGCTCAATCAATGGCATCAACAACCTATCCTCTCTCCCTCTCCCTGTCCCTCCCTCCACTCCCCATCCCAGTAATGGGAGGACAGGGAGAGGGAGGAGAGGGAGAGAGGATAGGCAGTTGATGCCATTGATTGAGTGCAAGGCGTGGAGGGATGGACGGGGAAAGCACGGCAATGCGCTGACAGCTGGCAGGCTAGAGTAATCACAGTCTGGCACGCTCTCGCTGTGATACTTTGCTAAACTGCGAGACCACTTCCACTGTCTGTCAGCCCTATATCAGGACTGGACACCTCTTTAGTGGAGCTCCTTCAGCTCTGGCTCTGCCATGGTGTTTACTGCTCTAAATCTGGAGGTTTCTGGGGACCCAGAGCTGACTAGTACCACCACACCCAGCCAGGACAGTGACAGATTGCACCAGTCGCCTTCCATTAAAGTGGGATCTGGGATACCATTGCTGTGGATTAGAACTCCGTAGTTGAGGACACAAACAAGAGCGTTGATGGGAGGGCGAGGCTTTGTCGGCAAACAGCAGGCCTGGATGTCCCAGAGGACGAGCTCGGCTCAGGAGCGGTGAATAAAGAGTATCATTCTGTACCCCGGGCACTAATTAAGCCTGGTGTCCCCTGGTCCCCAGTTGGGTGGGGCTCTTCCTTCCCTTTCATGTCTACAGTTAGGTCAACACAAAGTGAGAGAACACCCACCATCAGATGTCTTCAGCACCACAGTCTTGCTATAGGGCCCCACTCCGGTGGAGTTGTAGGCCTTGACTCTGGCGTTGTAGGAGCTGTTGAAGTGGAGGCCGTCAACAGTGCACACAGTCTCCTTCCCTACATACACCTCCTGGGACACAGAGACATACAGTACAGCACAGGACCATCTGGCGTTAGTTAGAGCTCTGACTGCAGCATGCGCACTATGAATAATAAAATATGTGGCAGAGGCGACAACTGTTATCTATAGGAAACGGGTATGACACCCTACTGCACATAGAATTACAGTGTAACTGTATTACGCATATTGAAATGAGCCTGGCTAAATAAAACACAGCTCATGCAAACCTTTCATTGCATAATGAGCATCAAACGTTTACATTCTTTAACTTAATCTACTGTTAAAACACCCGCCCGTGAAGTGCTCCACCCTAGTGCCAGACTACATGGAGCGTCGGACATGATGACACGTTCTCTATTGTGTGAAGTGAAGTATTATCTGACCCTGTATTGACCCCCGTTGCCGTCGTCCAGCTCCAGGATGTAGCCTTCGATGGGGTTGCTAGGGGGCACAGTGACCCTCCAGGCCAGGGTGGCACTGTTGTTGCGGGTGCAGCACTTCTCCAGCTGCAGCAGGGGGGCCGGGGGCACCGTGGCAGACTCCACTTGAATAGAAACGGATGGCAGGAACACCACAGAGGAGTTAACATCTATCTCTGCATGGATAGGTTGTGGTTGATAGTTGCTGTTGTCAGGCAGGTAGGAATATTGTCAGGGAAGAGTGCGGTAAAACATGCATGGGAGGAGAGCACTCTATCCCCTTAACGTGGTGGGCTGGTGTGGGCTGGCAGGTCTCAAGGAGGAAAAGGGGATTTGGATGATCATATAGCAACTCTGAAATACCTCCTGCGCTCTCCGTCTCTTTCAATCCACCTGCATGCATTTGTTTCAATAATGGAGTCTCCTGTATATCTGAAACATGATATTGGACATGGGTTGATGTGTGGTGCTTGACTTAGTTTGCAACATAGTGGAACTGATCAACTACTGTGCTTTCTCAGGGGAATGCTGGTTACATTTCCCCTGGTTTCAAATCTCATTTGGTTTTACATGACGTTGTATTTGGAGCAGACTAAGATGGTAACTGTGTACGGGAAAATCTTGTCTGCTTCAGTAGACAGATGTGGAAAAGTGTTGGAGCGAAATGAAATACATCGTATTTATATGACAAATATATCCTGGTATTCTAGGACATCGTCTGGCGATACTACAAATCTTCCTCAGGTTTAGTCAAGCACAATATTTAAATAGACGAATGAAAAAATTGCTCTGGACACATAGTATGTTTTAATCAGATACTCAGAATATTGAACATGTGTGAAACATGGAGACCTTTTTGGTCAGTTTTGCAAAAGCATTTTTTTCCACTTCACCAAGCTATAAAGCACAGAATGAGTGCAGGTTATGCATAAAGCAAGAGACAAGTGCGTCTACTTAACTGCTGAACAGCCATACAAAAATACATCACAGGCACACTTGAAAGAGGAGTCCACTGCAAGACTATCTAACAATGTAACAATATACTGTATGAAAATGTGTACGAATAGACTCAACACTACGCAAACAGTAGCAAGTATATGAATATGACTTAGAAATGAACACATATAGGTTACCTTTGCTCTGGACAAAGTCCAGCTGTAGTATGGTCTGCAGCAGGGGGTCTGTGTTCAGGGTCAGGTCAAACTCAGGACCCACCTTGGGCTCCAAAGCCCCTTTGACCCACTGGTCCTGAGACGACGTCACACGTTTGATCAGCGCATCTGAGATCTACATAGAGACACACAGCAGGGGAGAACCGCTTCAAACCAGCTACAACTCCACTAAAAGGTTCAGCTACAGTGTAATATACTATTACAAAGTGCTACATGGTTTTAATGGACTTTTTATGGTTTCTCTGAGGCTTTGTGCTTCTGGAAAAATGTCAGCTGGAAATGTGCTGCATTAAGGAATAGCCAACCCTGTAGGTTACCAGCTTTTGTCAGGATTTATATAAGCTTTTATGATACAGAGCACAGATTTTGTTCAGGGGTTATAAGAAACTGTACAATCAATATCACCATGAACATTTCAAGGGGGGAGAGAAGCACAAATTTACAGAAGAGAGGCTTTCATCTCTATTTCGCCCTTTTCAGACTGTTCTTTAAAAAAAAGAGGAGAATCAATGGCTTCCAGCTAATGGTGAGGGGAACTAAATACGACAAGTCAACGTTTAACTCAATGAAGGTGTCACATACCAATGTTAACCATTATCAGGTTAACCTTTATCAGCGCAAGTCAACGAGTATTGGTTTGGGATGACCTATTTATTACCTATTAAGTATCAATATCTTCATTCACATTTGGCCAACAACACATTTTAATCAACATCTTGCTACAAGCTTATCATATGCACTCTGAATCAATATTAATATTTATTAGTATAGTAAAATATATACGCAGTTCTTTCAAAGGTCTTGATGTTAAGAATTTTTATGGCAAGAGTTTTCTAATGATCTTTAAATGATTTGTTATCAACCCGTTTTAGGAAATATATTTGGGAAAAATAGTTGTTGGCCTTAGCATTTAGCAGTAGGAAACAAGGACATCTGAGGGGAATGTGAGGGAAGTCAAGCAGGCTAGCCTCATCCACAGCCTGTCACGCATTGATCTGTTTCACCTCTCTTTGTGATTGTCTCCACCCTCCTCTAGGTGTCGCCCGTTTTGTTCCTCTAATCTACCAGCGGTTTTCCCCTTGTCCCTACCTTGTCTATATTCAAGTTTTCCCAGTTTTGTCCTTTCTGCCTAACCTGACCCTGAGCCTGCCCTCCTGTACCTTTGCCCCACTACTCTGGATTACTGACCTCTGCCTGACCTGACCCTGAGCCTGCCTGCCATCCTGTACCTTTGCCCCACTACTCTGGATTACCGACCTCTGCCTGACCCCGAGCCTGCCTGCTGTCCTGTAACTTTGCCCCACTACTCTGGATTACCAAACTCTGCCTGAACTGACCCTGATTGAATGGCTTTGAAATGCCTGCCGTCCTGTACCTTTGCCCCACTACTCTGGTTTACCGACCTCTGCCTGACCCCGAGCCTGCCTGCCGTCCTGTAACTTTGCCCCACTACTCTGGATTACCGACCTCTACCTGACCCCGAGCCTGCCTGCCATCCTGTAACTTTGCCTGCCCGTGTTCGAATTAATAAACTTTTGTTACTTCGACATTGCCTGCACCTGGGTCTTACCTTCAAACATGATACAGCCTACTAGCAGAGCTCTAGCCCCAGTCACCCATACATCACTACTGTACCTGCAGGAAGCCACTGGGGTCGTTCTCTTTGATCACCTCCAGACAGTACTCCATCATGCCCGTGGTCTGACGCAGCTTCATAGTGCAGTGTGTGATCTGGTCACGCACCACCTGAACACAAGAGAAGCCAGGAGGACACAGACGGGCACCCTTTAATGTAATATTAATACTGGGCAAGCATTTCACACACATACAGACACAGACTCACACACATACAGACACAGACACACACACATACATACACACACACGCGCGTTTTTCCTTTTGGCTAAACACAAAGCACTGGGGAGAATGGATTTGGGCGGGTGTCAAAGCCATTCATTCACAGCTAATTGAAATTCAGTGGACTGTCAACATTTTATGAGCCTTTGTTTGGGTAGACCACTTATACTAGCTCATGTGTTTAACTTATCTTTGCATTTTTTGTGAAAAAGTATGGATTTTTGTGTTTATAAGATTATAAATTAAAAGGTCAGAAAAGGTTGATTAATTGGAAGGTATTTAATCACTCTATCAAATCAAGCCTTAGAATTCAAAACTAATGTAAGAAATCATTAGATTAAGCCACTGACACATTCAGGCCATTAGCCTATCATTAATTAAATGTTCATAAATTATTCACCTGTCAACCGGTTTCATTATTTAAATAAATCTATTAAAATATTAAAAATTAAATAAGCATATAATGAACATTCTTGAATGGTAGACAAAATAAAATAACCCCAAAACATAAACAAACCAGAGGACAGTCAGGAACAGTCATGTCTATCAAATCATAATTAATATACATTTAGGTAAATCAAATTATATATAAAAACTCAGATTGAATTTACTATATAATCCGTACATCATGCAACATTCAAACAATGCCACTCCAGCGGTCTATGGATTATGCCTGGACTAGTCTGTCACGAGTCACAAAAATGACTATCTCCCTGGGAATGTGTAGTGTGGCGAAAGAGACCACTGATAAAAATACTGCTGACAGATTAATGGCTCGGATGAATTTAATTAGAGTAGAAAATGACGTTCCCCGGCACACAAACACAACACTCCAGACTATTGAACAGGGGAAACAAATGCCCTCCAGCTGGGATTGCAGGGTAAAAAAAAACATTGTCCTGTAGATGACATAAAGTAGTTATTCTCAACAGATTACCGTCACAACTGTTCCTAAAAAAGGATTTCATCAAACAAAGCTCACAATCCAGGCTCTCTTGGCTGAGTGTTGAGGAAAGACTGACTGCATCGCTTCTTGTTTTTATAACAAACAATAATGTGTTGGAAATTCCAAATTATTTGCATAGTCAATTTACACACAGCACTGACACACATGCCACCAGACATGCCACCAGATGTCTTTTCACAGTCCCCAGGTCCAGAACAAATTCAAGGAAACGTACAGTATTATACAGAGCTGTGATCGCATGTAACTCCCTTCTAGTGAACAGCAAACCTGGTTTAAAAAAACAAATATAGCAACACCTCACAACGCCTTTCCCCATGTGACCTACTTGTTGTGCGTACAGTATGTACTGACATGTATGTGTAACTGATAGATACACACACTACATGTTCATGTACTTAAATGTATGTGAGTTGGATTTTGTCTGTAATGTATTTTTCTTTTGTGTGACTATTTTTCTTTTGTGTGACGGTATGACTAGCTGTCGCCATTGGCATTGGCTAATGGTGATCCTAAAGAATGTCATAAATCCAAGTTAATCACCAACCATCTATCTCCACTATACTGTGGGAGAAGAGATGTTATTGATACCAAATGCTGTCAAGACAATTGCAACCATATGGTTGTGTACTAAACTCCATAAAGCTCTTATTTTCCCATTGTAATCTTCTGAAAAGGTTTGACAGTTTGACAGCCTTCATCATAGTGAAATGAAGAGACCTTTTTTTCTGCTGTGTGATGCTGCAACAGTCCTAGCTGCTCTTTAGCTTTAGCCCTGCTAAACACAACAGCTGTCCTCTGGAGCCCCAATCCCCCAGCCTGCACATTGAGCCTGGGCTTGGATCCATGTGACCCACTAAGAACTTAACACCAGCCAGCCTGCAGGCCCAGGCCCTCAGCTGAGGCTTCAGGGGGAGAAGAGAGGACAGGGAGGCGGAGAGGACAGAAATCTGCATCCAGATGCACCTCAACCTGGGCCAAGACAAGTTCACAACCTTGGATGCCCTTTGTGTCATGAAAGAGCTGCTAGCTGTGGTAAAAGAGGCAGTCTATCACTACTTAGGGTTGTAATATGAATAATATGTAACTATTGATCATCTGTGTTAAGTGTGCAAAGTATGGTTAACATGTCTGATGCAGAGAGAGTACTGTGATTATTGTTATCAATAAACCATGGCCCTGCTGTGTTTGTCCGCCCATCTGAATCCTGCCACCTGTATGTTACAGTCAACATGACCTTGTCCCCAGGATAATGGTGCACATACAATCTGAGCTTGGGAAGAAGTGTCTGGGGCAGTCAACATGACGTTGTTATCCATCAGCCGTCGCAGCGTCCATCCTTCTAACCCACCTTGAGCTTGTACTCCCTCTCCTTGGTGACCTTGGTGAGGAGCTTGGCTTTCTGCCTCGTCAGAGCCTCAATCAGGGCGTCACACTGAGCCACCAAGCAGGCCTCGAACTCCACCCCGTTCTCCTGCGAGGGACACAACACATCACATCGCTCAATAAAAGAACAGGGAGGTACATGAAGGTACAGGGTGCTAGGGCCAGGCACAGGGGGACGGGGACAGGGGGCAAGGACGGGGGGCAAGGACACTAGCGGACTACATATGATAACACCACAGTGATTGCAGCTAAATCTTCCATCATCACTACTGCATATCAATAATTTACCTAAGCGCAGGTGAGATAGTGAATTCTATTCGAGCTACACTCTGCACCTCGGTTCAAGGATGAAGAAAATGGTTAGAGACTAACTCTACTGAGCTGAGCAGAGCTGGGATTTTACTCAAATACAATCCCCTCAACCCCAGAATAAGAGTCTTAATGCACAGACTGATAAGACATGGCAGTGCAGTAAGTGTATAAAAGCTGTGACAGGCTGGGGCAGTCTGTGTGGACAGCAGCCCTTTCCTACTTTAGCTCTTAGCGTGGTCACAAACAGAAACCTTTGTTCCCACCGGGCGATAAGAAGTGCTTTGGATGTAGTGCCGGTGTTCATTGCAGAATGAAAAGAGTCCAGAAAGTGACATTGTATGATTCCAGAGCATCCTTCCTCTTTCTTTTTAGTGTTTCGTTAAAGCCGACAGGCACAGGTAAGTAGGTTATGGGGAATGCAGGTTACATTTACATTTCTATACATGTTGACGTTCTCATTTGATCTACCAGACACGTAATCAAAAAGAGAATGTTACCTGTATCTGCTGAAGCATGTTCTTCAACTGCATTAGGAATTCCTTGGCATCCTTGGCTTTATCTGACACACCGTTCAAAGCTTGGGAGAGTTGACACTGTGAATGAAAAACGGGCAATTATTAATCCAAAACTAATCAAAACACTCTCCGTGTCACTTCTCTAATATGTTATGATTAAAGCCAATTGTCCCAGAAATATATAGTATGGGCAGTAATTTATACTAATTAACCCCATACTTAAGCCCAACCACACAGCAACGACCTCTGAGGTCATAGTAATCAAGGAGATTACAAATTCAAACGAGGGCCTCAAAACCATGTTTAGAGGTCAAACCTTCCAGCAGATCTGCTCTGAGCTGAGGCTCATGGACCATGAGTGAAGGGTAATCATGGTGTACACCAACCCTGCTGTGATCAATCTGGCCCGGATCCACACCTCCCTCCTCCCACCTCCCTCCCGCTCCTCCCACCTGCCCCTATTCCTCTGGGCTTCTCTATCAGTCTCAGTCAGGGCTTCTCTGGGGCTGGGCCTCTGTGGGCTGCGTGCGTCGGGTTCAGGAGGGACACAAATCAAGCCAGCCCTACACGGTTCATTAATGTGCCATCTGGCCCAGCAAGCTGTCTGTCCGCGCCGCTAACAAGGGGATGAGTGATTCCGCTCCCCTGTGTGGTTTCTTTCCACCAGGGCCCCAGCCACAGCTCCTGACAAGACAAGGGGGCAGTGCCAGCCCAGTGTTTATCGGCTCAGACCTTTTTCTCTCTGTGACACTTTGTCAGGGTGACCTCCAGGGGTCAGGGGGAGGGGGCTAGTAACCCTCCTATGGGGAGAGAGCCTGTTACTTGACAACCTCCTGCATATCACCAATTAATGTCCTTTCACTGGGTTGTCCTCGTTTATCCTAACAATGTATAATGTGAGAGTTTGATTCGATATGGACCAGAAGGATGCTACTGCTTCACATGAAAACATTATCAAGGGACCCATATCATCAAGGTTTTATCAGTCTTGTCATGAGCCCCCCTTGTAAGATGTAGTTATTCTTTATGAGCTAATATTAAACTTCAGTGTAATTAGGATCGGGATGCTGCCCTCGTGTGGCTCAGAACTGGCAGTGACCTCATTAGTGTTGGTGGAATACAGCACCAGCCCCTTCACTGTCACTAAGGATGACAGGTCAGTTATAGCAGGAGAAACCTGTTAGAGTCATTTCCACTAGGCAGAGTCGTCAATTCAACGTCTATTCCACGTTGGTTCAACGCAACTTCGTTGAAATGACGTTAAAAAAAGCGTTGATTCAAACAGTGTGTGATCAGTGGGAAGGGTCATAAGATGAAAGGTGAGGCTCTATTTAAACGCCTCGTTTTAAAAAGTACCCCTCATTTTAAAATGTACCCTTTATTGTAAATGTATTTCCTCCAGACAAATAGGAAGAGGCATCCTTTTTCCTGACAGCAGCTTTCTTCCTCTGAAAGAGCCCCAGTAATGTCATCAGAGAGAGAGAACACTTGAGTAATGTGCGTGACATTCAAGAGCAGAGGGTTTCAAGTAGGGGAGAAGGTGTGTTATCAATTTCTAACCCAGTGTTAAGGGATCGGAGTAAGACAATACATACAGTAGCTGCAGTGTTGATCTGCGGTGTTGACCTTGATTCCAAATGGGTCCTCAGGGACATGCCAGGAGGACTGGGTCAGATTCAGGAAGCCCCACCACCTCCACCCCTTTCTCTTCCCCCTCTTTTTCCTCCATCTCCTCCATCTTCTCCTCCCTCACTCAGCAGCTGTGTCATTAGCGTTCCACATCTGGATGAGAGCAGAACCAATCTCCCTCCCCTGCTCAGCCTCACACAAATCCTCTGGCCGTGTGGCACACTGCTCCACCACTGATATTTTACAACATGGCCACAACAGCCATCACAGCCCAGCATGGCCAGCACAGCCCCCCAGGCAAATTAAGAACAACCCAAATAAAGCATGAAATCAGAGCACACACAATATTTACCAGTTTAGGAAAATCTCCAGAGGATGATTCAATTGAAAACAATTTATCAAATATTTATAGGATTTGCTACAATATATTGTGTGTATGAATATGCATAATATGGACACATTTTATGATATTAAAAACCAGCACAAATGACATTTGCAAGGAATAATTAATTATTTCTTTTTTCATACTGTGACAGTGTTACAATCATTGACACACGCAAAGTATAACATCTATTTGACATATCGCATTATGTGAAGCTCGTTACATACATTTCAAAAGGTAGAGTCGTGATATCCATTAGGCCTCATTTTCAGCAACAGTCTGGTAACTTGCCTCCATGTATCCATGGTAACCCTTGAGGTATGCGCACACAGCACTACACTAAGGTCTTGTCCAAGCACTCATTCTTGCCTCTAAAAATAGCTCAAAATGATTCTCCTGTTCCTATGCCTTTGGTTACAGTAGTTGCACACATACAGTACACTCATCCTTTATGCCTGGCTACCCCATCACCAAACGCTTATTCAACACAACATGAACCAAGTCTAGTGTCCTGGGTACTATGCAGCTAGAGTATGGCACAGCACAGATATTCAATGGGATGGGAGATACCGCACTGTACTTAACCTACATTCTGGAGCCAATGCCGTTGCAGGGTCTGGGAGAGGGGCTCTGTATGTCTGAGGCAGCAGAACAACCTGTCCTTAGCTACAGTACCATCTGAATCTAGGCTAGCCAGCCAGCCAGCTGACCCGACCAGACTCTGTGCTCTTACTTGGCTAGCCCCTTCCCGTACTGTACAAGCTGGGGGCATCCTCTCCTATATGAATCTCTTTCAATGGTCAAAACCACAGACTTCTGTATCTATTCTTATCCACATAACCGCACTGGAATGTAGCCCCATCCTCCATTATCCAATAGTACTCTACAAATGTGTTGATCAGATTCTATCCATGACTATGACATTGGTCCATAAATAGGTTGATGTAGTTCAAATGTAGGCCTTCTCAATATGTCATCCTTTCTCTTAATGACAGGATAACAACCCCATTTAACAAAATGTGGAATTGAAAAGAGAGGAAGCATGGTTTCTTTCATCTCCTAAAAGGTTCTTTGTGGTCATGTATAATGTGCGGTATTTGGGAATTCAGGGCAAAACTAAAGGACCTGAGTCAGTTGTACTGCTGAGTGGTTAGTGCCTTTTTAGGTCAGTTCGGTTTCGGTTTTATAATAAAAAAAATAATAAAGTTTTTTTCAATTTCGGATTCAAAATATTTTTGGGCACATTAAATGCACTATGCATTATGTGGGTTGAATGCTGTAACAACACAGAATAAAACAATTAATCCAATCCCGCGATGGTTGTGACTGCCCATTACTGCTTATCACTTATTAACCATCATTTATTCACATGACTTTACTTCTGTTGTTGTGTACATTACATTTGTTTCATTTGATGACTTTATCATTTCATTCCATGTCATCATCTCATCTCTATAGAGCTGCTGCCTGTGCCGTCTGACAAAGTCACTATTTTAGTAGTTCTTCAAAGGAAATAAGGCATACTTTTATGACTGCTGAACACCAACTATCAAATCACTTTATGTATTTTCAGGTAGAGATACAGTACGTAGCTCGCGAAGCAACTGCTCTCTATCACTCTCAATCGTCTTCCGTCTCTTTACTGATGTCGGGTCAATAAGTTGTTGACACATTTTTAAACACTGACATTTCGGTTAATTGCTCAGTACTAGTCGGTTGGGCCCTGCACTGGACTTGGCGGGGCCCAAATGCTCATGCCTGCTGCAGCCTGGTGAGCAATGCCCTGGCCTAGTGTACGCATGTGCAGAGTTTGGTACCAGTGTGTAGTGTGTGTGCGGGGGCATTAAATATACTATACACTGAATCTGGGTGTTTCTGCTTGGCTGCCCATAGGACATCCATAGGAAACTTCACTACCGTGACTTTTCATCCAAACGCTTATCTGAGGCTTATCGGCTAGTAAATACATATTCATGAGGTATTCCCAGCAAGCATTTTTGTCACTCACTCACACTGTCACTGTTAAAGGGGAGACAAATGCCATTGATACCCTAAGGCAGTCCCTTGTTTTCCGTTTGTTCCATTTGACATACTGTAAATAACATCAACACAACTTGACATTACTTTCAAATCATGTTTGTAAAAGCATCCCCCGAGGAGGAATATAAGATTGACTACTGAAGGTCCAGCAAAAAACGAATGGGGGCTCTCATTCACAGTGGACGTGGGTCAGCACACACAGGCGTCTCCATTATCAGTATCTCTGCAGTATGGAGGATGACAATTGCCTCTGAGACACAATCTATCTGTAGTCATAAAACAATCCTCGGAGGAGTAGCCGTTCTCTCTCTCTCTCTCTCTCCTTTCAACACTGCAATCTCCAAGCCCTCCTACCCTAACTAACAGACTGGTTGTTGAATCTGTTCAACTGAGTTTTCTGTCAGATCCTAGAAGAGGACAGTCGATAGGAAAGCATGTCAGAGCTCGAGGGCGGATCTGGAGCTGTGGATGGGAAGGATTGTGAGTAATAGGTTTGTATTAGTCCCCAGTGTCACAACAAAATCCCATCCAAGTGACAGTGACATAGATAGCTGCCTGGTGCAGTGGAATCATTCAAGGGGAGGCATGCAGAGTAGACCCAAGCCAATATCTACAGTGAAGAGGGATAGTGTAGCTTCAAGAGGGCTCCGAGATAATTTGCCATAATAGTAGGCCAATACATTCGTGTCCTTTTCATCACCTAATGTCTCCCTCCCTCTCTCCCTCCCTCTCTCTCTCTCTCCCTCTCCCTCCCTCTCTCCCTCTCTCTCTCACACACACACACACACACTCCCTCCAACCTGAGCAGAGCTCACTTGACCATCCCATTCTTGCCAATACAGATCGTTGGCCATAAAACACAGCACAAAATGGACAGCATGCTGGAGTGTATTCGATCTCACTCGACCAGGAAATATCTTAACGAAGCACTTCTGCATCTTGTATTTATAGGGCTCATCACTTATAAACACCGCTTCACACTTACAGTATGCGATTTTCATGGTCCATTTGTGGGACAGTAGGCTAGTGTGATAAAGGTCAACTGTACTCATAACAACCCTTATCAGTGAGTGGGAAGGAGGCATGCTGTTTGATGGGAAGAATACCCCAGGACTCTCCAAATCACACAACATGTACGATTAGTGGCCCAGTTTGGCTTTTAATTGAATTGGTGGATTTGGGTGTGATAGCTCAATGTGCTTCTCTACTATCTATCAAAGTGTCAGTCTGCTTATAGGCATCCTATGCCTCTTCACCATGTAGTGGGCGCTGAGGAAACCATGGGGCACTGTTACACAGCGCCGGTGACCTATTCGCAAATTCAAATGGCAAACCCAGAGGTGTTGGCAGGAACAATCTGGGATAGAAACAGGAGAACAGTGACCTGACACTGGTGAGTCAGGCTATTGGGTTGCTTTTTTTTTATTTCTCTGTGATTAGGCTATACAGTGTTGCTGCCTGATTACTGTCAGTAAAGGCTACCACTGATGCACTCAGTTGGAGTGATTTAAAGGGCACTGATGACATGTGACGATGTGATGCTGCAGAGCAGCTTATTATGATGCTGGCCAAGGCCATCCCCACCAGCCTTCATCCTTACCTTGTGCTGTTTCCACATGGCAGCTAAAGGTTTTAAATCATGACTCCCGTGCTTGCCACCCTCAAGACACTTCATACACACTGGAGTCTTGCAGTTGACGCAGTACATGCTAAAGTTCTCCATGTCATGGTCTGCACACGTTCCCTGTTTGCGTATGGTGCCGGCGGGCATCTGCTGGCTTCCAGCCGCGGGCGATTGGGTCGGTGGCAGTAATCGATGTTTGGCCAGCGGTCCACGGGAAGGGTGGCATCGCTGCTGGCATGGTGTGCAGTAAAACACGTCGCACTGTTCGCACATCACAGTGGCATCGACAGGGTTGCGGTCACACAGCTGACATTTCACGTTGGCAGAGCGGTTCTGCTGATAACGAGACACGATCGCCTCCAGTAGCCGGTTACGTGGGAAGCCCCTCAGTCCCCGCTCATCCAGAGAGACACTACGGTGACAGAGAGGACACGTTATGGAGCAGTGGCGGTGCACCAGAGTCGGAGGAAACACCCGTATCCCATTTGGAGACTTGAGGCACGGCGTGTATGATCCATAGCCGCTGTCCGTTTCACTATACATGCTCATTTTGTCCATATCCAAATAATCGTAGTCCGAGTTCCCGGAGGCACGGTTTTGCGGAGGTGTTTCGCCTTCTGGGGTCTGTACAATGATATTTCGGGCGCACGCCAAACACACATTGTGTGAGCAGGGTAAAAGAATAGGATCCTTGAAAAGAGAGCCGCAAACGGGGCATTTTAATTCTTCATCCATCGTGTCTTCTATAAAACGCTCCTCACACAGTGCACAAGAGCAGCGATCAATGAAAACAGACCAGCACTATATGACACGAACAGCTCCCTCGACTGGTTTACGCAGGCGCAGGCGAGGGGGGGTTGTAGTCAGAGCGGATGGGTTCTGAAAACGCATCTTCACAATACCAAGTTCACTTTGAACAAAAAACTACAAGACCCGTAATCCAAGTGAGCAGCCGTGAAAAGTATTGTGGAGGCAAGTCACACCTTGGTGATAAAACTGTTATTAACCAGTATCTAACCCAAAGGGTAGCAGTGGGACCTGCCCTGCACATTTCCGAGGCTATTGAATGTGCAAGGCATATGTTGGTGGTGATGTTATTTTATTTAGAGTTTCAACCTAATCTTTTAATGAAATTCAAGATGCATGTTCTGAATTAAACGTTTCCCTTTTCTCACTGACATACATATAGACAGAACTACACTATGTATGCAAAAGTATGAGGACACCACTTCAAATTAGTGGATTCGGCTATTTCAACCACACCCGTTGCTGATAGGTGTATAAAATCGAGCACAGGTCATGCAATCTCCATAGACAAAATTTGGCAGTAGAATGGAGCTCAGTGACTTTCAATGTGGCACCATCATAGGATGTCACCTTTCCAACAAGACAGTTTGTCAAATTTTGGCCCTGCTAGAGTTACCCCGGTCAACTGTAAGTGCTGTTATTGTGAAGTGGAAACATCTAGGAGAGACAACGGCTCAGCCGCAAGGTGGTAGGACACACAAGCTCACAGAATGGGACCACTGAGTGCTGAAGCGCGTAGCACATAAAAATTGTCTGTTCTCCATTGCAACACTCACTCCCGAGTTCCAAACTGCCTCTGGAAGCAACGTCAGCACAAGAACTGGCCGAGGAGCAGCACACAAGCATTGGAAACAAGTTCTCTGGTGTGATGAATTAGGCTTCACCATCTGGCAGTCCAATGGATGAATATGGGTTTGGCAGATGCCAGGAGAACGCTACCTGCCCCAATGCATAGTGCCCACTGTAAAGTTTGGTGGATGAGGAATAATGGTCTGGGGCTGTTTTTTATGGTTAAGGTCCCTTAGTTCCAGTGAAGGGAAATCTTAATGCTACAGCATACAATTACATTCTATACTATTCTGTGCAAGTGTTTGGTGAAGGACCCTTTCCTGTTTCAGCATGACAATAACCCCACGCTCAAAGCAAAGTCCATACAGAAATGGTTTGTCGAGATTGGTGTGGAAGAACTTGACTGGCCTGCACAGAGTCCTGAACTCAACCCCATCCAACACCTTTGGGATGAATTGGAACTCCGACTGCAAGCCAGGCCTAATCGTCCAACATCAGTAGCCGAACTCACTAGTACTCTTGTGTCTGAGTGGAAGCAAGTCCCGGCAACAATGTTCCAACATCTAGTGGAAAGCCTTCCCAGAAGAGTGGAGGCTGTTATGGCAGCAAGGGGTGACCAACTCCATATTAATGTCCATGATATGGGAATGAGATGTTCAACAAGTAGGTGTCCACATACTTCATGTACTGTATATCTATCCATGATTCACATGCTTTGCATACGCACCCGTTGTTCTTGCCAAATTGTTTGGCATTACTGTGTCACTGTCATTGAAATGTGCAACTGTCAGGCCCTAACATGTGCATTGGAGCAGTTACATCCATTGTGGCAGTTTATAAATCAATTGGTCTCAGATTACCTGAGATCTAATCAAAGGGGTGTCATATTAGGATTCTAATTGCTTCATGCAATGGGAAAAACATCACAACATGAACAATTCATCATTAATGCTTTGTATGATGCAATCCCAAATTAGACCATCAAAAAAAGACTAGGCTATCTTTAATTTAATGATTTCAAGAGTAATATTTGATTCCAATTATGCAGGAAATATGGTAGCTGTCACAACTCTCCCCCCAAAAATGTAAATCATATCCATAGCAGTTATTTCAAATGGAAAATAATTGTCTCTCAAAAAGCTTCATCACACAGAATATGATTTATCACCTAGCCTACTATGTGAGTTTGTTACAATAAGTTTCACTGGTTCATTTGGTTTGCTCTAAATTAACCACTCAGCAAGTGGCTGAAGAGCATCCTTGAAAAATCTGCACTCTTCGTGTCCTTTCCCCAAAACACATGTAAATATTGGACGATAAATTGTGCCTTCCTGTATTATACCTACAGTTGAAGTCGGAAGTTTACATACACTTAGGTTAGAGTCATTAAAACTCATTTTTCAACCACTCCACAAATTCTTGTTAACAAACTATCGTTTTGGCAAGTCAGTTAGGACATCTACTTTGTGCATGACAAGTCATTTTTCCAACAATTGTTTTCAGACAGATTATTTCACTTATAATGCACTCTATTACAATTCCAGTGGGTCAGAAGTTTACATACATTAAGTTGACTGTGCCTTTAAACAGCTTGGAAAATTCCAGAAAATTATGTCATGGCTTTAGAAGCTTCTGATAGGCTAATTGACATCATTTGAGTCAATTGGAGGTGTACCTGTGGATGTATGTCAAGGCCTACCTTCAAACTCAGTACCTCTTTGCTTGACATCATGGGAAAACCAAAAGAAATCAGCCAAGACTTCAGAAAATAAATTGTAGACCTCCACAAGTCTGGTTCATCCTTGGGAGCAATTTTCAAATGCCTGAAGGGACCACGTTCATCTGTACAAACAATAGTACGCAAGTATAAATACCATGGGATCACGCAGCCGTCATATCGCTCAGGAAGGAGACGCGTTCTGTCTCTTAGAGATCAATGTACTTTGGTGCGAAAAGTGCAAATCAATCCCAGAACAGCAAAGGACCTTGTGAAGATGCTGAAGGAAACAGATACAAAAGTATGTATATCCACAGTAGAACAAGTCCTATATCGACATAACCTGAAAGGCCGCTCAGCAAGGAAGCAGCCACTGCTCCAAAACCGCCATAAAAAAGCCAGACTACGGTTTGCAACTGCACATGGGGACAAAGATCGCACTTTTTGGAGAAATGTCCTCTGGTCTGATAAAACAAAAATAGAACTGTTTGGCCATAATCACCATCGTTATGTTTGGAGGAAAAAGGGGGATGCTTGCAGGCCCGAAGAACACCATTACATCTGTGAAGCACGGGGGTGGCAGCGTCATGTTGTGGGGGTGCTTTGCTGCAGGAGGGTCTGGTGCATTTCACAAAATAGTGTGGATATATTGAAGCAACATCTCAAGACATCAGTTAAAGCTTGGTCGCAAATGGGTCTTCCAAATGGACAATGACCACAAGCAGACTTCCAAAGTTGTGGCAAAATGGCTTAAGGACAACAAAGTCAAGGTATTGGAGTGGCCATCACAAAGCTCTGACCTCAATCCTACAGAAACTTTGTGGGCAGAACTGAAAAAGCATGTGTGAGCAAGGAGGCTTACAAATCTGACTCAGTTACACCAGCTGTCAGGAGGAATGGGCCAAAATTCACTCAACTTATTTTGGGAAGCTTGTGGAAGGCTACCAGAAACGTTTGACCCAAGTTAAACAATTTAACGGCAATGCTATCAAATACTAATTGAATGTATGTAAACTTCTGACCCACTGGGAATGAAATCAATAAAAGCTGAAATAAATCATTCTCTCAACTATTATTCTGACATTTCACATTCTTAAAATAAAGTGGTGATCCTAACTGACATAAGACAGATAATTTTTACTAGGATTAAATGTCAGGATTTGTGAAAAACTGAGTTTAAATGTATTTGGCTAAGGTGTATGTCAACTTCTGACTTCAACTGTATATGTTCGTATTCTTATATTTGATTATTTCTCATTGTTGTTGCATTGTCGAGTAGGAACCTGCAAGTAAGCATTTTGTTGGACGATGAATACCATGCGTATCCCATACATACGACTGATAAAACTTGAAACCTTTCTCAGAACTGCAGTTAGAAGATTTTAATGGGTGGGGTGAGGTTATCCCCAAAAGCAAGCTTCACTCCCATAGCCTAATCCCAGCATATAGTTCAAGGCAGGGCACAAATTTCAACCAATTTAAATATTTTAAATATCCAATCCATTACCTATTTGAAAATCATGAGATTTTGCAAAGCCTAGGTCCAAAGCTATATTATAAAGTCTAAATCCTTTTTCACCATTTGGTTCAATAATCCTTACAATTTCAATTGTTTTGCAGAACTCAAACAGTATATATAAACAAATGTTTTTTTCAATAAACTGGACAAAATTGTTATAATGCATTTCCTTTTTATTTTGTGAGAGAATTTGTGTGATACCAGTGTCAGAGGCGTATTTGTACAAATCAATAACATTGTCAATGCATTAGGATAAAACAATCAGTCATCCTATTGCAGGTAGCCTACTATTCATAATGCTATATCATCAAGCATAGAAAAAATAAGGGAAATTCAAAATTACAAACTATCTCGATGTAATTCTCTTCAACATCATATTAAACAGAAAGAATCATCACTGAATAGCCTATACGACAGAAATAATAGATTTCATAAATTCTGGCCAAAGATTTGAAGTTCAACAGTGTCATCAAAGTGCTGTTCACACCAGGTAATAATCCACCCACTAGACCTGAGACATAGTACTATCAGGATTGACACGAATGGTCCGTGCACTCTTTCTCAAGTCTTGTAACTGCTTAGCAGGTTTCCCCACTCCTTCCTCAAACCTCTTCTCCACCACAGGGAGTACAGTATCGTGTAGGAAGGACGCATTTTGTAGAATGAAAGCTTTCTTCTCTGCCTCCTGTTCACACCGCAGGCTGTAATCGACGTGCTGTACAGCCACAAGAATGATCTCCCTCAGGCTCTCCAGCAGCACCATGTGCAGCTCTGGGAAGTAGAGCTTCAGCCCCTCCTCTAGGAAAGCCATCATCTGTTTGGTGAAGGCCACGAGGGTGTAGCTGAGGTTGACCCAGCAGTCGTCTCCTGTATACTGATTGAAGCTGCTCATGCCGCAGCTGCACATTTCCTCCTTCAGCTTTGTGAGAGCCTCTGGAGTCATCAGGTTCATCTTCCTCCACATCTCCTCAGAGTTGCGGTGCTTGGTGGCCTCAATGATGATCTCCTTGTAGCTTTGCAGGGCTGACTTGATGTCTTTAACCAAGAGGGACTGCAGTGTGAAGGTGAGGTCCAGGCCAATCTCACTGAGCTGCTTGCAGTGCTCCTTGGCCACCTTGACACACTCAGCTGCAGTGGAGAGGCTCTCTTTGCTGTCAAACACCTGCCCACTGAATGCATTCACAAACATCTTCATGGATGACCGGGACCAGACCACAAATGCAGAGTAGCAGCCTGTGTTACCGGCAAAGTCCATCTCAAATTCTTTGGCTGTCTCCAGCAGGCTAGTGAAGAAGATGTTGCAAAGCTTGTGTATGTAGAGCAGAGTAGCCCCCTCAATGCGCAGCTGGCGGATGGCGGTCTGCACAGCAGCGGCTCGGTTCTTAAGGAAGAGCTCACAGGCTTTGGTGGGCTGCCCCAGCCGGATTAACTGAGACACGGCCCGACGGGTCGCTTTGGGCCCTCCGCGGAGGGAACGGTCAGGAGAAAGCTCAAACACCAGCACCTCTGTCAGCTGTCGGACACGCTCATCCACCTTCACCCTGAGGTTTTTCACCCTCAGATTGACAGGCTGGTCCTTCAGGTAGTCATTCAGCTTGTCCAGGAGGTCCACGCCACCTTCAAAGTCCCGCTGGGCAATGCACACGTCCAGGTCCTCGGGAAGCTCCTGGATCCACTCCAAGCTCAGATCCACTGCCTCCTCTGAGTCAAAAGGGTTGGTCTCTTTGTCATCAAAAGGGTTGGTTGAAACCGAGGCTTCTGGTCTCACTGGTGAGTTGGGAACCTCTACCTCATCCTTCTTGTGTTTTTCTTTTGTCACTTTGTTTTTCTTGGTCTCATCAAGGATCTCCAGCCACTCCTTTTTAATCTTGCTGTTTTCTGCCTGAAATATGCGGCTTTCGGGGAACATCAGGATTTTGAACATGTCCTTCATTGGGGGGTGGTCCTTCACGTTGACAATGGCAAAGCTCTCCAGATCATACAGTGCATTGTATTTGTACTTCACTGTACCACGGCGATTTGCTAACCAGGTGGCAATAAGAAGGCAGTCATTCATCAGGAAGGCATGCACTTTTTGAAGTTGTGCCATGTTGTCCACATCATATTCAACCAGGTCGCCATTGTACACTAAATACCTGCCTGGGGTGTCCATAATGTTTTTGCACCCCTCCACTTTCTCAAGCAGTGTAGTCAGTGTTCTCTGTTTCACTTCCTCTGTGTCTTTAGGGAATGCTGCCAGCATCTCCTTCGCAGTCTCATCCTTATCTGTTGAGAGCAAAGACTGGGTAATGCTCTCCATTATACTTTTCTGCTCTGTCAAAATATGACTTAGTTGGTACATCTCACTCTCCAAGTATGAAATCTCTTTGGCAGTTTCAATGAACTGTCTGTAATTCTTGTATACATTTTTCTTCAGGTTTTGAGCCGTTTCATCTGCCAGGGTCTGTATTTTTTGACGATGTTCCTGCAAATCTCTGTCGCCATCAGATTGTTGTGAGAGATTCTTGACATAATTCTGCGGGTCGAAATTAGCTGATTCTAATTGCTTGCGCAGTCTGTTCGCCTGCTCTGCCATCTCCCAGGTTACTGTGTGTCTTCTTCTGATTAAAAAAAGGTGTCTTCTTCTGATTAATATACATGAATATGTGATGTTTTTTTAGCTGCTGCGATAACAGGAAATATGTTAACACCCAAAACACAGACAGAACATCTTTGCCCAAAACGTCACGAGACGGAAATTAGGTGGCCAATAGAACGTCTATGGGTTAAAAACTGAATGTAAAATAAAATAAATAATAAATAAATTGTGCGCATAGTTATTTAAGTTATAGTCATATTGAAAGATCAAAATTACAGTCAACATTTGTATTTTATAAATGTTCTTTCATTTCAACGTATTTATATAAAATCCCGAGTAACTATTTAGTTGGACAACATTTATTCGCGAGTGCCACTGTGGCGGAATAACGTATCCCAGAGTTCCCAACAGTACCATAGAATGAAGGATATCACCGTAAACTAGGAAAGCACGTAAACAGGAAGTATTTTGAAAAAGAGCGAAAACATTTTTTTCTGTAGTATTGCCCGTTAACTATCTAAATAATTACAGAAATGAATCTACATTTAACTTAAGCTGAATATTGAGATACTCTTACGTAGATATAGCTATATGACAATCAAATTGATTAGACCGCGATGACAGTCATCTGATGGTTGCTAAAGTTAGAGCTATCCAGCGCCAAATCATATGATTGGGTTTTGGTGCGTTCATTCGCCTACTGGCTAACGTTAGCTATTTAGCTAGTCAACGTTACATCACAAGCTATCTAATTTAGCTATCTTATATCCATCTAACTTGAATTATATGTTCATCCATCAATAGTTGAACATGGACAACGATTTCCTGCTTGCCATTCAGCTGCAACAGCAATTTAATTCCGAGGCATCCACAAATTCAACAAATGATGACAACAGCTATGGCCAAACCACCAAAAAACGGAAAGTTGAGTCTAGCAGCGATGTCATCCCCTATTCACGTCCATCTATTGCTCCAGAGAAACCAATGTCAATCGTGGATGAGTCGTGGGAGACGCTTGACCCAAGCCCAGATGTGAGGGCGATGTTCCTTGAGTTCAATGACACATTCTTCTGGGGAAAGCTCAGTGGTATTGAAGTCAAATGGAGCCCCCGAATGACACTGTAAGTCATTGTTGTATCCATCATCAGATATGATTCACGTGTTTCTTATTGGAGCTCTTACATTAGAACATGTTGCCTATTGACTATCCATGTATAACTCGAACTGTGATTGTTTTCTTGTGGTTAGAGTATTCCCTTATCTTATATTGTTCAATGCCTGTCCCCTCATAAAATCTTAAATTGTAGGTGTGCAGGTGTGTGTTCTTATGAAGGACGAGGTGGACTGTGTTCTATTCGACTCAGTGAACCTTTACTGAAACTCAGACCCCGTCGGGATCTTGTACAGGTACTTTGACTAACCAACCTGAACCTTCTCAGATTTATTACAATTGTATAAGATTTAACACATGCAAAGTGGCTGTGGTGGAATTTCTTCAGTATAGCATGACATGAAAAATACTCTGTTAATTATTCCAGACACTTCTCCATGAGATGATCCATGCACTGCTCTTCGTGACTCTAAACAACAGGGATCGTGATGGGCATGGACCTGAGTTCTGCAAGCACATGGACAGAATCAATCAAGCTACTGGCACTAAAATCACAGTAGGTTCTTCTCTGTGTCCAGTCAAAGTGTACTTTGTGTTGATATGCATCTGACTTCTGAATCAACGGTGTTCCACCAGGTCTATCACACGTTCCACGATGAAGTGGATCTCTACCGTCAGCACTGGTGGCGCTGTGATGGGCCCTGTCGAACTCGCAAGCCTTACTTTGGATACGTGAAGAGGGCAATGAACCGTGCCCCCTCAGCCCAAGATACATGGTGGGGGGACCACCTGCGCTCCTGTGGGGGCACTTATACCAAGGTCAAGGAGCCGGAGGGTTATGGAAAGAAAGGCAAGAAGACAGACACCAGCCAAGGCAAGAAGCCTACAGACAAGCCCACAAGCAACAGCAAGCCTTCCAGTACAGCTATTGCAGGTAATACAAGTCTCTTTCTCGTTTGATGAATGCTGAGAGCAGTAATATCATTTATAATTCAAAATATGGCTTAGTGAATGTGTTTTGGTGAATCTACATTTTATTTCCAATGTTTTTGTCTCAGGCTCTGGTTTACAGGACATAAGGAATATCATCCCATTCAGTGGCAAAGGCTTTCTGCTTGGAGGGAGTTCGCAGCCATCATCATTTCAACTCAAGAAACCTATTGTCAACAGTCCCACAACACCCTTCACTACTTCTGTGTCCCCCAGGCTTGTGCTGTCACCTCCAGCTCAGGCGACGGCAAAAGGAATTGACTTGCCTGGACGGCCAGGTATGAGCTGCCCACAGAAGAAGGGGAGCACAAGCACCACAACCTCCATAGCAGGGGGAGCACACGGTCCATTCAGAGGACCGAAACCCCCTGTTAAAAAATCTGTCAGCAACACCAAGGCATTTGTCAACATCGGTGGCTCACCTGTTAGGATTTACAAATCCAACACCACTGTGTCCAAGCCAGATAGTAACTCCTCAGACACTTTCAAGACCAAAACAGAGCAAAGGTCTGTCCAAGACCTCTTTAACGCCAGTGGCTGGAAGTCTGGAAGTGCAGCTAGTTCTAGTACCTCCACTGTCTCAAAACCTCCAGATGAGACTAAAAGTGCATTTTCATCTGTGGGTGGTTTGAACTTTGGACAACCAGCCAAAGCTGTCAGTTCCTCAGACACCAGACAACTGGACAGCCATCATTCTGGTGTTCCGGCCACATCAAAACCTGCCGTGTCTACCGAGCCTCACCCTTCCAAATATTTCAAAGGCCCTAAAAAGCCTAATGGAGTCAACATTCCAGTTTCTAGGAAGAGGCCTTGGGAAGACCGCACCTCTGCTCACATCTTTGACTTCTTTCAGGAGACAATTGGTGAGTCACCACCATCAACGTCAAGGAGTACAAGGCAGGACATTGACATGCCGACTACCCCAACAGCCCATCCTGCAGTTCAGAACAACTCTGCCAGCTCTGCAAGCCTTACTGTGAACGTCAGCTGCCCTGTATGCCAAGCCATGGTGCAAGAGTCAAAAATCAATCAACATTTAGATTCCTGTCTCTTGTGAGAGAACTGAAATGTGAGGAGAATGCCCTGCAGCTGTTTTATATTGCACAACCTCTAACAGGTCTAAGCGTAGGTTAAGTTGTATAGAGTTTGTTTCCCTGAAAGACGGTTTTGCTAATAAGTCTAAATTTAATTTGTATCTCATGTAGTACTGCCGTAATTAGAGATACAGTTTTGAGGTTTTCCAGTTTGCATCTCCTACATCATGTAAAACCCTCTGGAAAAAGCCTATTGGTTTAAGTCTTAAAGAACAACATCTGGACTGCACCGGGTTGTTACGTTTATGGTAGTTTGCAGAGAGACTTGTGCCTTAGTAGATCCATGTAAATATTTCCAAAAACATTGATCAATTGTGACATGCTGCCTCAGATAACCATGTTTAAGAAAATGTTCCAAATGTTTTAGCATTGGTCTTCACTCATGTATAATTGATTTCATTGGTGCCACTTTGACTTGATGGGTCAAGGCAATGTTGCCATTACATAGGCAATTTGCTGCGGTCTTGAATTTGGAAAGTGTCTTCCTCGTATGCTGATCGGGCAGTATTGAATTTCACACGTGCTTGCTATTCACTTCTCTAGGCCTTAGAATTCGTCACATTCGACAGGGTCAAGTGTTTTACAAGGGCATGTGCTGACTCATGTCATCAATAATAGTTAAATGCCTTGTTCAATGGAAAGCACTAATGTGAATTTATCTTAAGCGTCTGTAAATTATCCGTAGTAGAAGTGTGTAGCCAACGAGTAACAAGGCTGTTATTGAATATATTTAGTGTTTTAGTTGTCTTTTTTTATTGTCATTAGTAATACCATCATTGAATAGTATTAATGTATTTGCAGATTATTTTCTGCATGTTTGCTGTTGGTATAAATGTTGTTGAATGTTGGATTTGTTTTGTTTCTGATGAAATAAGACCAACATTCATGTTTTAATAGGAATGTTTATAAAGGGAAAATAAAATGTTCTTTCATACCTTTTATGTGTCTTTTGACTGAATGTGACTTCATAGTCCTCCTTCCTCAATGGCAGACTAATACAAATCAATAAGATGGTCTCAAATACCATTTCATCATATAACTATACTAATTCAATTAACTGAAAAATGACATAATTCTCAAACACATACTTCAATACCCTTACATGCTTAGACACATTTGAATAGATTTCCTGCCCTCCCAAGGGCATAGAGCATTGTTGAGAATCTTCTTTTGATTCACATTCAAAGAGTATAGGAAAGTTTTATGGGGACGTAACTAGACCGGGCCAAGAGAGCAATGACAGTTTCCGAAAAGAAAAACTGCTTGTGCAATATAATACCAATAGTACTATACACTGCTCAAAAAAATAAAGGGAAGAGCTGCAGTGAGAAACATATTGTATAGGATTCCTCAAGTGTGGAACATCATCAAAAAAATAAATGGTTGCGCTTGAGAAATGAAATACACTGCAAAAAAAATAAAGGGAACACTAAAATAACACACCCTAGATCTGAATATTCTTATTAAATACTTTTTTCTTTACATAGTTGAATGTGCTGACAACAAAATCACACACAAATTATCAATGGAAATCAAATGTATCAACCCATGGAGGTCTGGATTTGGAGTCACACTCAAAATGAAAGTGGAAAACCACACTACAGGCTGATCCAACTTTGATGTAATGTCCTTAAAACAAGTCAAAATGAGGCTCAGTAGTGTGTGTGGCCTCCACGTGCCTGTATGACCTCCTTACAACGCCTGGGCATGCTCCTGATGAGGTGGCGGATGGTCTCCTGAGGGATCTCCTCCCAGACCTGGACTAAAGCATCCGCCAACTCCTGGACAGTCTGTGGTGCAACGTGGCGTTGGTGGATGGAGCGAGACATGATGTCCCAGATGTGCTCAATTGGATTCAGGTCTAGGGAACTGGCGGGCCAGTCCATAGCATCAATGCCTTCCTCTTGCAGGAACTGCTGACACACTCCAGCCACATGAGGTCTAGCATTGTCTCGCATTAGGAGGAAACCAGGGCCAACCGCACCAGCATATGGTCTCACAAGGGGTCTGAGGATCTCATCTCAGTACCTAATGGCAGTCAGGCTACCTCTAGCGAGCACATGGAGGGCTGTGCGGCCCCCCAAAGAAATGCCACTCCACATCATGACTGACCCACCGCCAAACCGGTCATGCTGGAGGATGTTGCAGGCAGCAGAACGTTCTCCACGGCGTCTCCAGACTCTGTCACGTCTGTCACATGTGCTCAGTGTGAACCTGCTTTCATCTGTGAAGAGCACAGGGCGCCAGTGGCGAATTTGCCAATCTTGGTGTTCTCTGGCAAATGCCAAACGTCCTGCACGGTGTTGGGCTGTAAGCACAACCCCCACCTGTGGACGTCGGGCCCTCATACCACCCTCATGGAGTCTGTTTCTGACCGTTTGAGCAGACACATGCACATTTGTGGCCTGCTGGAGGTCATTTTGCAGGGCTCTGGCAGTGCTCCTCCGTGCACAAAGATGGAGGTAGCGGTCCTGCTGCTGGGTTGTTGCCCTCCTACGGCCTCCTCCACGTCTCCTGATGTACTGGCCTGTCTCCTGGTAGCGCCTCCATGCTCTGGACACTACGCTGACAGACACAGCAAACCTTCTTGCCACAGCTCTCATTGATGTGCCATCCTGGATGAGCTGCACTACCTGAGCCACTTGTGTGGGTTGTAGACTCAGTCTCATGCTACCACTAGAGTGAAAGCACCGCCAGCATTCAAAAGTGACCTAAACATCAGCCAGGAAGCATAGGAACTGAGAAGTGGTCTGTGGTCACCACCTGCAGAACCACTCCTTTATTGGGGGTGTCTTGCTAATTGCCTATAATTTCCACCTGTTGTCTATTACATTTGCACAACATCATGTGAAATTTATTGTCAATCAGTGTTGCTTCCTAAGTGGACAGTTTGATTTCACAAAGTGTGATTGACATTGTGTTGTTTAAGTGTTCCCTTTATTTTTTTGAGCAGTGTATTTGTCTGTGATCTTACATGTACAAAGGAAGGTTTTCCCTGAATGGTTTCTGGTTCATTCTGGAATAAAATCAAGGCATATGTTATTTAGGGAAGGATGATGCAGGGGCAGTGGGGTGAGATATGTCATGGCAGAGGGGCAGAGAGGGAGGGCAGTAGAGTTCAAGGCACAATGAGGCAGGCAACTGTATGTCACAACTTCTGCTCATCCTGACCTGCTAGATTCTGAGGACATCCCAGATGATTAGCACAGTGAAAAATAGCATACAATGCAATTTAGTGAGAAGACACACAAATGAGAAGCTCTAAGATAAGTTGTACCTGTTTCCTCTAGCCTGTATTTAAAGCACATGTCCACAGGGGTAAATTCATAATCTGTTCATCTTGAGTGCATTGCAGTCAAAAGGCACCAACACTTAGGAAGGCCTAATGGGGTGTCCTTGTCTTAACTGTGCAGTGTATCATCAAAAACACATTGTGAGTACATTTCAACTCGTATTGACGCACTGCCAATTCATAGAGTATAAAATAATGTTTTTTTAAGGGAATACATTGATTTATTTCGTTTTTCACATTTACAATTACACAATTTGTTGAGACCTTGATTCTTCAATGACATCTGCCCTTGTATAGGCCACATGTGCCTCTGTTGGGTGGGCTTTGTCTCTTTGTTGAGGGGCTGTTAATAAAACAGGACCATGGTTGGAAATCCCACCATCTGTCCTTCATACTGAAAACCTTTGTTCTGCAGACTCATGTCATGAAGACCTCAGCCTAAGTAATGCCTTTTGAACTATTCTCAGCCGTATTCATGTAGCATATGTCATGTGTGTTTCTTGGCGAAGTGTGCCATTATACTAAACAACATTATATCAATGCACTTGTATCCCACAATTGGAGAATTGCAATAAAATAAGCTTGATAACTTTAATTTGATAAAATATTAAATTATGGCTATTTGGTGGTTCCTCATCATTATTGGTTGCGTTTACATTTTTTTCACAAATTGGCCTTTTGCCCAATCACATCAGATATTTTCACAGCAGCTGTTTTTCAGAGCTGATCTGATTGGTCAAAATACCAATTAGTGAAAACAAATATCAGAATTGGACTGTCTGTGTGAATCCAGATAATTGTCTTAGAAGTAAATCAAATCCTCACACTGTAGAGCTGTGACTCCCTTTAGCAATAAACAGAATGAATTAGATAGGAGCGTCTAACCTCCCCCCAAAAAAAATTCTGTCGAAGGTTGTAAATATTCAACCACACTTTCCTGTCCGTCACCGTGGGTGACGCCCAATCCAACTCGAACTGTGTTAAAGGGACAGGAAGTGCGAGCCAGAGTCATAAAGGAGATTACCGCTGTTGGCTTCAACGAATAATTCTACTGTTGCATGGTGCTCGTCGGAGAGGCGAATTTCTTTACCGAATGTGGTTATTCATAACCACTAAAACTTCTTCCCACTAAAGTATTGAATTTAAGGTAAAGGTATAACGATGAACGGTAAATCGGCGAACGGCACAGCGGGCGGAACACTGGCCTTCATTGAGGGGCTACCACCACTGCCGAAGAGCCTAAGCGGCTTGCTGAATTCAAGCGGCGGGTCTTGGAGAGAGATGGAAAGGATGTATGCAAAGAAAACCATGATCCAAGACGACCTTAGTCGTGGGCGAAACAATTCCGACAATCTGCTTGCGAATAAACCGGCCAACCTTGATGCGGCTTTAGCACTCCTCCGAAAAGAAATGGTAAGTGGAGGGGATGTGATTTGTGATGGGTTGTTTTCCTTCTCATTTTACAAGGCAGAATGTCAGAACAGCTGTTCTCTTGATTTCACCAATCAAGAAATTACTCCAAATGACTTAATTCATTCATGGTCTAATTAGTACCGTAGCTCTTATAGTCAGCTGAAACATGTCAACAGAAATTTGACACTGGCAGTTGCCAATTTCTGTGATAAGATTTGCAACACTGTAGCCAATACTCAACAGTGGCAAGACCACGATGAAACACGATACGTTGTTGCTTGTAGGATTTGATGCCAGTTTGGCTATCTTTGATAGCCTACAGTCTATACTAAATTTGTGACTTTGCTTTGTGAACAGATTATTCTTTTATGAGTAGCTATTTGAAGGCTTACAAATCGAACGTTCAGCCTCACTGTAGGCCTATCTTATGATTAATATTGTATCCCATAAAATATTGATTGAATGGATAGAAACAACTATTTCTAGCTGAAGGCCGGAAGTAGTCCTTGATCATGACTGTTCCATTGCACTACCCAACTCACTGGATGAAGCAATCTTCTGTAGGGTGGGAGCCGCGACGCTCGGTCTGAACATTAACAGGCATCACTTGCAGTACGGTTTTGGAAGCATAAGGACTTTCTCATTTCTAATATGAAGGCGCTATTATCGGCGAAACATAATGCAACATGTTTTGTATTGAGATACAACTTTATAGGGGTAGGGTTCCCACACGGCCATATTTTATGCTACAGCACTTGTTTACGAAAACAGATGGAATAGCGTTAACTACCTGTTCTAATTAGCTATCTGCGTCTAATTGGCTGTCTGCAGAAGACAGAAGCCATACATACACATGTTGTCACTGAAATACTGTCTGCTGCAACTGTTAAAATCGGTTAAGTGAGCAGTAAGTGTTTGTGTTTTGCACTTGGGAAATTATTTAGATGTATTATAGAAGTAGAGGGATTTATGTTTCAAGAACCAATCTACAATTGGCAACTGATTCACCTTTTCGATGGAGTTGTTGGCTTCCTGAGCCAATTCACCCTTTAAACATAACATTTAGATGCATAGACTGCACCTTTACTCCTTAGTTGTTGGGTAGAGAAGAAGCAATGTTAGGCTCTTTTTAGTCCAATATTGGGCTAGGCATTAAGCACCATCTGCTCTTTTGTCTAATCTCTAAAGTTTTATGTATAGTAGAAAACACCCTTTTGAGCGCTTAAAATAATTCTGGTTTAATTTTGTATTTTCCAGGTGGGGTTGCGTCAGCAGGATATGTCTTTGCTGTGTCAGCTCTGGTCCCTTCACGAGTCAATCCAGGAGTACAAGGGCAGCTGCCATGACCTCAGCGCCGGGCACGGGATAGAAAATGGCTACTTTGATGAAGATGATGAATACTACCAGGAGACGAGCACAACACCAACTGACCAACCGGAGGGATGTGAGGCGACATCTCCCAAAAACGGGACTAGCAAGGACTCCTGGTTAGGAGACTCTTTCCACATCACCATCTGAGACTCAAGCGCTGAGCTTGCTTGACTCCACACATTTGAGGCAATATGCTTTTTTTAAATAAAGAGCTGTGCCATGCATTGTTTTGCTGGCTTATAGTACTTTTTCAGCAGACCTTTTCATACAAATATATAAACAAAGGTTCATTATTTATTATAAATTATGTTTTTTTTCATATAACTATGGACATTTTTAGTTGCGTTTTTAATGATTTGTTGTGAGTACTTCCAAGCTCTGTCAACACAATGTTTACAGGGTTGAAATCTGGAGACTGGGAAGGTCTGAATAAACAAAAGGGATGGGATTCCTGTCCCTGCAATCAGTGAGGGAGGAAATTAAATTTTAGATGGCATGTAGTGGCAATGTTGACTGTTACGGATTTGTGATCTGGGTGGAGTAGGCTGGAGAAAAGTATAGAACTGTGAAAAAGTATTAAAATGCTGGAAACGCTTACTTCTGGAACGGTTTTATACCAGGGTAAGTAAGCATGTGCTTCTTTGAAGCCCAATGGTATGCTTAATTTCATATTGTGCTGTGGCGCTCCATACCTTTTCAGTTAACAGTTCTTCAATGAAACTAGATTGTTGACTTAAGTACAGTTATCACCATCGTAACCATTGTTTTCATTTAACAAATCAATACAGGGTACTCATGAATTCATATATTGACCCCACTAGGACATGCATGTATGGCAGTTGTGTCCATTACGGTGTTCCACAGCCAACTGACACCAAGTCTGCACTCTCAACATTTAGCTGCATAGACTGCTCATCAAAATAATATAGGCTAGGAAGTCTAGTCGAAGTAAAATTTTGCCTTTGTATCCAGACTTTTTGTTGTGTTAACTGGTCCACAATTCATGTGTTTGTGGTACGCAAACCAAAGAGTATAATTGACACACCTGGGTTGATTTGTAATGGGTTTTAGGAATGATACTGTGCAATGTTCTTTTAGATGCTCCTAGTCGGTTTTATTTTTCTCCGATGTTACACAATATAATGAATGTGTTGTAGTACAGGAGGTTGATCTGTTTAGACATGTGTTTTCTTGACTATGATTCATGCCATTTGACAATATACACACCAGCGGCTGACTGGAGGTCAGCTACAGAAAGCTTTCAAAATGGGGAGCTAAAATAAAATGTCCTCGGTAACTCCTATGCCTCAATGTGCTATGTACTGAATTTTCTACCTCCAGCTTCACCGTAAAATGTATATATTGCTGCCACCAGCCCCACATTGAAAGTCAGTATTACAGGATAGCAGTCTCTTATTTTTCTGCATCACACTAAACAGAAATCGCCACAATTAGTGCCTTTTGTGCCCTTTAGGTCTCCAACCTAGGCTATTGCTGTTATCTGTCCCTTCATCTCACAGCACTTTTCTCAATCTGGTCATGTCTTTCGGATGGTCTGATGGCACACGTGGTGCATAGTATGCTGTAACTACAGCGGAGTTACTTGTTCAATTCCTACCTTAAAAGGAAAAAAGAGGTTTCTTCACTAGCGTCAATAATCCAGAGTAATACAGATGTGAAATGTATATAACTGCATCCCGATGAGATTTGGTTTCATGTGGCGATATTCAGATGAACAATGTCTTTGTGCATCTACATTGCTTGCTGTTTGGGGTTTTAGGCTGGGCTTCTGTATAGCCCTTAGTGACATCTACTGATGTAAAAAAGGGCTTTATAAATACATTTGATTGGTCTTGATTTCATCCAATCAGAAAGCTGTTCTTTTACCACAGTCATTTCAAGGAGTTGGCGCTGTATCAGAATCTACAGAGAGCCAATATAGGCCTCAAGCCAAGGAAATTCAACTTCAATCTTAGCAAACATTTTATGATCAAAGTGTGAAGAACATTGATGTTTTAAGTTTAGATTTGGTTCTCTGCCCAATGATTTCAGTCCATATTTTGAATGAAAAAGGTCAAGATGAATGAATCTGTTATCTATGTAATATGATTTTCATCTATGATGTACATTTGATTGTTCCCTCTGACAGAACTCAAAGACAATATTTGAAGGGTTTGTTTAGTTTCAATCCATTCCTCATATTTGTTATTTTTTAGTGAATGACCATACTACTGTTTTTGGAAAATTTGTTTTTATGCTCTTTTATGTAATAGTTATACTTATGGATTTAATAAAATTACTTTACTCAAATGTGTCTGTTATTCCCGCATGAAACTGTCATTCACAGGCAACCGAACATAACTGTCTCTACTTTGTAGCTCTAAAATTAGCTTTGGCTTTACAGGTCAGCATGCACCACTTGATAGGGTATTGATCAAATGCCACCTTTAGCACCAACAGAACATTGCATCATTGCACTTTAGAGTGACTTTGGATAATTTATTATAGCTGCCATAGAGACATTCTTCTTTGACTCTGTTTGGGGAATTGTGCGCTATTTCAACACTATTGCTGTTTGACATCGTTTAAATAATGATTGTCTTGTTCAAAATAAGCACCAATTCATGTATATGAAATGTGACGTGTAACTAGACATCTACTGTATATGTACTGCTGAAGATAACATTGTTTCTATCTCATAGTGAAAACTGAGAAGCAAAGCTTCTGGAATGTCCCGCTCAGATAAAGTAGCGAGCTAAATGCACAATCTGTCTCTGCAAGTGTTTTCTTCTTAGGTCAAGGCTCCGTAGACAAATCATGTGAACAACACTGGTGGACCCTCGGATAGTTTCCCTGTTACTGTATCTTCTCACAGGCAGTGAGCGTCAACCGTCGTTGTCATATACCAAGCAACCCAGCTGGTCAGTTAAAATCAGGGTAGAACTAATCCCCTCTCCACACACTCAGACTTACGCTTGTTCCTCAGAGTACAGTATGGGCTGCATGTATTCAAATGAGAAGTGACCTTTTGGAATGCAGCCTGTACTGAACACGCCTCTGTGCTGTGCTGGGCTGGGCTGAGCATTTGTTTAGGAGATTGTGGTGGATTAACATAATCTTGATTGAAAGCAAATCCAAGGTACAGTATGCGTGACTCTGCCACACAAGCACTGGGCTATGTACAACCGGGCTGTGCCAACACTCAGACCACAAACACACTACTCACCTCAAAGCTTAATCAATGAATGGGAAAAAAACACAATTAAATTCCCCTGGTTTTACTAACGCCATTAAACACTTTGAAGTATAAACCATGTAACTAGTACAGTTTAGGAGTTTTCAGATGAAGTAGTATACATCATTCATTTTTCCCATAGGGGATTTTACAAACACTTCAAATAAGGGCTGTGTTTTGTGTAGGATCACAATAATGGAGCACACAACCTATTGCTTATTTCACATTTCTAGCATTGGGCTGCAATAGAGTTAAGAATGGAGTGGCATCAAACACATGGAAGCTATGTGTTTGATATATTTGATACCATTCCACTAATTCCACTTAAGCCATTACCACGAGCCGTCCTCCTTTTGTTTCTGCCTTTAGTAACCTTCTGTTTTATGTTACCATATCATACTAATTTGAGTGTCCCGGATTTAGATTTACTATGTTATGTCTAGTCTATGATACCAAGTTGATTAAGCATAGCAATTAGGGTTAAGGGCCTTGCTCAAGGGCACATCGGCAGAGTTTTCACTGAGTCAGCTCAGGCATTCAAACCAGCGACATTTCGGTTACTGGCCCAACACTCTTAATCGCTAGGCTACCTGCCACCCACTCGGCTACCTATCGTCCTTGGTTAACTTGTCTAGAGCTCACAGCTTGGCTTTGGCACAGAACAGTCAGCTCTGCTTCAGTGATCCTGTCTGACCTTTACTCTCTGAGCCCTGGACCTGGCTGGAATTATGATCATGAGCTTACACTGAGCACTTGTTGACATAGAGAATTATAAATCATACATTATCTATTCTTCATGACATCTTTTGTCCCTATGAATCAAATGTTATTTCCCTTTAAGGGCACATTTATACACTGGTCTCAAAATTGTAATGCCTCTGATGTGATTCTTGTTATACTAATCTGATTATCCAGACTCATGATCAATCACTTCACCAAAGGGGTATACTGAAAAGCAGGATTAATATGCTAACTAACGTTGACAAGAAACCAGAAATTACTATTGATTTTCTGATTCATTAACAAAGCTAAACTTAGATACACTATATAACAAAAAGTATGTGGACAGCGGCTTAGTATGTGGACAGCTGCTTGTTGAATATCTCATTCCAATTGGCATTAATATGGAGTTGGTCCCCCTTTTGCTGCTATAACAGCCTACACTCCACGCTTTCCACTAGCTGTTGAAACATTGCTGCAGGAATTGCTTACATTCCGCCACAAGAGTGTTAGTGAGGTCAGGCACTGATGTTGGGCAGTTAGGCCTGGCTCGCAGTCGGCGTTCTAATTCATCCCAAAGGTGTTTGATGGGGTTGAGGTCAGGACTCTGTGTAGGCCAGTCAAGTTCTTTCACACTGATCTTGACAAACCATTTTTGTATGGACCTAGCTTTGAGCATGGGGGCATTGTCATGCTGAAACAGGAAAGCGTGTTCTCCAAACTGTTGCCACAAAGTTAGAAGCATCTAGAATGTAATTGTATGCTGTAGCATTAAGATTTCCCTTCACTGGAACTAAGGAGCCTAGCCCGAACCATGAAAAACAGCCCCAGACCATTATTCCTCCTCCACCAAACTTTACAATTGGCACTATGCATTGGGGCAGGTAGAGTTCCCCTGGCATCCACCAAATCCAGATTCGTCCGTCGGACTGCCAGATTGTGAAGCGCGATTCATCACTCCGGAGAACGCTTTTCCACTGCTCCAGAGTCAATGGCGGCGAGCTTTACACCACTCCAGCCGACACTTGGCTTTGCTCATGGTGATCTTAGGCTTGTATGCGTGCGGCTGCTCGGCCATGGAAACCCATTCCATGAAGCTCTCGACGACCAGTTCTTGTGCTGACGTTGCATCCAGAGGCAGTTTGGAACTCGGGAGTGAGTGTTGCAATGGAGAACAGACAATTTGTATGTGCTACGTGCTTCAGCCCTCGGCGGTCCCGTTCTGTGAGCTTGTGTGGCCTACCACTTCAAAGCTGAGCCGTTGTTGCTCCTAGATGTTTTCACTTCACAATAACAGCACTTACAGTTGAACAGGGCAGCTCTAGCAGGGCCAAAATTAGACGAACTGACTTGTTGGAAAGGTGTCATCCTATGATGGTGCCACGTTGAAAGTCACTGAGCTCGTCAGTAAGGCCATTCTCCAGCCAATGTCTGAAGATTGTCTATGGAGATTACATGGCTGCATGGTAGATGTTATACATCTGTCAGGAACGGGTGTGACTGAAATACCAAAATCTACTAATTTTAAAGGGTGTCCACATACTTTTATACATATAGTGTACATGTTTTTGTTTTTTTATCAATTAGACCATACCCATTTTAATCTTATCTTAAAAAATATACAGTACCAGTCAAAAGTTTGGACACACCTACTCATTCAAGGGTTTTTCTTTATTTTACTATTTTTTATACATTGTAGAATAACAGTGAAGACATCAAAACGATGGAATAACACATACATGTAGTAACCAAAAAAGTGTTGAACAAATCTAAATATATTTTATATTAGAGATTCTTCAAATTAGCCACCCTTTTGTGGAATTTATTTCCTTCTTAATGTGTTTGAGCCAATCAGTTGTGTTGTGACAAGGTAAGGGTGATATACAGAAGATAGCCCTATTTGGTAAAAGACCAAGTCCATATTATGGCAAGAACAGCTCAAGTAGACAAAGAGAAACAACAGTCCATTATTACGTTAAGACATGAAGGTCAATCAATCCGGAAAATTTGAAGAACTTTGAAAGTTTCTTCAAGTGCAGATGCAAAAACCATCAAGCACTATGATGAAACTGGCTCTCATGAGGACTGCCACAGGAAAGGAAGACCCAGAGTTACCTCTGCTGCAAAGGATAAGTTCATTAGAGTTATCTGCACCTCAGATTGCATCCCAAATAAATGCTTCACAGAGCTCAAGCAACAGACACACCTCAACATGAACTGTTCAGATGAGGCTGCATGAATCAGGCCTTCATGGTCGAATTGCTGCAAAGACACCACTACTAAAGGACACCAATAAGAAGAAGAGACTTGCTTGGGCCAAGAAACACAAGCAATGGACATTAGACCGGTGGAAATCTGTCCTTTGGTCTGATGATTCCAAATTTGAGACTGTTGGTTCTAACTGCTGTGTCTTTGTGAGACGCAAAGTAGGTGAACAGATCATCTCTGCACGCATGGTTCCCACCATGAAGCATGGAGGAGGAAGTGAGATGGTGCGGGGGTGCTTTGCTAGTGAAATTGTCAGTGACTTATTTATAATTCAAGGCACACTTAACCAGCATGGCTACCACAGCATTCTGAAGCGATACGCCATCCCATCTGGTTTGCGCTTATTGGGACTATCATTTGTTTTTCAACAGGAAAATGTCCCAACACACCTGCAGGCTATGTAAGGGCTATTTGTCCAAGAAGGAGAGTGATGGGATGCTACATCAGATGACCTGGCCTCCACAATCACCTGACCTCAAACCAATTAAGATGGTTTGGGATGAGTTGGATTGCAGAGTGAATGAAAAGCAGCCAACAAGTGCTCAGTATATGTGGGAACTCCTTCAAGACTGTAGGGAAAGCATTTCAGATTAAGCTGGTTGAGAGAATACCAAGAGTGTGCAAAGCTGTCATCAAGGCAAAGTGTGGCTACTTTGAATAATTTGTTTAACACTTTTTTGGGTTACTACATGATTCCATATGTGTTATTTCATAGTTTTTATGTCTTCACAATTATTATTCTACAATAGGTGTGTCAAAACCTTTGACTGCTACTGTATACTGTATATGCCACCACCAAGCTGCCACCACCAAGCTTCACTGTAGGGATGGTGCCAGGTTTCCTCCACACGTGATGCTTGGCATTCAGGTCAAGATTCAGAGAATCTTATTTCTCATGGTCTGAGAGTCTTTAGGAGCCTTTTGGCAAACTCCAAGAGGGCTGTTACGTGCCTTTTACTGAGGAGTGGCTTCCATCTTGCCAATCTACCATAAAGGCCTGATTGGTGGAGTGCTGCATAAATGGTTGTCCTTCTGGAAGGTTCACCCATCTCCAGAGGAACTATAGAGCTATGTCAGAGTGACCAACGGGTTCTTGGTCACCTCCCTGACCACCCTTCTCCCCCGATTGCTCAGTTTGGTCGGGCAACCAGCTCCAGAAAGAGTCTTGGTGGTTCCACACTCCATCCATTTAAGAATGATGGGGGCGATTGTGTTCTTGGGGACCTTCAATGCTGCAGATATTTTTTGTTACCCTTCCCCAGATATGTGCATCGACAGAATATTGTCTTGGAGCTCAACAAACAATTCCTTCGACCTCATGGCTTGGTTTTTGCTCTGACATGCACTGTCAATTGTGGAACCATATATAGACAGATGTATGCCATTCCAAATCATGTCCAATCAATTGAATGTACCACAAGTGGACTCCAATCAAGTTGTCGACACATTTCAAAGATATTCAATGGAAACAGGATTCACCTGAGCTCAGTTTCGAGTCTCATAGCAAAGGGCCTGAATACATACAGTTGAAGTCGGAAGCTTACATACACCTTAGCCAAATACATTTAAACTCAGTTTTTCACAATTCCTGATATTTAATCCTAATAAAAATTCCCTGTCTTAGGTCACTTTATTTTAAGAATGTGAAATGTTCGAATAATAGTAGAAATAATTATTTATTTCAGCTTTTATTTATTTCATCACAGTGGGTTTACTTACACTCAATGAGTATTTGGTAGCATTGCCTTTACATTTTTTTTAAACTTGGGTCAAACGTTTAGGGTAGCCTTCCAAAAGCTTCCCACAATAAGTTGGGTGAATTTTGGCCCATTTCTCCTGACAGAGCTGGTGTAAAACTGACTCAGGTTTGTAGGCCTCCTTGCTCGCACACGCTTTTTCAGTTCTGTCCACACATTTTCTATAGTTTTTAGGTCAGGGCTTTGTGATGGCCACTCCAATACCTTGACTTTGTTGTCCTTAAGCCATTTTGCCACAACTTTGGAAGTATGCTTGGGGTCATTGTCCATTTGGAAGACCCATTTGTGACCAAGCTTTAACTTCCTGACTGATGTCTTGAGATGTTGCTTCAATATATCCACATAATGTTCTATCCTCATGATGCCATCTATTTTGTGAAGTGCACCAGTCCCTCCTGCAGCAAAGCAACCCCACAACATGAGTCTGCCACCCCCGTGCTTCACGGTTGGGATGGTGTTCTTCGGCTTGCAAGCATCCCCCTTTTTCCTCCAAACATAACAATGGTCATTATGGCCAAACAGTTCTATTTTTGTTTCATCAGACCAGAGGACAGTTCTCCAAAAAGTACAATCTTTGTCCCCATTTGCAGTTTCAAACTGTAGTCTGGTATTTTTATGGTGGTTTTGGAGCAGTGGCTTCTTCCTTGCAGAGCGGTCTTTCAGGTTATGACGATGTTGGACTCGTTTTACTGTGGATATAGATACTTTTGTATCGGTTTCCTCCAGCATCTTCACAAGGTCCTTTGCTGTTGTTCTGGGATTGATTTGCACTTCTCGCACCAAGGTAGGTTCATCTCTAGGAGACAGAACACGTCTCCTTCCTGAGCGGTATGACAGCTGTGTTGATCCATAGTGTTTAAACTTGCGTACTATTGTTTGTACAGATGAACGTGGTACCTTCAGGCGTTTGGAAATTGCTCCCAAGGATGAACCAGACTTGTCGAGGTCTACAATTTATTTTCTGAGGTCTTGGCTGATTTCTTTTGAATTTCCCATGATGCCAAGCAAAGAGGCACTGAGTTTGAAGGTAGGCTTTGAAATACACCCAAAGGTACACCTCCAATTGACTCAAATGATGGCAATTAGCCTATCAGAAGCTTCTAAAGCCATGACATAATTTTCTGGAATTTTCCAAGCTGTTAAGGGCACAGTAGTGTATATAAACTTCTGAACCACTGGAATTGTGATACAGTGAAATAATCTGTCTGTAAACAATTGTTGGAAAAATTACTTGTGTCATGCACACAGTAGATGTCCTAACCGACTTGCCAAAACTATAGTTTGTTAACAAGAAATTTGTGGAGTGGTTGAAAAATTAGTTTTAATGACTCAAACCTAAGTGTATGTAAACGTCCGACTTCAACTGTATGTAAATGTATTTCTCTTTTATTTGTAGTAAATTCGCAAAATGTCTAAAAACCTGATTTCTCTTTGTCATTATGGGGTTTTGTGTGTACATTTATGAGGATAAAAAATCAATTTTAGAATAAGGCTGTAACATAACAAAATGTGGAAAAAGTCAAGGGGTCTGAATACAGTGCCTTGCGAAAGTATTCGGCCCCCTTGAACTTTGCGACCTTTTGCCACATTTCAGGCTTCAAACATAAAGATATAAAACTGTATTTTTTTGTGAAGAATCAACAACAAGTGGGACACAATCATGAAGTGGAACGACATTTATTGGATATTTCAAACTTTTTTAACAAATCAAAAACTGAAAAATTGGGCGTGCAAAATTATTCAGCCCCCTTAAGTTAATACTTTGTAGCGCCACCTTTTGCTGCGATTACAGCTGTAAGTCGCTTGGGGTATGTCTCCATCAGTTTTGCACATCGAGAGACTGACATTTTTTCCCATTCCTCCTTGCAAAACAGCTCGAGCTCAGTGAGGTTGGATGGAGAGCATTTGTGAACATCAGTTTTCAGTTCTTTCCACAGATTCTCAATTGGATTCAGGTCTGGCCATTCTAACACCTGGATATGTTTATTTTTGAACCATTCCATTGTAGATTTTGCTTTATGTTTTGGATCATTGTCTTGTTGGAAGACAAATCTCCGTTCCTGTCTCAGGTCTTTTGTATTTGGCTCCATCCATCTTCCCATCAATTTTAACCATCTTCCCTGTCCCTGCTGAAGAAAAGCAGGCCCTAACCATGATGCTGCCACCACCATGTTTGACAGTGGGGATGGTGTGTTCAGCTGTGTTGCTTTTACGCCAAACATAACGTTTTGCATTGTTGCCAAAAAGTTCAATTTTGGTTTCATCTGACCAGAGCACCTTCTTCCACATGTTTGGTGTGTCTCCCAGGTGGCTTGTGGCAAACTTTAAACAACACTTTTTATGGATATCTTTAAGAAATGGCTTTCTTCTTGCCACTCTTCCATAAAGGCCAGATTTGTGCAATATCCGACTGATTGTTGTCCTATGGACAGAGTCTCCCACCTCAGCTGTAGATCTCTGCAGTTCATCCAGAGTGATCATGGGCCTCTTGGCTGCATCTGTGATCAGTCTTCTCCTTGTATGAGCTGAAAGTTTAGAGGGACGGCCAGGTCTTGGTAGATTTGCAGTGGTCTGATACTCCTTCCATTTCAATATTATCGCTTGCACAGTGCTCCTTGGGATGTTTAAAGCTTGGGAAATCTTTTTGTATCCAAATCCGGCTTTAAACTTCTTCACAACAGTATCTCGGACCTGCCGGGTGTGTTCCTTGTTCTTCATGATGCTCTCTGCGCTTTTAACGGACCTCTGAGACTATCACAGTGCAGGTGCATTTATACAGAGACTTGATTACACACAGGTGGATTGTATTTATCATCATTAGTCATTTAGTTCAACATTGGATCATTCAGAGATCCTCACTGAACTTCTGGAGAGAGTTTGCTGCACTGAAAGTAAAGGGGCTGAATAATTTTGCAAGGCCAATTTTTCAGTTTTTGATTTGTTAAAAAGTTTGAAATATCCAATAAATGTCGTTCCACTTCATGATTGTGTCCCACTTGTTGTTGATTCTTCATAAAAAAAAGACAGTTTTATATCTTTATGTTTGAAGCCTGAAATGTGGCAAAAGGTCGCAAAGTTCAAGGGGGCCGAATACTTTCGCAAGGCACTGTATTTTCCGAATACACTCTATATATATCAGAATATTTAGGCAAGATAGCTGGCTAACTCGATGCTGCTTGATGCTGCTTTGTAGTATACCCCTCAGGTTGAATAATGCTAGTAGAACACTCACTACAAGCTTGCTAATCTCACCCACCAGCTTGCTGGAACACTTTGACTTTCTCAATTACCAACACTGAGCTAGGTATGTGTATTTTATTTGGAAGGATTATTACAGGGGTTTAAAACCAGTTTTGACATGTCCTTAAGGCACATCGGTCAATTTCACAAGCAGTGGAATCTTTCCAAGCATGGATCTACAATTACCCGCGGCCACCTGAGGCCTTTCAAAACACATTCCCACTGTTTGAAAGCACTGGGCTGGGTCAGCACGCAAGGCTTTAGGAGATCTCTGTTTATTGGTTTTAACAGTATGTGTCCTGAGAACATGTGGGGATGAGTCTCTGTTCTAGCACTGCAGGCTACAGGTTGTTAGCTTCTACTTGACAAGCCTTCTTGATTGGATACCGATACCTTGATACCGATACTCAGTATTTATTCAGGATACACCTTTTAAATCTTCTCTCCTCTCATTCCACATTTGCTTGCAAGGCGTGCGGTCTAAAAACAATGACTGTTTGTCATCCTGGACCATTCAGACTGACAGATGCTCAGATCCAGTTGAGGTATCCGGGTAAAGATACCAAACAAAACATTCCAAGGCAAAGTTCACTCAACAATGTAAAGTCCTGTTACAACTTGTGAGCACACCATGCATCTTGGCATTACATTTGAACCAGAGTTATGGCAGGAATGAGAAACATGTATTTTTGTATACTTTTTTATCACTGTAAAAAAAGGAAGAGAGAAAAAACAAATGAGACCTGCTGGAAAAAAATCTGTGAGTTATCAAAAATTTACTTTTATTCACACTGACTTTAGGCTCTGTCTGCATACAACAACAGCATTTCCAGTGGACAGATTTATGTGCTTTATACAGTTAAGAAATACCAACAAAGCAGCTGGCTTTGGTCAGGAAATATGCAGACTGATATCTGGCTATGCACTACATAACCGATTAGATGGTCTCAAGGGGCCTTAGCACATAAAGCCAGCCTCTGTGAGCATGTGTGTCAAATGCTTATCATTCCACGGTTCCTAGTCTTAATCATACAGGCTTGATCACCAAGAGAGTATTGCTCTTTTTTTACATCTTAAATTCAAAACAATTTAAGACAATAAATGTGATTACTGTAAAGCCCATCAATGCAAATTATTTCTGTAACACACACACCTGTTCCATATCAAAGTAGGTTTTGCTTATACACAGCTTGTGGTTTTTGGCATTGCATGGAATTAAGAATACATTCACTATGTGCTACCTCACTTTCTATAGTGGTAGATATTTTCACAAGTAGCCTCAGGAATGTCCCGTGGCCTCAGTAACTCCAATCCCAACAGAGAGGTTGTTGTTAGGTCCATAGTGTCAGTATTTGCCTAGAAGTGTTTGGACAGTGACACATGTTTTGTTGTTTTGGCTCTGTACTCCAGCACTTTGGATTAGAAATGATACAATGACTATGAGGTTAAATTGCAGTTAATGTAGACTATCAGCTTTTTTATTTGATTATTATAAATGTTTTGGGTGAACCGTTTCAAAATTACAGCACTTTTTGTACATCCCTTGTAGGGAACCAATGTATTTGGACAAATTAACTTATTTGTGTATCAGCAGTTTAGTGTTTGGTACAATATTCCTAGCACTCAATGACTAACTACATCAAGCTTGTGACTCTACAAACTTTTTGGATGCATTTGCAGTTTGTTTTGGTTGTACTTCAACAGAAATGAAGGGTAAATAATGTATTGTGTCATTTTGGAGTCTCTTTTATTGCAAATAAGAATAGAATATGTTTCTAAACACTTCTACATTAATGTGGATGCTACCATGATTACAGATAATCCTGAATGAATCGTGAATAATGATGAGTGAGAAAGTTAGAGGCATAAATATCATACCCCCCCAAAAAAATGCTAACCTGCCCTGTTATTGTAATGGTCAGAGGTTGTCTTGGGGGGGTATGATATTTGATATTATTTACGATTAATTACGATGAAGATTATCTATAATCATGGTAGCATCCACAATAATGTAGAACTGTTCCGAAACATATTCTATTCTTATTTACAATAAAAGTGACTCCAAAATGACAATACGTTATATACCATTCATTTCTATTGGGCACAAAATAATCTGAAACACGACCAAAACAAACTGCATATGTATCCAACAAGTTGGTAGAGTCACAAGCTTGATCTAGTCATATCTTGCTAGGAATATGGGAACAATTACTAAAGTTTTGAATACCTTAATACACATAAGTGAATTTGTCCAATTACTTTTGGTTTCCTAAAATGGAGGGGGGGGACAATGTACAAAAAGTTCTGTAATTTCTGAACGGTTCAACTGATATGAAAATGGCCTCAAATTAAAGCCGACAGTCTGAACTTTAAAGGCCCAATGCAACTATTTTTTATAACAATATCAAATAATTTCTGGGTAACAATTAGGTACCTTACTGTATTAGTTTTCTATCAAAATTAACAAAAATAGTTTTTTTAGCAAACAAATATTTCTCAAGCAGGAATTTTGCTAGGACAATCTGGGAGTGGTCTGAGTAGGGAAGAGAAAACTGAAAACTAGCTGTTACTGGCAGAAATGTTTGGAATTCTTTGTTGTTGGTTTATTAACCAATTACCACCTGCTGATGTCACCAGGCAAGCCAAAGCTCCCGCTCATGCAAACCTGCTGATTTAGAAGGTCATGTGTAGATTTTTATTTTCAACCAGAAACAAATCAGGAAATAACACTGATGAAATTGTTTACATTATTACAGTGTCAGTTTCCTCAGCTGTTGTACAATATGATACAAAACAGGAAAAAAATAATTTTTCACTGCACTGGGCCTTTAACATCAGTCATTGTGTTGTAATAGAGCCCCCCCCCCCCCCAAAGAACTGTCACTGTCCAAATACTTTTGGAAATCACTGTATATCACTAGGCACACTCCACACAGCACTGCCAGTCTCTCCTCACCACTTTGGTCCAGGGTGTAATAGGTGCCATTGTAACAGTGTGTTCTTCAGGACTGGCCTGAAACAGGTCACTGGAACGGCAGGATGTCCTGTATGGTCCACGGAAGCGTCTGCAACGCCTGGGCTACGCACGTTTCTAACAGCAGACCCACACACACAGCCATCAGGGAGAGCCTTCTGCTGCAGTTTAGAATGACTGGAAAAGAGAGGAGAGAAAATGATCACGTCTTGCAAGGACACAAACACGACAATATGCAGGAAAAGTACTTATTCTGAACATCTTTGGAATCATGTTAAACTCCTACTTGGTGTAGAATAGAAAAACATTTATACGAATGAGATTAATGCCCTATTCGCACGGGACTAGTATTACTAGAGAACGTTGATTATATAATTATTACCCCAGAATGTCCGTTATTCGATAAGATGATTCGGACAGGATTCGTTTTTTTCCAAACTGCAGCCTGTAATTCTTAATTATTTTCAATATATTGACAGTTATGATGGAAACTTGGAGGTTTTGTTTCTAGGTGTGAAGATATTTCAATAGGTCCAGGCCATAACAGGGCTACACTGATAACTTGAGCTTGGTTCCCGAGTTTCTAAACCATACCAGCCATCATTGGTATAGTGTTGCCATAATATTTGAATTGAGGCAGTGTGAACATAATCATTCGGATATTTTAGCGATCTGCAGTAGATGTCCTAAATGCCCCCCAGGCTTCAGGCATGAGCTAAACAGTGCACATGCACTTGAGATGCGTTTTATGGATGAAAAAGTAAATGTATCATTTCAAAAAGTTTAGGTCAGTTTGCTGCATTGCCATCTATTAACAGCACGGTTTACATTTAATAGGCACAATATTTTTTAACTGATGCATTTGGTAGTATTCAATTCATACGCCCAAAACATCGGAAAGTATTCAGACCCGTTGACTTTTTCCACATTTTGTTGTTACAGTCTTAAATCTAAAATTGATTTAATTTTTTTTAAAGTCCTCAGCAATCTACACACAATACCCCATAATGACAAAGCAAAAACAGGTTTATAGACATTATTACAAATAAAAACCGGAAATACCTTATTTACATAAGTATTCAGACCCTTTGCTATGATTTTATTTTTAATTGTATTTTTGTTTATTTATTTAACTAGGCAGCCGGCCAAACCCTAACGACGCTGGGACAACTGTGTGCCGCCCTATGGGACTCCCAATCACGGCCGGTTGTGATACAGCCTGCAATCGAACCAGGGTCTGCAGTGATTCCTCTAGCACGGAGATGCAGTGCCTTAGACCGCTGCGCCACTCGGGAGCTATGAGACTCGAAATTGAGCTTAGGTGCATCCTATTTCCATTGATCATCCTTGAGATGTTTCTGCAACTTGATTGGAGTCCACCTGTGGTAAATTGAATAGATTGAACATGACTTGGAAAGGCAGACACATGTCTATATAAAAAGGTCCCACAGTTGTCAGAGCAAAAACCAAGCCATGAGGTCGAAGGAATTGTCCGTAGAGCTCAGACAGGATTGTGTCGAGGCACAGATCATCCTTAAATGGAAGAAGTTCGGAACCACCAAAACTCTTTCTGGAGCTGGCCGCTCAGCCAAACTGAGCAATCGGGGGAGAAGGGCCTTGGTCAGGGAGGTGACCAAGAACCTGATGGTCACTCTGACAGAGCTCTAGAGTTTCTCAACCATTTCTACAGCACTCCACCATTCAGGCCTTTATGGTCGAGTGGCCAGACGGAAGCCACTCCTCAGTAAAACGCATGACAGCCTGCTTGGAGTTTGCCAAAAGGCATCTAAAGACTTTCAGACCTTGAGAAACAAGATTCTCTGGTCTGATGAAACCAAGATTGAACTCTTTGGCCTGAATACCAAGCATCGCGTCTGGAGGAAACCTGGCACCATCCCTACGGTGAAGCATGGGTGGCAGCATCATGCTGCAGGAATGTTTTTCTGCAGCAGGGACTGGGAGACTAGTCAGGATCGAGGGAAAGATGAACGGAGCAAAGGACAGAGAGATCCTTTATGAAGAGAGCTCTGGGGCACTCAGGTCCTCAGACTCGGGCGAAGGTTCACCTTCCAACAGGACAACAACCCTAAGCACACATCCAAGACAACACAGGAGTGGCTTCGGGACAAGTCTCTGAATGTCCTTGAATGGCCCAGCCAAAGTCTGGACTTGAACACAATCGAACATCTCTGGAGAGACCTGAAAATAGATGTGCCGCAATGCTCCCTATCCAAACTGATAGAGCTTGAGAGAATCTGCAGAGAGGAATGAGAGAAACTCCCCAAATACAGGTGTGCCAAGCTTGTAGCGTCATACCCAAGAAGTCAAAGCTGTAATCGTTGCCAAAGGTGCTTCAACAAAGTACTGAGTTAAGAGTCTGAATAGTTATTTAAATGTGATATTTCAGTTTATTTTTTATAAATGAGCAAAAATGTCTAAAAACCTGTTTTTGCTTATCATTGGGGTATTGTGTGTAGATTGATGAGGGGAAAAAACAATTTAATCAATTTGAGGAAAAGGCTGTAACCTAACAAAATGTGGAAAAAGTCAAGGGGTCTGAATACTTTCTGAAGGCATCGTACATAAAAGCATTCGCTGTGAAAGTTGATACATGTAAGCCGTTCATATATAAACTATGTGCAGCACTTTGTTCAATTTATCAAATCAGTTATTGTTTTCTTGCTCAAACTGTGAGCAACACCTGTCAAACTCAGACATTACTCTCAAAACACAGGGATGTCTATTCGCAAGGGACTAGTATTATCAGAGGACTTAGGTTATTAGGTTAACAGTAGGTTATTCTGTCTGGAATTGTTACTCTCCTGCCATCCAAAAATGACTGACACGGCAGATTTGGACGGGACTAAAATGACATACGTGGTGTTTTGTGCTCGTGCACACAGTTACATTACCCAACGTCCCCCCAGTAAAACGAATCCCTTACAAATAGGGTCTAATGATTAAATCACCTTATCCAATCCATTGCAGAAACAGTTCCATTTAATCATTATCGTCAGGAAACTGAATAACCCATCAGTGCAATAAACAGATACAAAAATCCAATAGGCCATTATCCTGTGAAATGTGACAAATCACAGCGGCACACAGAGACAAATGCTTGATTTGCACGGCTGATTGTTTAACAAAAAAAATAGCATAATGCAAGAGTAAGCCAGTTAATTAATGGATTAGCTTTGGACAGTTTTGGGACAATTTATAAACTGCCTATTTTAGTAACTCTAGCGAACAACTGAATTAATGTTCTAACAGATTCAAGCTAGGAGTAAGAGCTGCCACCTGCTGGTGCACACTAGTGCTCCTAGCCTCCCAATCAATACCCTGTGAGCCGTCCATTTACCCTTTAATTGAAAATGTAATATCTATGGTGATTTATGTACACTATATATACAAAAGTATGTGGACACCCCTTCAAATTAGGGGTATCACCATGCAGAATGCCAAGTGTTGGCTGGAGTGGTATAAAGCTTGCTGCCATTGGATAATGGAGCAGTGGAAATGCGTTCTCTGGAGTGATGAATCACGCTTCACCATCTGGCAGTCCGACGGATGAATCTGGGTTTGTCGGACACCAGGGGAATGCTACCTGCCCCAATGCATAGTGCCAATTGTACAGTTTGGTGAAGGTGAAATAATGGTCTGGGGCTGTTTTTCATGGTTTGGGCTAAGGCCCTTTAGTTCCAGTGAAGGGAAATCTTAACGCCACAGCATATAATAACATTCTAGACGATTCTGTGCTTCCAACTTTGTGGCAACAGTTTGGGTAAGGCCCTTTCCTGTTACAGCATGATAATGCCCCCGTGTACAAAGTGAGGTCCATAGAGAAATGGTTTGATGAGATCGGTGTGGAAGAACTTGACTGAGTCCTGACCTCAACACCATCGAACACCTTTGGGATGAATTGGAATGCCGACTGCAAGCCAGGCCTAATCACCCAACATCAGTGGCCAACTCACTAATGCTCTTGTGGCTGAATGGAAGAAAGTCCCGCAGACAATGTTCACACATCTAGTGGAAAGCATTCCCAGAAGAGAGGAGGCTGTTATAGCAGCAAAAGGGGGGACCAACTCCATATTAATAACCATGATTTTAGAATGAGATGTTCAACGAGCAGGTGTCCATATACTTTTGGTCATGTCGCGTATGAAATAGGTTATATTCTAGTATCAATAATGAGAAATTAGAACTTTTCAATCAGTTTCCCCTCCAAAGCCCTCGCTGAATTGTCAAGAACAGAGATGGAGCTAGATGTGAGTGACTAATGGGAGCATTGCAACACTGATGGAGGAATTGTTTAATGTACCTCTTATGGCTTGAGAGTTGGACGTGAGCACAAACAGCTTGATGAGGCTGAAGCAGAGCGGGGAGTAGTCATGCTCCCATATGACTGCAGGGATGAGCAGGACTTTGCCATAGCTGGACAGCAGGAGGGCTTTCAGCAGTAAGCTCAGTTCAAAGTCAAAGCCAAGCAACCACTGAACCAGCCACAGGAAGGACAGCACTCCGACAGAAAACGCACCCAATTCTGTGGACAAATGAACATGAAATCAGTACAAACCATCAGAAGGCTGTCATTTGTATGGAATCAATGTGTAAAGAAAGCTAAATTTGTCACTTCCACTACACTTGGAAACATTGTTATAACATTGCTATTAACATTGTCATATGCATGTTTACTAATGAAATGCATGAGTTGTAGTAATAATAATAATAATGTGACTGTCCTTTTTCCATGCTTTATATACCCACCAAGAGCTGCCACCCCAAACATGCCATAGAAATCCCATTCCTTGGTGTATCTAATGATGTCTGCAGGGTCATTGCTCTGCTCAGATCCCTGAAGTTGTGACCACCTCAGGTAGGCCTCACACAGCAGGCAAAACACACACAGCTTCCAGTGAATCTGTGGAAGAAACCATCAACAAGACATGGCATCATTTCTTGAGTCCTCTGTCTGCAGAGTAAATGCAATGCAATGTAGATGAAGCTGCATACATTGTCTAAAGCGAGCACTGTACTCTGACTCTAGTGAATCGTTTTTCAGTGTCTTACTGTACTTACATTCAATGTAGTGTTGAACAGAATGTGTCTGAATGCTTGAGTTTTGCATAAAATGGCATCAATCAGAATAATGACAGGATCATATTCAATGTACTTGTCTACAGGCTTTTGGCAGGATCCCTGAAATAAATAGAGACAAACCACAAGCACTGACTTGCCTAGTTAAATAAAGGTTAAAAAACATTTTTAAAGAAAAAAAAACATTTATCCAGCTTTTATGGCTAAACTAAATAGCTAGCTTACTGTTTACTCTGTTATAAGGGTAGAGACCCAACCACTAACCACTTAGTCTATATACATTTCAGCTAGCAATCCATCATCAGGCATCATAACTTGAATATAAACAGCAGAGAAACCCAGCTAGCTAAGTTACACAGCTGGCAGTCACAGGTCCCTTTGGCTTCATTTCTAGCTAAGCCTAGCATCACCAGTTAGCTAGCTAATATCTTAACCAATAAATCAACATGAGCCAGCTAGTCAACTCACACATATGGTTATCTTCAAGATCCCATTACTGTAATCTCTGTGAAGCTCGTGGGCGTCCTTATTGCATTCAACACATCTAAACCGCTTTGCCATTCTGTTTTAGGTTGGCAGCGATGGAGAAACCGGCTTGAAAAACCTGACTTCCTGGATTTGTGCGTGATACGTTGGGAGTTGTAGTCGTTTACAGTTTGACTGGTAGTTCAGTTCACGATGGGGAGTAGGAACACGGGAACTACATTACCAAAGCTCCAGCGCTCCTCACCTACACATCAAACACAACATGGCACCTGCTGGCAGTGTTGTTGTGGTAGCTCTCTCACTTCTGTACTTATCCCGTGCTATATTTTCCACGGAATACCTCTCTACACTCACTTTCTTCAATAGCGAACTGCACAAACATGGTTGCAGCTCTCCGTCAGAGTGGGAGGAATACACAACGGATTGCGGTAAGCGGTCTTTAAACACAGTTTTGCCACGTCCTCGTAACTCAGCTAGCTAAACTAACCAAATCTATTCTTCCGCACCCGTTAACAGGAAGTTACATAGCAAGCGAGAGAGAACTCGTAGAGGTTAGGATTTGATTGTAAAGGTCAGGGTGGAATCAGAGACCCCGCAACTAATCTTTCAAGACTAACAGAAAGTACTTCGACAAGGTCCCCAGTTTCCCCGAATAATGCAGTGCTATGATATCCTTATGTATCTAAGTTTTTAACACGATGTCAGCAAGTACACGCCTTTCCTGAGCGTGAACGTAACCCAGAGCGCACCTCAAAACTCCCGCTGACTCATTCATTGTCTTGTTGGAACAGGTTATGTATTGGAATGTGCATTGTAGCGAAATAAAATCAAATTACTTTGCAATTGAATAAAAAATATCCAGCTGAATGAATGAATGAGATCATCCTATGGGTTTCCCACTGAAGTGTCACAACTTGTTGAGGCTTTTATGACTCAATCAACAATAAAGGATTAGTATTTGATGAGCAGTCCCTTCATTGCAGGTAGAAAGAAGCCTTGAAGCCTGCCAATGTTTGATCCTTATACACTCAGGGCCAGTTTATTGGGTACACCACCTTGTTTACGAAAATGGTTCGCTTCTACAGTGTCACGTGGCCATGGCTTGCTATATAAAGCAGGCATTGAGTTACTGTTTGATTCAATGTTAGACTGGACAAAACGAGTGACTTAAGCGACTTATGATTGTCGGTGCCAGGTGCCCTGGTTCCAGTATCTCAGAAACAGATGACACGCATGACAGTGTCTAGAGTTTACCACGAATGGTGTGACAAACAAAAAACATCCAGTCGGCGGCAGTCCTGTGGGTGAAAACGGCCCGTTGAAGGAGAATGGCCAAGAATGGAGCAAGCTAACATGCTGGCCACAAACAGGCAAATAACAGTACGACAGTGGTGTGAAAATCGGCATCTCGGAACGCACAACTCGTCTGCCCTTGTCACGTATGGGCTATTGCAGTAGACGACCACACCGGGTTTCACTCCTATCAGCTAAAAACAAGAAGAAGCAGGTCCTGGGCACGCGATCACCAAAACTGGACAGATGAGGAATGGAAAAACATATGCCCTGGTCCGACGAATCCCGGTTCTTGTTGCGACATGCTGATGGAGTCAGGATTTGGCCTAAGCAGCATGAGTCCATGGTTCCATTCTGCCTGGTGTCAACAGTACAGGCTATTGCTGGTGGTGTAATTGTGTGGGGAATGTTTCCTGGCACGCGTTAGGTCGCTTGATACCAATTGAGCAACATTTCCATGCCCTGAAAAATTCAGTCTGTTTTGGAGGCAAAAGGGGGTCCAACCCACTAATAGATGGCTGTACCTAATAAACTAGTGTGTGTGTTTTTTATATATATATACACACACACACACACAAAGTCAGCAAAAAAAAGATTTGTCCCTTTTTCAGGACCCTGTCCTTCAAAGATAATTTGTAAAAATCCAAATAACTTCACAGATCTTCATTGTAAAGGGTTTAAACACGGTTTCCCATGCTTGTTCAATGAACCATAAACAATTAATGAACATGCACCTGTGGAACGATCGTTAAGACACTAACATCTTACAGACGGTAGGCAATTAAGGTCAAAGTTATGAAAACTTAGGACACTAAAGAGGCCTTTCTACTGACTCTGAAAAACACCAAAAGAAAGATGCCCAAGGTCCCTGCTCATCTTTGTGAATGTGCCTTAGGCATGCTGCAAGGAGGCATGAGGACTGCAGATGTGGCCAGGGCAATAAATTGCAATGTCCGTACTGTGAGACATCTAAGACAGTGCTAAAGGGAGACAGGACAGACAGCTGATCGTCCTCGCAGTGGCAGACCACGTGTAACAACACTTGCACAGGATCGGTACATCCGAACATCACACCTGAGTTTATGTGTGTGTGTCACCATAATGACCAAGTTGGCAGCAGTCTGGGTGCTTTGTTGTCTGATGCTGTATATTTCCCTACAGAGTCCTTTATTCTACAGTTGGAGGACCCAGACTGTGAGGAAGGAAGCAACCCACCATGCGAGTCTGTCTTCTCTCTCAACGCAGAGAAAATCCTGGTGAGATGCAGTAAATTCACTGAGATCTCAGTGATTTTGCCTGGGCATTTCTGTTTGACTGACTCATTGTAATGGAATAACTACCGTTGTCTTCGTTCAAACAGAGACAAGCTAAGTTGTTTATAGAGCAGAAGCGATTCCCTTTTGCAGTGGACAACCACAACACAAATGAGGAGCTTGGTAAGAAGTTATTCCTGAAAGAGTTTGGTTTGTGGAGTGTTAGCTATACATTGCTTGACTCTCATTATTCATTTCATTGCAGCTATAGGATATGTTCTTATTGGCAATGGCCTGTACGATGAAGCCATCAAACACTTCTCCTTGTTACTACAGGTTGGTTAACATTCATAGATGCATGAATTACAACACTCATCTTTGTACATGTCTTGGTCTGGCCTTCTTGACAGTTTTGAATAATGCATTTTTTTTTGTTTAGACAAATATATTAATAGTAGAGAGACAGACGTACAGACTTCATCAGCCCCCGAACTGTCGATCTGTCTCCATTCGTCTCACTCAATCTCTGAGAGCACTGGTGCGATTTTGACTAAACTTGGGTGAATGATGCGTCTTGCCGTAGAGATCCTGCATTTAATAAATGACACTGATTGGCCATATGGTGGCGCTATAACAAGCGATTGAAAATGCAAACTTTGAAAGGTCACGCCCCTCACCCCGTTTGAGATAAAATCATGAAATTCAGTACGTAGGTCCCTCTCCTCACAAGGAACAAATGTTCCCCAGGGACCTCTATGGCCCGCCATGATGGCTTTTCCACCATTTTGAATTTTTTAAACACTTAAAGCGGTACTCTTCTAGCAAAGAATGACCAATCTGCATGAAACTTGTCATGTGGCATCTAAGGACAAATGTCTCTCAATGCAATATTTTCCAGACTAGTACCTAAAATAACATGGCCGCTATTGACCAATGAACATTCACGTGGGCGTGGTCTGGCACATAAATGCATATAAATCAGTCACAGATAATCATAATGCAACAACATTTGGTACACATGTTGCAAACACTGTCAAGACACAACATATGCAAGAACATTCATATCGACGAGAACATTCATGGCGCTATAACGGGCACATATTTTGTTACTGTCAGTGTAGTCTGCTTTGAATTGTTGTCACTAATTGCATCATTCGTGGGGGACGACATGTTTACTGTTGCCTTGTTTACGTTACAGTACTTCCCCTCTTTTCCCCCTGCTTTGAATATGTTGTGCGGTTTGCAATGGAGGACATATCAGTGTGTGTTGTCCTCTACTAGGGGGATCCAGAGGTAGTCAGTGCCATCTATGGGAGAGGGATAGCATACGGGAAAAAGAGTCTGCAGGTAAGTGATAACAGCGGTATGATACTAGTTCACAGAATGTTGATACCAGCAGTTTTATTCACAGCAAATGTTTTCAGTGTGACACATCATAAATAAAAATCTAATCTGCAATGCTCAGCAGTTAGCATATGTGCTTGTCAGTGGACGTGATTGATGAAGGCTGAGAGTGGCCTTCTTTTTTTCCTGGTGTGTCCAATAGGGGTCACACTGACTCTCTTCTTTTCTCCTTCTATGGAAGGACATCAAGAATGCAGACTTGGCGCTGTTCGAGTTGAGCCGAGTCATCACTCTGGAGCCCAACCGCCCTGAGGTATACGAACAGCGGGCAGAGGTGAGGATAATGCTAGGCCTGTTAATGCTTCATGAGTTAACCCGCTGTTTGTGTTATACCTTGTGTTAGGGTATTGGTTTTCATTGGTGTTTACTATCATGTTTGAATTGCATGTCTGTTTTTAAATGGAGCAAGTTTCTGTCACCCCATGCAAAATGGTTACAAATGAGTGAGGGCAGTGTTATTCTATCAAGCATGCTTTAAAAAAAAATCTTACACAGTAGGCAACTGCTGTTGTATTAACGCTATGCCTTGAAGTAGTCTAGTTACTAGACCATTAGACCTTTTGGATTTCATGTGTGTCAAGTTTTACTTGAATAATATACTTGCAGATCCTTTCTCCGCTTGGGAGGATCAGTGAGGCTCTGAGTGATCTCTCCAAAGCCATCCAGCTCCAGCCCTCCGCCCGCCTCTACAGACACAGAGGAACTCTGCTCTTTATCGCCGAGGTCAGACTGACAAACCATGATCTGTATATGGGGTCTCTGATTGGTGGTGTTGATATATAAAGTTCTCATAGTTGGTTTTCTGATTTTGCTTTTCCCCAAATAGGATTATGTGGCAGCTATGGAGGATTTTCAACAGTCTTTGGATCTGAAGAAAAATCAGCCCATTGCCATGCTATACAAAGGTCTAACATTCTTCCACAGAGGAATGCTAAAGGTATAGACATTTTTGTAGAAAATCATAGTTGCTCAACTTTGAGTACTGCCAGTGTAGCCTGTTTTTTTTGGTTAAATCACTGCATGTTTACGACACAATCTTGTCCCCCATTCAGGAAGCCATCGAAACATTCAAGGAGGCCCTGAAATTAAAATCTGACTTCATAGATGCGTACAAAAGTCTCGGACAGGCCTACAGGTACAGTGGGGAGGCTCTATGACCTGCTTTGGTTTCAACCTGGTCAGTTCACATCGTTGGTCAGGAAAAAGTCAGGGCCTTAGTACTCATGGGGCCAATGCAGTGAGTGATCCCTGTGTCCTGTCTGTAGGGAGCTTGGAGACTTTGAGGCAGCTATGGAGAGCTTCCAGAAAGCCCTGATGCTCAACCAGAACCACATCCAGTCTCTGCAGTTGAGGGGCATGATGCTGTACCACCATGGCAGTCTCCAGGAGGCAGTCGGCAACTTCAAGGTAATGGCCGCGTCGCACAGCTTCTTTCTCCGGACACGATATCAGTCTACCAATTACAGTACAGCTGAATTAGTTATTCTGCATCTCCCCTCATGATAACAGACTGCTTTACTGTGGGCTGTATGTGCAATAGTACTGGCTAGGGTGGGGCTGGCCTGCCATTCAAATGATTCTCAATTGCATCAGTTTTTCTAAGCATGCTGCCTAGAGAGAACCCCCTCGGATCAATACTTGTCCCACTCCCTTTATAATATCAATCCAGCCGTTACAAGCGATACTGCTGATGCTTTGTTTTCACTGTGGCATCAGGCGGTTGATGGCATCGCAGTCTAACGAACAGACTCGTGCCCCTGATGCCCCTGATCAGACTTGTAGGCCACACTTTGACTGTCGTCATCATTCCATATCCTCTCTCTGTCCCCATGATAGCATTTGGCAGTGTAAACGCCCTGCCTATTTGCCTACTGTCCCATCAGCAGCCCCGCTGTGGCGACTCAGTAGGCCTCACGCGTTACTATGACGGTTACTGTTACATCACCTTGCATGACTTTGTCATATGCTTCCCAGGCTGCCTGTGGAGAATGTGTTTTGGTGGGGTCATGACTCACTAGGCTAGAGCTGTTAGCCTCAGGCTGTTCACACAGTCAACACCGAAAGGTTAAGTGACTGCAGTGACATCCACTTTGAGTCAGAGTTAATTTGAGGTTCCCTCCCTCCGTTTTTTTATTCTTACACCTATGTGTGTCATTGGACTTGATGTGTAACACCTCCGTGTTGTGTTTTTCAGAGGTGTCTACAGTTGGAGCCCTACAATGAGGTATGTCAGTACATGAAGGGTCTGAGCCACGTGTCCATGGGTCAGTTCTATGAAGGCATCAAGGCTCAGACTAAAGTCATGTTGAATGACCCTCTGCTGGGCCAGAAGGCAAGCTCGGAATATCTCAAAGTGAAATACCTCCGAGGTGAGCGTAGCATTAGGGACCTTAGCTGACTAAACTCCACAGTGAAGGAAGTTTCTGATGAACTTCACCAACGGAGTGGAGAAGAGACCAGGCTTTCTGGAATTCAGCTCAGCTAAAATCGATTCACCCAAGGTCAATTCTTTATAAAAAAAAAAAAATGAAATTCTTACTATGTACTATCTATGTTTGTCCTCTGTAGTTGCGTGCCTTTCTTTGCTGAAATTCATGCTTTTTCTGTAAACGTTAATCAAATACAGCCACCGACTGTTTCCTTGTTGAGATTCAATTGCCGCATTTGCGCTGAGTTGCCATTTTAGAGCAACAGCAGTGAGCAAACAGTCGGCGGTTGTATTTGATTGTTTATTGAAACAGTGGATTTCAGCAAACTACGAAAGGCACGCAACTACGGAGGACAAACATGGGTACAAGGTAAGCATTTCATAATTGAAATGTAAGTATTGACCTTGAGCGAGTCGATGTAGCCTAAGTTGAATTCCACAAAGCCTGGTCTCAGCTCCACTCCTTTGGTGGAGTTCATCAGAAACTTCCTTCACCGAGGAGTTTAGCCAGCTATAGTGACCTCTGAACTAACATTTCAACCTAGAGCGGAATGTTGTGTCTTTGATCATTTCTTGCCTGTGGAGATATGGTTAGAATTTTCCTCATGTAATTTCCCCCCCACAGAATACTCTCGCTACTTGCACTCACATCTCGACAAACCTGTGGCAGAATACAATGTTGATCAGGATCTTCCAGGGAACTTCAAAAACCACTGGGCAAAACACCTTCCTTTCCTTATAGAGGACTATGAGGAGCAGCCAGGACTGCAGCCTCATATTAAGTGAGTTTAAAAGGATAGCACCTGCTGCTGACTGAACATAGTTCAGTATTTTCTGCCAGGTATAGGTAGTATAATAGGCTAATAGTATAGGCTAACTGATGGGTAATGGAGCAGGCTCATTTACAGTAGATTAATTTGACCTACTGAGTGTTTGTGCTATTCAACCCATTTGTAACCTGCCCAACTGATCTTTTTTCGTGCCTTGCCGTTGTAGGGATGTTCTACCTCAGAACTTTGAAAGCTACAACATTGAAGTTCAGAAGCTCATTTGCGCTGCTGATCACCTTGGTGCCCTTATGCAATACGACACACCAGGATTTCTTCCCAATCGCAGAATACACAGAGGTGGGTGAGATCCTGAGCACATTTGAGTTCAGCCTCAAATTTGTTGTACATTCTTGGCTGAAATCAGATTAAGTAATTCTGTCAGTTTCAATATGACTATCATCCCTGAACAACATGTCCTTTGTTAAAAACAATGTGCATGCTGGAACTCATTTCAACATAACAAACTATTGTACATGTTGGTCTTTCTAGAATACATATTGTCTCACCCCATCCTATGGCTTTAATCCAGTAGCTCCATAACAGTATATTTCCATGTTCTGAAATTGAATATGTGCTGTGTTTCACCTCAATAGCGATGGGCCTAGCGACCCTGGAGGTCATGCAGGCTATGCAGCGCACCTGGAGCAATTCAAAGGTGCGAGTCAACGGCAAAACCAGGCAGATGCAGTGGAGAGACATGTTCGATATTGCCGTCAAATGGAGGAGGTGAGGCTTGGGTGTGAGATTGTTTTATAGTAACTTTTTTTTAAACAAAATGTTATTACCACAATGGGCCATCTGCAGTGTCAATCACCACCCTGCCTGTTTCTGTATTGTCAGTCTGAGGTTTGGTACATGTTTCAAGTCATTGTGGTATTCTGTCCCTCTGAAGGATCGCTGATCCAGACCAGCCTGTTCTGTGGCTGGACCAGATGCCTGCCAGAAGTCTCAGCCGAGGGTTCAATAACCACATTAACCTCATCAGGTAACCTAAAGGAAAATGACATCAAATCGTCTCAAAGATAGTCGCTGTGTAAATCTGACACACAACTGTTGAGTCAAGTTGTATTTTTAGATATTCCTTTTCATTATGTGGTTTTCCTGTTTTGTTTGTTTCCACAGAGGACAAATCATCAACATAAGATACTTGGCCTACTTTGACAACATACTCAATTTCATTAAAGACAGAATATTGGTTTACCACAGGTGTGCCTTTTAAAGAAAATACAGATTGTTTATTAGAGAAATATTTTCGACACGGTGATATACAGTGCATTCAGAAAGTATTCAGACCGCTTGACTTTTTCCACATTTAGTTACGTTACAGCCTTATTCTGAAATGGATTCAATTGTTTTCCTCATCAATCTACACACAAAACCCCATAATGACAAAGCAAATGTATACAAAGTAAAAGTATACAAGACCCTTTACCCAGTACTTTATTGAAGCACCTTTGCCAGCGATTACAGCCGCAAGTCTTCTTGGATATGACACTACAAGCTTGGCACACCTGTATTTGGGGAGTTTCTCCCATTATTCTCTGCAGATCTTCTCAAGCTCTGTCAGGTTGGATGGGGAGTGTCGCTGCACACCGGGGTATTGTGTGTAGATTTATGGGGGGGTGGGGGGAAATAAGGCTGTAACTTAACAAAATGTGGAAAAAGGGAAAGAGTCTGAATACTTTCAGAATGCACTGTATGTTGACTTACTGATGCATTGTCCTCAGGGCATACAACCCAAGAGGCCTACTGGAAGTCAGACAAGCACTGGAAAATGTCAACACGGTGGAAGACCTTCTCCCCATAATGAAGGTAATAAGAACACAGGGTTAGACATACAGGGGGGGTTTAGGAAACCCTCCGGGCCAGTCGATAACACCCGTCAGTGGCCCGCATTTTGTTGTTGTAATAATGCTATTTTTAATTTAGGCTATATAATTGATTAAAAAAACTAAATTCCCGAAGCTGTTAGTTTGTTGATTATTTATCACAGCCTAGATAATTTGTCAGGCAGAGAGGGTGCGCAGCTCTCAAACAGCTGGTTGTTTGGTGGAGCAGCTCATCAAAGACCGACAGTGATACAGTAGGGGTAGGAAAGATGTTCCAAGTTATGATATCTAGCTCACCAGTAAACGCTAAGGCAAGGCTTTTGAAGTTTAAAGTCTTGGTTGAATATTTGCGATGCACAATGAAGGCATCATTGAATATACTTCCAGACACTTGTAGCAATGTACTTATTCCGGGATTTAAATTCTGATCGTTTTTTAAGAGATGTTGCCGCTTTTGTTTGTTTCAATTGACGGGTGTTGCGCTAGTCTGTTTGCTTTCGTTAATAAGGTAAAGCCGAGCATTATGAGCAAGAGAGACAATGTCAAATGTTGGCCACAACTTGCTTTTCCATACAAAGCGTTCAATTACAAAGGGTACTCATTTTTATTTTGCTTTCTCGTTTTAAAACATGATGCAATAACCCCTCAATAACTCTTCTCAAATGGCAAGACCGAGTAAAGCTACCACATGGACAGACTTCATTAGTGTGTTTGTGTCAGGATAATCTATTGCTGTATTTAGTCAGTCAATGCCCACATTATTCTGACATATTTTAGAATGTAAACATAATGTGAATGTCAATGCATAATTACATTGTGTAGGGATATTAAAAATGCAATATTCATCAAGTGGTAATGATACTTTTTTTGTATAATGTGTTTTTTGTTGTGGGTGGGGCGGGGATCTATATACTAACAACAATGAAATGTAAAATGTAGGTCCTTGAATTTGGCTTGCCAGTATGAACTGTGTATACGGCTACTTGCTCAGCCTGCAAATGAAATATAAAATCACTTGCTATTGAAATTATGGGAGCATCATTCACTTTCCTGTCAGATCTTGACTCTGGACAGTATTTCTTTCATTTGCGTCAGTAGTTTTCAGTTGGCGCTGTCCTGGTGAGCCACTGGCAAATTTACCTGAATGTCAAGCCCTGGAACAACACCCTGATAAGAAAATATTGACTCGGTTTGAGGCCTGACTTATTCATGGGAATAGCATCTAGGAACTACTGAGTTGTGTGTGTGTGATATCATGTAGATCAGAGTTGAGATCTAGGTCAACTTGGCTTGTGTTTCAACGCTGATAGAATGTCTGATTTGCTGCTGTTTTGCATTTCTATCCTGAAGCAGTTTAACAGTAAAACGAGAGATGGCTTCACAGTTAACTCCAAGGTGCCCAGTCTAAAAGACCCTGGCAAAGAATATGACGGCTTCACAATCACCATAACAGGAGACAGGTCAGTTTATTTGGTTCTAATACATGAATAAAGAACTGAGCTCTTGACATTATAGTCTACCTCCATCAGTGGTTTACCTAAGATTTTCCAATCAAATGGAAATTTGAGAATTTTTCCCATCATGGAACATCATTTATTGTGTGAAAATGTCAGGGTTTGGTATGTCAACTTGGGTTAGTTGAAAGCAGTTAAATACATGTAACTGCCAACATAATGGAAACACTTGAGTAAATGAGGGATACAAAGTATATTGAAAGCCGGTGGTTCCACACAGCTGTGGTTCCTGAGTTAATTAAGCAATTAACATGATTAAGGTCATGTATAAAAATGCTTGTCAGGTCATTATTTTGGCTACCATGACTATGGATGACAATGCCCCCATCCACAGGGCACGAGTGGTCGCTGAATGGTTAGACAAGCATGTAAATGATGTAAACCATAATCCATGGCCGTTTCAGTCACCAGATCTCAACCCAATTGAACATTAATGGGAGATTCTGGAGTGGAGCCCGAGACAGCGTTTTCCACCACCATCAACAAAACACCAAATGATGGAATTCCTTGTCGAAGAATGGTGTCGCGTCCCTCCAATAGAGTTCCAGACACTTGTAGAATCTATGCCGAGGTGCTGTGAAGCTGTTCACCGGCTCGTGGTGGCCCAACGCTCTATGTAGACGCTTTATGTTGGTGTTTCCTTTATTTTGGCAGTTACCTGTGCTTCAATGAATAACATTTTTGTTCATTTGAATTCACAGCTCAGATGTTTCTGTCTGGGAACTTTTTAACAAATGTTCTAGGTCTGTTTGTTGACATTGCATTCCAGTTACATTATGTAGTAGAAACAACTAATCCTTTCCTTGCTAAAACCATGTTGAACAGGGAAATGAAATCTACCTTTCCCAAAAAGCCCCGTGATGGGAAAGAACCAGACAATCAGTCCATTTGGGGTTGCAGAACAAAAACACAAACTGCAAGAGGCAAGAGCTGCAGTGAGAAACATATTGTATAGGATTCCTCAAGTGTGGAACATCATCAAAAAAATAAATGGTTGCGCTTGAGAAATGAAATACACTGCAAAAAAAATAAAGGGAACACTAAAATAACACATCCTAGATCTGAATGGATGAAATATTCTTATTAAATACTTTTTTCTTTACATAGCTGAATGTGCTGACAACAAAATCACACACAAATTATCAATGGAAATCAAATTTATCAACCCATGGAGGTCTGGATTTGGAGTCACACTCAAAATGAAAGTGGAAAACCACACTACAGGCTGATCCAACTTTGATGTAATGTCCTTAAAACAAGTCAAAATGAGGCTCAGTAGTGTGTGTGGCCTCCACGTGCCTGTATGACCTCCCTACAACGCCTGGGCATGCTCCTGATAAGGTGGCGGATGGTCTCCTGAGGGATCTCCTCCCAGACCTGGACTAAAGCATCCGCCAACTCCTGGACAGTCTGTGGTGCAACGTGGCGTTGGTGGATTGAGCGAGACATGATGTCCCAGATGTGCTCAATTGGATTCAGGTCTGGGGAACGGGCAGGCCAGTCCATAGCATCAATGCCTTCCTCTTGCAGGAACTGCTGGCACACTCCAGCCACATGAGGTCTAGCGTTGTCTTGCATTAGGAGGAACCCAGGGCCAACCGCACCAGCATATGGTCTCACAAGGGGTCTGAGGATCTCATCTCGGTACCTAATGGCAGTCAGGCAACCTCTGGCGAGCACATGGAGGGCTGTGCGGCCCCCCAAAGAAATGCCACCCCACATCATGACTGACCCACCGCCAAACCGGTCATGCTGGAGGATGTTGCAGGCAGCAGAACGTTCTCTACGGCGTCTCCAGACTCTGTCACGTCTGTCACATGTGCTCAGTGTGAACCTGCTTTCATCTGTGAAGAGCACAGGGCGCCAGTGGCGAATATGCAAATCTTGGTGTTCTCTGGCAAATGCCAAACGTCCTGCACGGTGTTGGGCTGTAAGCACAACCCCCACTTGTGGACGTCGGGCCCTCATACCACCCTCATGGAGTCTGTTTCTGACCGTTTGAGCAGACACATGCACATTTGTGGCCTGCTGTAGGTCATTTTGCAGGGCTCTGGCAGTGCTCCTCCTGCTTCTCCTTGCACAAAGGCGGAGGTAGCGGTCCTGCTGCTGGGTTGTTGCCCTCCTACGGCCTCCTCCATGTCTCCTGATGTACTGGCCTGTCTCCTGGTAGCGCCTCCATGCTCTGGACACTACGCTGACAGACACAGCAAACCTTCTTGCCACAGCTCTCATTGATGTGCCATCCTGGATGAGCTGCACTACCTGAGCCACTTGTGTGGGTTGTAGACTCAGTCTCATGCTACCACTAGAGTGGTCCACTAAGTGGACAGTTTGATTTCACAGAAGTGTGATTGACTTGGAGTTACAATGTGTTGTTTAAGTGTTCCCTTTATTTTTTTGAGCAGTGTATAAACAGCCTAGCCCCTATGATGTAGGCCATCATTGTAACTGACTTGCCTAGTTAAATCATTTGAACCGATATGAATTCTTTGCCATTCAGCTCAAGCTTTCTAAGACACCTTGGAATGCAAGGCTTGAAATACTATGATTCAGCTTCTTCTCAGCTCTAACCCTGTAGCTTTCACTAAAGTGCACCTTGTTGTCTGTCCCTTGATGAATGTTGATGTACAGCACCACGGCGGTTGTATGGACCATGTTACAGACCACAGTGTTTGTTCAGACGGTGTGTATTTGTGTGGCCTTAGAGTGGGCAACATGCTGTTCTCAGTGGAGACCCAGACCACAGAGGAACGCACTCAGCAGTACCAGTCTGAGATTGAGTCCATCTATAAAGACCTGACTGCCAAGGGCAAGGCTCTCATGCTGTCCACTGAACTTGGGGTATGCTCTCTCTCTGTCACTTGTTTTCCATTGCCTCTGTTTTCTTTTGTCTGACTGTCAGTGTTGGCTTCCAGTTGTGAAATGAATTGCCATCTCAACAATCCGATCCATAATGTTGCTCTACTATCTGATGTAAATCCAAAACTGTCCTTTTGTCGTGTTGATAGATTCACTCTCTACCCCTGAAAAATTGGGAGCGGACAGTTTTGCACGAGGCTACCTAACCTTGTCCATTATTCCGTTCCTTATTGGACTTAGTAGATCCCTCCCAAGTTAAAATTCAGTTAACAAACTTCAGACATGACTTAATCATGACGGCCCACATGCAGTATCAGTTTCCCATTGTTGTATAATGATATTACCTCTACGTGGACCCTGTAGTATGAATTGGTTTTGTTTTCTCTCTTTCAGGATGCAGATGCAGTGTGTAATTTAATTCTCTCCCTGGTTTACTACTTCTGTAATCTCATGCCCCTCTCCAGAGGTTCTAGGTAAGGTGTTATCCAAGTCATTTTTTTCTGCTGTGACCATCAAGACATGATGTAACGACACAGTTTTCAGTTTGGTTCGGTCTGAATTGTGATTTTACTTTGTGAATGTTTTTTTAGTTATGAAATCTGTCTAATTTCTCTATATTGTCCCCGTTTCCCTTTACAGTGTTGTGGCATACTCTGTTGTCATGGGAGCACTGATGGCCAGTGGAAAGGAGGTGATAGGCAGAATCCCCAAAGGGAAGGTAATATTGCTGAATAGTTTTGCTCTACTTTACACCACGTCAATATAATACATTACATTTTCCAGTGGTGGAAAATGTGTTATTCATAATCATGTATACTATATGTAGTTATCAATGAGCCTGTTTTTAAGCATTTTCCTTGTTTTTATTTTTTATTTTTTAAATGTATTCCTCCAGTTGGTTGATTTTGAAGCCATGACAACACACAGTCCTGACAGCTTTAGTAAAACAGCAAAAAACTGGATGAATTTAAAGAGGTGAGTAGCTCGGCATGTCCACTTGCATCACCTTTAAACACATAAGTTGGCCAATTATTTATTTCTATGTGTATTGATAACCATATACAGTACCAGTCAAAAGTTTGGAGACACCTACTCATTTTCTTTATTTTGACTATTTTCCACTTTGTAGAATAATAGTGAAGATATCAAAACTATGAAATAACATATATGGAATCATGTAGTCACTAAAAAAGTGTTAAACAAATCAAAATATATGTTATGTTTTAGATTCTTCAAAGTAGCCACCCTTTGCCTTGATGACAGCTTTGCACTCTCTTGGCATTCTCTCAACCAGCTTCATAATGAATGCTTTTCCAACAGTCTTGAAGGAGTTCCCACATATACTGAGCACTTGTTTGGTGCTTTTCCTTCACTCTGCGGTCCAACTCATCTCAAACCATCTCAATTGGGTTGAGGTTGGGGGATTGTGGAGGCCAGGTCATCTGGGGGCGGCAGGTAGCCTAGTGGTTAGAGCATTGGGCCAGTAACCGAAAGGTTGCTGGATAAAATCCCCAAACTGTCAAAGTAAAAAAATCTGTTGTTCTGCCCCTGAACAGTTAAGGCAGTTAACCCATTGTTCCCCGGTAGGCGGTTATTGTAAATAGGGATTTAGTCTTAACTGACTTGCCTAGTTAAATAAATAAAAATCTGATGCAGCACTCTATCACTCTTCTTCTTGGTCAAATAGCCCTTACACAGCCTGGAGGTGTGTTGGGTCATTGTCCCACTGATAGTCCCACTAAGCTCAAACCAGATGGGATGTCGTATCACTGCAGAATGCTGTGGTTGCCATGCTGGAATTCTAAATAAATCAGACTGTGTCACCAGCAAAGCACCATCGCACCACCACAATGCTTCACGGTGGGAACCACACATGCGGAAATCATCCATTCACCTACTCTCCATTTCACAAAGACACAGGGGTTTGAACCAAAAATCTCAAATTTGGACTCGTTTGGACTCAAAGGACAGATTTCCACCGGTCTACTGTCCATTGCTCATGTTTCTTGGCCCAAGCAATTCTTATTATTGGTATCCTTTTGTAGTGGTTTCTTTGCAGCAATTCAATCATGAAGGCCTGATTCCCACAGTCTCCTCTGAACAGTTGATGTTGAGATGTGTCTGAACTCTATGAAGCATTTATTTGGGCTGCAATTTGAGGTGCAGTTAACACTAATGAACTTATCCTCTGCAGCAGAGGTAACTCTGAGTCTTCCATTCCTGTGGCGGTCCTCATGAGAGCCAGTTTCATCATAGCACTTGATGGTTTTTGCATCTGCACTTGAAGAAACTTTCAAAGTTCTTGAAATGTTCCAGATTGACTGACCTTCATGTCTTAACGCAATGGTAGACTGTTCTCTTTGCTTATTTGAGCTGTTCTTGCCATAATATGGACTTGGTATTTTACCAAATAGGGCTATCTTCTGTATACCACCCCTACCTTGTCACAACACAACTGATTGGCTCAAACACATGACACACTTTTTTAACAAGGCACACCTGTTAATTGAAACAAATTCCTGCTTACTGCCTCATGAAGCTGGTTGAGAGAATGCAAAGCTGTCAAGGCAAAGGATGGCTACTTTGAAGAATCTGAAATATATTTAGATTTATTAACTTTTTTTGCTTACTACATGATTCCATATGTGTTATTTCATAGTCTTCACTATTATTCTGAATGTAGAAAATAAGAAAAACCCTTGAATGTCCAAACCTTTGACTGGTACTGTGTATATGTTTATTTTTTAAATATTTATTCTCTTAGCCTACCAGTGTGGTACCAGAGTCTTCCGTCAGTAGCAGGAACCTTCCCAACGACTAGAACCATGATTGAGGTCCTCAACACGGACTCCACATCGCACTGTCCAAAGAAGTCCTAACACCACTACTTCTGATGAGAACAAGGGCCTGTCTGTCTGCTCATAGTCTCTGGCCAAGCTCAACCCCCAAAGCACAATGTCTGTCTAAAAATAATTCAGAGCAACTACATGTTGTTCAGGTATGGCCCTATGTATGCAATACCAGCAAAACCCTAGTGTCTAGTATGTAAAAGCTACGAAATGTAACTAATTACATTCATTTGAATGATAGGTAATCTCTCGATTGTGATTGCCACAATTCTGTTTTTAACAACCCTCACAGCTATTCAGTCTAAGCAGAGAAAGTGTGGGATGAGATTCTAAGATGTAAACTTAACTTCAGGGCTATGCAGTTCCACTTGGGATACTTGAACATTTAGAAAAGTGAAGCAATCCTTTTATTTAGTCTTGTTGATATTGGACAGTGTTGCTCTGTGCCATTGCCATTTTCTGGAATTGTTTTTATCTTGACCCAAAAAGGGCACGAGGAAGGGTTGGTTTCAGGTTGTGTCCAACTTGTTTTGGGAAAAGAACACATTGTGCCATGATATCGTTCCTCTGGGTTTATTTTGAGACCTCTGTGATTTTCATTGTTGCTTTTCTTTTTTTTGGTAAATGTTTGAATAATTTGACCATGGTCTTATAGACACAACATTAGAACAAACGTTCAGGGATTTATTTTGGGGATTTTGTTCAATTGCTCTGAAGAACCTCATTTCAGGACAAGCTTTGGTTTTCAGTTTATGTTCCCCACTTACCCTTTTACTGTTAATGACAGGATAGAATATGCATTGCCTGCATGGGTCCTTATTGAATGAGCTCCAGAGGATCACTACAACAACAGGGACCACTGCTTAATTGTCTTTTTTTTGGCAGAACTACTGTTTAATAATGTTTCCATATCAATGATTGTGCTGAATTGCTGGGATTTTTTTATTTTATTTTAGCACTGGGTGAATTAGCTATGTTTATTAAAGCTCAAATGTGGATTTTTAAGTGAGCAATATGTCCCATCTTGAAGTTTTAAACTTGAAGGAATGAAATCTGGAGATTTTGGGGAATTGGTATGTTCAATACAATTGGTTGACAAATGAGTGGTTTGTTTCTTATTTCAATTCAACCAGATGTGAGAATTACATGTTTATTTACAGTTGTGCCACATCACCCACAAAGATGTTTAATTTAATGATCTTGCTTGCTTAACCTTTCCAACACACCTTACTTGTACTTCATGATTCATGTCAGCAGATGTCGCACAAGTGCTGCTAAATACTGTAAACCACCGTCCTTTAGCCAAGTCATGTGATGTTCGATAAGCAAGGATATGGTTTGCTTGCTTGCTGCACAGTAGCAGTTCAACACTAGTGATTCTGCTCTGCTGGAGGAGGCTGACCGGGTCCATACATGGCTGAAGATATCAGTGAGGCAGAGGATACTCTTATTTATGGTTTAACAGGCTTGAATACTATGGGAAGAATCCTACTTGAAAATGGCAAGCAAGAAGCAGCAGGTACAGTATATGACGTTACTACCAGTATTTCTGTACCTATCTTGTTACATTATCTAGCTAACTCGCATGTAACCTACGCAAAATTGTAAAGTAAGGCAAAAGCAGTAGACTATAAATAGCTATTAATATTGACAGTGTGGTGTCTGTAAGCACTAGAGTGAATTTTGCTACCATCATTTAAAAAAAAAAATTCCCCTGAAATCTACTGCAACATTACATGTAGCCTACAGGGCATGTTCTTTAAGTAGGAAAGTGTGTTAGGGATTAATAATTGAACAATGGGGAACTAAGCCCTGTCATGCGTTTGCCATCACTGACGTTTGCACAATCGGCTGGCTGCATTGTTCCTTTGTCATTCCTCAGGTTCCATTGAAGATTTTGTCCCAAATAAAATTACAACTTTATTTGGACTAATGACTTGTGCTGCCAACTTCTACAACAGGTGGGTGCATTTTAGAGACACGTTGCCAACCTATACAACAGGTGGGTGCATTTTAGAGAGGTTGTGGTACCAACTTCTACAATAGGTGGGTGCATTTTAGAGAGGTTGTGGTACCAACTTCTACAACAGGTGGGTGCATTTTAGAGATGTGATGCCAACTTCTACAGCAGGTGGGTGCATTTTAGAGAAGTTTGGCCTAATTTTATTTTCCTCATTTGTTTTGCTGACATACTGAGGGTTGGGGTCATTTTGGTTAAATTCTGCTGAATAATTTTAACATTTGTTAGTATTGGTGTGAAGAAGAGGATCGACGCTGAAGATGTGTGGAAGAAGTCTTATCAGTGAGTTTGAAGATCAAGTATCAAAGAACTGTGTGACTCAAATCTACAAACAAATGTTATTTTAGAAGAAACTGACACCTCTTTGACAGACCTCTCTTTCCCAATATTTCACCAGCCATGCCAAGGTGCAAGAGCAAGTAGAGGAGCTCCTGCAGTTGGAGGTTAGTCTTCCAGTCTGCACAATGGTCCATTGTTATGTGGTTGAGGTGTACCCTTGGAAAGACATGAGGATGTGTGTGTGTGCTTTTGCTCCTAAAGGAGGAATGGGATGCCTTTCTGGACCGCATAGACACTGAGCTGAAGACAAGTGACAAACGGCTCACAGGAGGCCCAACTTCACAGAATCTGAGTGCTGATACACCCCTCACAGATGCCAGGAGTGGAGAGTGAGTCACCATAGATAGATACTGAACAAAAATATAAATGCAACATGCAATAATTTCAAAGGTTTTACTGAATTACAGTTCATATAAGGAAATCAGTCAATTTAAAAACTTAAATTAGGCCCTAATCTATGGATTTCACATGAATGGGAGTACAGGTATGCATCTACTGGTCACAGATACCTTTAAAAAGGATAGGGGCATGGATCAGAACCAGTCAGTATCTGGTGTGACCACCATTTGCTTCATGCAGCATGACAAATCTCCTTCGCATGGAGTTGATCAGGCTGTTGATTGTGGAATGTTGTCACACTCCTCTTAAATGCCTGGCTGTGCGAAGTTGCTGGATATTGGCGGGAACTGGGACACGCTGTTGTACACGTCGATCCAGAGCATCCCGAACGTGCTCAATTGGTGTCTGGTGAGTATGCAGACCATGGAAGAACTGGGACATTTTCAGCTTCCAGGAATTGTGTACAGATCCTTACAACATGGGGGCCGTGCATTATACTGAAACATGAGGTGATGGCGGTGGATAAATGGCCCGACAATGGGCCTCAGGATCTCTTTACGGTATCTCTGTATCTTCAAATTGCCATCGATAAAATGCAATTGTGTTCATTGTCCATAGCTTATGCCTGCCCATACCATAACCCCACCAACACCATGGGGCACTCTGTTCACAACGTGACATCAGCAAACTGCTCGCCCACACGACACCATACACATGGTCTGCGGTTGTGAGGTTGGTAAGACGTACTGCCAAATTCTCTAAAACGACATTGGAGGTGACTTATGGTAGAGAAATTAACATTCAATTCTCTGGCAACAGTTCTGGTGGACATTCCTGCAGTCAGCATGCCAATTGCACGCTCCCTCAAAACATGAGACTATGGCATTGTGTTGTGTGACAAAACTGCACATTTTTAGAGGGGCCTTTTATTGTCCTCAGCACAATGTAATGATCATGCTGTTTAATACGCTGCTTGATATGCCACATCTGTCAGGTGGATGGATTATCTTGGCAAAGGAGAAATGCCCACTAACAGGGATGTAAACAAGAAATAAGCTTTTTTTTCAGTATGACATTTTTTGGGGATATTTTATTTCTGCTCATGTAGCACGGGGACAACACTTTACATGTTGCGTTTATATTTTTGTTAAGTATATATTTTTTTTTTTTTTTAAATAACCTCTCCGAAGAACTAGGAGAAAGTTACAGAGAAAATCGTGTCTGCTATTTAAACAGAAATTACCCAAACAAACCCTCTGTTGTGTTGTGCAGGAATGTGACTCTGGGAATGTACTTTGGGAAAGGGGAGAATCTGCTGCTGGTCCTGATCCGACACTTTGGATGACTACCGTGACGCGAGCACGTGGCTGAGCTTGCGACCCAACAGGTCAGTCAACCTGAGAGGAGCGTGTCTCCTATCATCTCTCAGTGCTTCTGACTTCATGTAACATCACCTATCCTCTTTCAGTGCCCTTAACTTGTAACGTCCTCTAGCAGCCTAGTGTCAGTGCCCTTATTGTACTATGTATCTTCAGTAGGGATGGGCGTGAGTACTAAAATATTTTTGAGTACTCGATTCAAGATTTGTATTCGATTGCTAATGATCAAATACAAGTACTCAATGTACAAATGCAACTATTTAGCAGGTTGAATTAATAAGCACTGACAAAATGTCAATCTCTAAGATGTTTATTGTTTGTGGAGTATGTAAAATGCAGTGAAAACATTTTACATTTCGTTTTCATGTGTGTATCGGAACAACCAGTAGACCTAATTGGAACAACCGATAGCATAGCATAAACTTATTTTGTATTTCAAACCCATTTTACACGCTAACAAGCGAGTACTTGAGTACATAAAATGATTTGCACAAGAGCACTCGAAACACAGACATTCTTTCAAATGCCCATCCTTCATTTTCAGGGACTTCTAGATTCTCAGTCAGCTCGGGTACTGGTGGTCTCCTTTGGCTGTCGGGAAGGTGCTCAGATTTGGCTAGATCAGACGGGCTGCAAGTACGACATGCTGCTTGACCCAGAGAGGAAGGTAAGAGCTGTGCCGCCACTATAGAGGGTCACTCAGGGTTGATCATGACCTATTGACCTCTGGTAGCTGAATGTAAAGCTTTTATGTACTCAGTGCTATGCCAATGTTTAGACAACTGGATACATATTCTCTGTTTCAGATTTACAAGGCATTTGGCTTGGGATCTTCCTATTCAAATGTGATGAATTTCGACTCCTTGCTTCAATATGCAGAGTATGTTGTGTTAGGCCAAGAGTTTCCTGACATCCCACCACGTTTCCTGGAAGACTTCTATCAGGTATTCAGATATATAACTGAACATATTTAATCCTACTTAAGATACGACCTACAGTAGCTATACATTAAACACATAAAATATTTCCTCTTTCCATGAAGAATATCCATACAATGCCCAATTATTTTGGGATAGGTTTGTATAATCCATGTCCTCATTCTAACTGCGTTTTTTATATGATTTCAGATGGGTGGGGACTTTGTCCTGGATGAAGGCGGGACAGTGATCCTCTCTCATCCCTGCAAGAATCCAATGGACAGGCCTGAAGTAGCACAGATGGTGGCTACCATCTCATCTGTTGGCCGTCCTACCAGCTTCTAATGTAGTAGTGACTCACTCCATCTGAGTAGACATGGCACTGACCCCTCAGAGGAAGCGCACCACCTTGGCTTATGTGGATGAAGACACTGATCACACTCATAACCTCATGAAGAGCAGTGTCTGATGGGAACTCACAAGCCAATGACAACCACCCTTCCTTCTGAGGGATCAGTGCTGTGCTACTGCTATTATTCCTGACTGAATTCTAAGATTGTAGATTCTAATGTTTACTGACATTTAATTTAAATGAATTACGAACTTAATTATGATTTTTAAGGATAATCATTAACTGAGTAAAAATAATCCAGATCTTGATCATGTGAAAAAAATGAGCCTTTTCAAATATTTTATTGCACAATATATGAACTAGAAATATGCTGTTCTTGGGTTTACACTAACTGTGAAAAAGTACAGTAGTAAATGGTATACTTTTAATCATGATACCTTTTAATAAATATATTGATGATAAAAACAATTGTGTGAGTCTTTGATCCAAAGTATTCAGCCAAAGAGACTGGCTTAGTTTATTGTGAGTAATGAGTTCTGTGTGTTTCTTTTTTCAGTGTGGATTAATATGAGCACCATCTGTCTAACTTGTGTACAGTATGTTAAATGTGTTGTGAATTATTATTCAACAAGAGCACCATCAGCTAGTAAACATTTTCTTTGTCGATCAGCTTCATCCCCTATTGCTTTAAAAAAATATTTTACATGAAATATATAAGACTCATGACTACCCATGATAGTCTATCCACTCAAAGTTGTCGTCAAGCTTGGCTGGATTTGTTTTTCTGAAATTTCTGATACTTTGGAAGAAAAAGGATCAGGCATCAAACTCACAGAGGTAAAACATGTTCCTGTCACAATAGTTGTCCCACCAGTCCCCATCATCTGACGCCATGGCCACACAGTTCTCCCGCTTGCCTCCGTCCGGTTGGCTGGAGAGGAAGTGCTTGCGCCACTGGAAGTAGGTGACTCGTGTGTTGTCCTCAAACAGGTAGAGTCCCTCAGAGCGCAGGTCATTGATGCCCAGCCACACAGGCCAGTTCCCTGGCTGGAAGAAAGCCTTGACGTAGTCTGCCAGGGCTTCCTGTTCCTTCCTGTCCTGAGGCATAGCCATCCTGCCGCCCCGCTCCATGCACTTCTGAGCTGCACCTGGGTACGTCTCATATGTGCGGTAGATCAGATAGCACTTATACCCCACCCGCCGGCCCTTCTGACATCCTAGGAAGTGGAGGAAACATTTCACCTTTCCTTTTTCATGATTTTGTCATTGTTTCTCAGTATTCCATTGTAAAACATTTCAACTAAACAGAGGAAACGGGAGGTAAATTAAGACATACCCTCCAAGCGGCCAATCTCTTTGCGGTTCTCCTTGGTGAGGAGGGATATCTGTTGCATGGTGTCCTGTACCTCCCCAATGGTGCCGTCCAACTGGGACACTCTGTCCACCAGCTGGGTCACCTTCACGTCCAGTGTATAGTGGCCCACATTCAGCCTGTGGATGGCCTGATCCATCGCTGACAGCCTGGACACTGTGCAAGAGAAGACCTCGCAAGGCGTTAATGTCTGACAACTCAGCAATCATTTGTACCGTGTGTAGCATATACTTCTGATGAGTCTGTGCAGACGTACAAATATAGTTGTATGTGTTGTCAAAATCTGAGACAGGACTGGTTGGCTCTGGCTCCTCCGGTACATCTCCTCTTGCCTGTTTCCCCTGAGTCTCTGGGATCTGAACAAAACAGTTAAGAGTAAACCGTGGAACCGATACTCCTGCTCCTTTGATGATTGTCTTTATAATGGTGAGATTGTTATACTTATTCCACAAAAAGACACGAGTTAAAAACACAAAACTAGTCTAGGGGTTTCCATGTAATTATGACAATATCACGAAGATGTTACAGTACTCTATTTGTGTTTATGTGCAGGGTGCTGCTGTACCTCAACTGATTTGATGTCTTAGCTCAAGCGAGTACTCACCTCAGTTGGTGTTGCATCGTCAGGATCTCCAACTTTGGTGTCGCCGTCTGAAGCACTCAAGCTGAGTGAACACATACACAAGACAGTGACTAGGATGGCTGCTATTCCCATTTTCCTCTGTAATAATGTTGTTTTTTCTCAGTATCCCTCTGTCCTGCCCTCTCTTTTTCAATCTCACTCCCTCCACACTCTGTCGTTCTGACTTGTCCTGAGCGCACCACCCCAACAACAGGAAATCTCTTTGTTTTTCCTATCACCTCCCACTTCCACGCTTTGTATTAAGTGTACTTTTACAGAGAAGGACCTTTGGTGGCACACATGTTCCTACAGTCCACTTTTAATGGTCTTATTAGGGCTAACCTTTGAGGCTTTGCCAATGGAAATAAATCAGAGGCAGGGAAATGAGAGTCAATGTATGTGCTGAAGCCATGGCAGACATGAGGAACGCCAGTTAAAATGCCACAAATCAGTTTACATTCCACAGGCCCCAGGACTTGGATATGAACTAGCTAGGTCTGCTAGGATGTGGCTACAGCCAGACACTGAAAGGGCTGGGTGTGTGGCTTAACTGAAATGTTCAGGTTGCTGTGAGAGAATAACTTGAAAAGGGATTTGCAGTATCCTCCGTCTGCATGTCTTTGACAGTATATACTTCTGATTGGAGGAACTTGACCAATAGAGATATAAAGTACCTATAGGTCTGATGCTTTGCTGGTTTTACATCTCGATTTCATCAGGGCAAGGGAAGTTCTGTTGAAACGTTTGCCCTTTGCAATAATTTATAGTTCACAGTTGATTCTCTATTTGTGGATTTAGAGATTCTCTCAACTGAACCCACAAGTTTTCTGCTGCCACATGGTGGACTGATATTGTCACCGTGTCTAAAAATAACTTCATCCCTGAACAATGACCTGGTTCCATTTAATTTATTTGCTTTGAATCTGTGTTTTCAAAATGCATGAGTGCAATATAGCATATTATGATACAATGAATATACTTTACATACAAAATTCAGTAAAATAGTACTCTCTAGTATTGTAAAATGGTTGTAGATCTACATTGCAAGTGGTATAAATCACTTAACATGCTGGCTTACCTAAACATACCAATTTGAGTGCTTCTCATTAGTGTACACTACTGTAATGCTTAGCACTAATACAAGGTCTGAGTAATAAAGGTAGAGAAACAGTTGAAAGGTGGGGGATCTGGCAGTGGGGAAACAAAAGCACGCATGTAGTGAGATATGCCATAACAAGCCATTTTAAGATAAATAGACATGGTCAGTTCAATAGTTGGCTTTTCATAAAATGGTGATCACAAGGGTCCTTCTAGTGTTGAGTTGATCCAGTCACTCAAGTTGTGTTGCTTGAAGCTGCTGTTACCAGTTGTCAAGAAAGTCAAATCCGGTCTTCAGGAGGTTACTGCTGGTATTAAACTGGTAAGAGAAAATCTCAATTAGAACTGCGCACACAACTTGAAGTAAATATACTATGTAACATGTTATTTCAATGTTGTTAGTAGAGTAATTAGACTGCTAATACACAGGTAAGTGCTGTTGCCAATTTTTATGGATCAAAATATCTTTGATCAGTTTTAACATTTATATTTTAGTCATTCAGTGGACGCTCACAATAGGTTGTTCCAGAAACTCACCTGAGCGAAGGTGGGACTGGTTGCCAGTTGAGACTCAGTCTGAGCAGCAGCCTTTTCCTCTCGGTCTCTGGCAGTGTTGCCTGAGCGGGCAGGGGACTTGGTGGGCAGCCCCGGGGACTTGTTGGCCAGCCCTGAAGTGAAGACTTCCTCCACTGTGTTGCTGACTGAGGGGAGGGTGCTCTGAGCACGCTCCCAGCCAGCCACTGTGGATGACACACTGATAGGAGCAGGGGTAGGGGTCACGCTCATAGGGGTCACACTTATGGCTGTTAGGGGGGGCACACTGATGGGTACAGGGGGAGGAGGCGCAGGCGGCCTGGTGGCTCGCTGCTTGGTTACTCGTGGTGGAGGTGGAGTCTCCTCTGTCTCCTTGGGGGTGGGCTCCTGACGGAGATAAGAGGGCAGTGGCTTCTCCCCCTTCTCCAGGGACTTGATTTGGCTGGGGGTTAGGGAGTGGAAGTCTGCCTGTTCACCCTCCAGCCTGGATCTTTCAGCACTGATCTTCCAGAAGGAGGAGGACTCCTCTTTCCTGCCCAGGCCGAGGCTCTCGCCATTGGACACCTTGCTGCTCTGGGTCATCTTGCCCACCTGGCTGCACTGGGTGACTTTGCTTGGCTTGTAATCAGCTGTCGAAGAGGAGATGCCCTGCACCGATTCACCTGTTGTCAGGTTGAAGTCCAACTGGCTCTGTAAAATGAGGGGAGATGATGTGTTGACAGAAAATAAAATGTGTAGTCCTACATCAATTTAAGGTCATCTTGTGAATGATAGAAGAAAACACAGTCATACACACCTTGGTCTCCCAGGAGAATGGGGAAGAGTGCTCATCTTGCCAAGTTATGTCCTGAAATTGAACACAAAAACAGATGTTATCGTAAAAGTGTGATGATTCGTGATAAACCACTACTCTTCACACGCAGAAACAGTCTGCCAGTCAAATTACTGGATTATAGGACTGTACTATCTGGCTGTCTGAATATTTTGATAATCCAGCGAATTGAGTGCAAAACATAAATGTCTATTTCCCCAGCTTTGTCAAAATCAGACAGCGCATGGTATCGTATAAATAATTATTCCATGGGGAAGGCAAAGACCATGATGAAAATTGCCATCTGATCCAACTCGCCCCCTTGCATTGTGTTGTTGGTGTGACGTTTACTACCAGCCCAAATATTCGTCGTGGCTAGCTAGCATGCTACTTTAGAGCACGTCTGACACGAATGTTGAATACAATTATATTTGAACTTTGTCTACGGTGATGGTCTTTCAGCTAGTCGAAATTAGACACATATCCACAGGAAATTGTTATTAAACCAACTTCAAAACGCGGGTACATTTATGTGGCAATCAAGATGTTTGCTCATGACCGAATGTAGATGCGCAAGATGTACATGCACGCGATGCATGCATACTAACAGGTGTTTAACATTGGTTTGTGCATGTGTCAGGTGATATAATATCCAAATGAAAATATTGTTTTACCCGACTTTTTAGAGCGCCAGACGGCCTACTGAACTTGACATTTCTGTCTCAAATGTCGAGCAGTTTACCACCAGCCCAAATATTCGTCGTGGCTAGTTAGCATGCTACTTTAGCCATTTTAACTAGCTGGAATCGTGCAAGAAAACGTAGCTAATTCTCTCAAATTAATATATGTGGCTACCAATGCAAATGGGGTAAAAGTCCATACCTCGTCACCAAAATGGACTATTTTCTGTCCTGTCTGAATGAGTAACTTAGGATAACAAATGACTTCTTCTCGGTCAACCCTATGCATAGCATATCGAGCACTAATATGGGGGTCCATCATTCCATTGTCGATTGCGCTGTCTTGTTCATTCGGTGTCATTTTCTCCCAATCGGATCCATGTCTCTCCTTGATGTTCTCCCTTTCTTGCATTATTTTCCTGGCCATGGAGTTGATGGATGAGAAATACTCCAACTTTTTCTGCTCCATCCTATGGACATCGGCCCCTTCCATCGACGGCGCAGTCATTTCTCTACCAGCTGTACAGTACTCTCCGTGGGCGTTGAAATGGAGCAGTCATTGATGACGTTTGCATGTAAACATAAATCATTTCACGGATGTGCAAGCGCCATCTGGCGCCAGAAATAAACGATGCCCTATGTGCATTTTAGGATAGGAAGTAGTTTCTCAAAATCATTCATCGCAACAAACAGTGGATCATTTACAGCTACACCAAAGACAGATTTAGAAACTCTGCGGCTGAATTGCAGTTCAGAAATCTCGCTCTGTAGAAATGTTTGTTCTACGGTAGTCCATAAGGAGTAATAGCGATATCTAGTGTCCAGTTGGGCTAGTTCTACGGTAGGAATAAATAACACAATGGAAAAAGTGTAACAGCGCAACATCAAAGGCTGATGATGGACTGTCTAGTATTCATTTTGTTGCACTTTGAGAATACAAACAGAGCATAGATGACTTGTGATTTTAACCCCATTTCATACGGCTGTATTTTGGTTCCTCCAGACATTTGTTGTGCTCTAAATTCAAATATATGTTTTCACGATGACTCATGGAAGGTCATACCACGTGACGTCTTCTTTCGCGTGTTGAGTTTATCATGTGATTCACCTAGTTCCTGTACGACGACCCGAGGACTTCTGCTGAATGATGTCGGACATTGTGCTCTAGAGTCTAGTTTCTAATACTGAATACAAAGCATGGACTCGCCGTGCAATTGGAACAAGGCTGTGCCTTGGAAAATCGTTGTAGCGTTACTTGTGTCGATCACAACGGTCCTGGTGACATTTCCCTCGGATACAACGGGCTCTGATGTCAGCCAGTGGTACCAAGACCTCTGCAGGTAAGGCACTGCTCGCTCTCATGGGAATAAACAAGGGCGTATAAAGCTTCTTAGCATATGGAAAGTCTATTTAGCAACAAACGCAGCTTATACAGTGCATTTGGAGTGATATATTACAATGTTTCTCTCTCTCTGTGTGTGTGTGTGTGTGTGTGTGTGTGTGTGTGTGTGTGTGTGTGTGTCCTATTCTATTGTCAGCAGCTCATCATCTGTTGTAACCCTAGTCACGAAACGTGGCGATGTCTTCAATTGTGTAGGCAACACCACGCACGTCTGACACGAATGTTGAATACAATTATATTTGAACTTTGTCTATTGTCTGTGGTGATGGTCTTTCAGCTAGTCGAAATTAGACACATATCCACAGGAAATGGTTATTAAACCAACTTCAAAACGCGGGTATATTTATGTGGCAATCAAGATGTTTGCTCATGACCGAATGTAGACGCGCAAGATGTACATGCACGCGATGCATGCATACTAACAGGTGTTTAACATTGGTTTGTGCATGTGCCAGGTGATATAATATCCAAATGAAAATATTGTTTACCCGACCTTTTAGAGCGTCAGTAGGCCTACTGAACTTGACATTTCTGTCTCAAATGTCGAGCAGCTGAAGGACAACCGGTAGAGTAAGTTCAAATGTAATTGTATTCAACATTCTATCTTGTAAGGCACATTCCCACGATTTTGCAGTGTATTGTTTGACTGTATCCAAGATCCAATTGGTATTAAAAGTCTGATTTATTAGGCAAGCGTAGTTCCTGGTCCAGTTTTGACAAGGCAGTTTGGATAGAAAGGTGGTGTCTCTAGTCAGTTGGCTGATCAGGGTATTATGAGACACGTTTATGTATTTTGTATTGTGTAGTGAGTGAGTGATAGGTGGTTGTCTAGCCTGGCTATCTTGAAATGAATGCACTAGCTGTGGGTCCCTCTGGATGGGAGCATCTGCTAAATGACTAAATTGTGATGTAAATGTAGTGCTATGTATTTTATTTGTTGTGTTTGGACCCCAAGAAGAGTTTTTTTATTTTTGTATTTTTTCATATTTTGAGGACACATATACAACTAAACAGTAAAATGTGTGCTTTGTGTAAGCTTTGAGATTGTGTGAATGTTTACAAAGGAATTCTACATCTGATTTATTTTTTTATTTTTTTTCTCCACTTTTGCTCAAGTTACAAATGGGAGGCTATAGACCGGGACAGCAAAGTGAAATACACACTGAAGCTCTGTGATTCCTCACCTAACACAGAATGTGGAGCCGGTAGTGCTGTCTGTGCCCGCAACCTCACCAGTCAAAAGAATCAGTCAGTGGGTGAGTAAATTTAGGGACAGGAGTTTTCCCTGATAAGGTGATTTGGTCAGGACCAACTGGGAACAGGCCCTTGTCGCTCCTTAGAAGGCTCCAGAGTTTTTCCTGGTCTGGTATAATAATAATGTTTTCTTTTACTGCAAATGACTGTCCTATCATTCTTAAGTGTCATCAGTTGTTACCTTGATGATATAGAATGCATCACTATAGATTGAGCAAGATTTCAAAAGCAACTTTATTTATATAGGTGATTAAAACAACCTTTATTGTATTTAAAAGTGCAACTGTAAACTGTTATCCATTACTGCATTCAGCTAATATAACTAATAATCATAAAACTAACAATACAAAACAGTGTAATAATATTAATGTTGTAACAAGGAAACATGCTGACAGAACTTATACTTGGATAATTAAATAAATGTTTAATCTCCTCTCAGAATAACTAATCAACTTGCTTTTAGGGTTAGGGTTTAGAGTAGGGATGTCCCAAGGACCCCAGATAGCACTAACCCTCTTCCCGTATAGTGTCCGCGATGGTACCAATTCATGTTTTTGCAGGACACTTTCCATATGTCGGGTTGATTTGTAATCCATCATTTTTCTGGGTGGGTAACATGGGCCTGAATGTCGTAAAAGCCATCTCCTTTTTGGCAATGCAGTAAGCTGTGTTCATTTCAATTTCTATCTCAATTAGCTCTGCCTGTTGACCAGCTTGGGCTGCTACCTGTTTCATGTCAAATACGGCCTGGTAGTGTAGTTGCTCGCGCCAAAATTGGTTGCACTTTAAAGGACTGGCCCAAAGTCTAGTACAGGGCTCTGGCTCTGTCAGGAGGATGTGCTGATGGTTCATTAAGTGAGGTTGGCATCTGACGAGCTGCCCCGCTGACAAGGCAGAACGTTTTTCTGATGGAAAATAGATCACTGTAGGAGATGCTGCTGTCAGGACGCAGTAAGGGACAGCAGTAGCAACATGAGCACCTTGTCAGGATGGGCCTTAAAGGCTTCCAGTCAGATGCCAGTCAAGTCATAATGTCCTTTGATTCAGTTTGTTTGTTTCAGTGATGTGTCGGTTTAGTGCTGTTCCATGAAGACGCAATTTGTGATAAAGGACAAAGTATGCTTTAATGATTATATGTCAAGAGTAAGGTCTGGTCAGTGAAACAACTTAAAAGGCAGGCTACCTTTTAATGGGAGTTTATCTGATCAGACTGTTCCTCAATGATGACAGAAGCTTGGCTTTTCCTGTACTATTTGTAATGAATGTCATAAAATCCTCAAACTGAAAACACCTTATCCTCAGCTTTTGCTGTGAACAGAGGAAGCACTGATATCAAACTAATTGAATCACACAGATTGGTACTTAGCTTTGCTTCACTTTAGTGCTGATGTTGCTAAGCATTTCAGAGAAGTGGTTTTGCTCTTTCAGCTATAAATCTTTGGTGGTTTACATGGACTCATACACTTCTTTAAAGCTCAAATGAACCTGTATGAATGAATGTACATTTGTAAGAAGACCATGTCAGAGAACAGGGCTACTGGGCTAGACTATTCCAAAACATGATGACTATACGTCCCGGCCCGGGGCACTTGGTCATGACCTTCGCTCAGTGACAAATCAGTGTTAGGTCACACTCAGGAAGAAACAGTTGGGTCGTGTGACCTCATGATTAAAGTCTACATGCGATAAATGCCTGCATCTGGTATGACACCATGGTCTCAACTCGACAATCTCTCAGTGTGAGAGTAGGACAGGAAGGGGATCTAATGCTGATAACTACTGTAGCGACTAACCTGTCTTTTGTGTAGGAATAATCAGAGGTTAAAGGTGAACCCAAGCAGCTGCCTGTTCACATGATTGTGACTTCATGCTATGGAACACAGAAGCACTGATAAGCATGGAACATAGAAATCCTCTCGCACAGCTTTGCTCTGAATTCCACCAGGTTGCTTCCATGCAGGCAATTGACCTTGCATAATATGTGTTGGAGTGGAGGGGCCTTTTTCATTCATTATTTGGAAGCGTTAAACTTTCCGGCTAAAATAATACATGTCATAAAATCTTTGTTAAATATCCTGAATCAAAATGTATGCAAATAATACATTATCTGATGAAGTTGCTTAAGAAAGGGGTATGAGACAGGGATGTCCTCTCTCTCCCTTCTTGCACTGGCAATTGAACCGCTTGCAGAAAGAATTAGACAGGACCCAAGCTTAACAGGTATCAGTATTGGTAAGCATGAATATAAACTAAACTTATTTGCTGACAATCTCCTGATATACGTGACTAATATTGTCAAGTCAATGCCTCCCCTTGTTAAATCATTTTCGAAATAGTCTAAAATATCAGGATATAAAATGTACGTGATTAAAAAATATATATTATAAGAAAAATAATTACTCATGACCTACAGCAATACTTTAAGTGGATCACAAAAAATATAAAATACATAGGATGCTTAATAAGGGACAACAAACAACCAAATATATAACAATGACTTTATCCCATTACTCAACAACACAAAAGCAGATCTAAATAAATTGAATAACCTCCAGATAAATCTTACAAGTAGAACAAATCTCTTTTAGAATGGAATGGCTCACAAAGTTTTATATTTATTACCCCATGAAGACATTCTTTTAAAAAGTATACTCGTCCATAACAAACTTCAAATGGGAAAATAAAACTCATACAATAAATAGGAAAGTTTTGCAAGTGGCTAAATCTGAGGGTGGTTTTAACCTTGCAGATTTCGAATTGTATCAAACTGCCACCCAAGGCTTTTACTTGTGATTTTATTGTTAAATGCACTAAAGATTAACCATGGGTATGTATTGATGATGCGCATGCTCATCCCCAGAATCTTTTCGCGTGTAGATTTTCAAAGAATGAAGCTAAGATAATTAACAACTTCACAGTTAACAACATGGAAGATAATGAAACGGATTTTACAAGAACCAATATCACTCCCTAAAAACACACCCCTATGGAACAATCCTTGGATAGCTTTTATGAATGTACCGATAAATTGGCCCACATGGAAAACTAAAGGCATAGAAACCGTTAATGACATGGTAATAGGAAATACAATTTAAAGCTTCAATATTCAACTTTTTGGGCAGCTTGACCAAATTCACACAGAAATGTGAGTTATTGATCTGTCACTGTAATTGTAGCAACTCTAAAAAGCAGTATATATGTTCTATGTGCGCTATTTCTATGCTTCCCGTTCTTATGTTTCGTTTTTTGCGTCTTTTACTTTCGGTTTTGAACACAAGCTATATTTCACAGCAGTTTAGAGCGTACAATGCTATACTATACATGCTGGTTTTGTGGCAAACTGTTATAATTTTAGCAACCAGGAAATGGTGGAGCAATTTCTGCATAGTGCACCTATAAATGTTGTAAATCATGATTTCGGCCTGAAAGCTTTTGGACATCAGAGCAATGTTGAGGGAATCTTATTTGGCTCCGATAAAGCTCCTCGTATCATACGTAAGATAAACAAAACCTTTCAGAGAGCCTATCCAACTGACAATCTCTTATAAAAAAAATATATATAAACTATTGGAATCAAGACTTAAAAATAACTGATATAGGCACAAAATGGAGGGAGTGTTGGAACATAACTAACGAAATTACAGTCAACGAAAATGTACTCTTAATCCAGTATAAACTAATGTATAGAATGTTTTATACAAATTCTACAGCACAACGGCAGAGTCATGTCTTAAGTGTAAAACTAACAATGACTCAATAATTCATGCCTTCTGGGAGTGCTATAAAGTCCAAAAGTTCTGGGTGGAGTTACAACGTTGGCTGTCAGAAGTTTTACAATGCAAGTTGACTTTTAATCCCTCTAACTGCGTATTTTAAGACATGGCATATGAGGGTGCAGTGAGATACCCAATAGGGTAGACCATACTTTTCTCGTCAAGGATTTTGAAAAAAATTCTACTTCAAAAAACTGGAAATCAAATGATCACTACAACAGTGGATTAATCAAATTTAAATATTGAAAATTGTGGGCTACGGAATAAACTAGAACAATGCAATTTAAAGGAGAGAGAGTGCTACAACTACTGGAAAGTTCCAGGGGAAGGATGAGATGGAGTGTGGTTGTGAGATACGTGATGTGTATGCTTGCGGAGGGAACATGCGGGTTTGAGCAGGTGTGATGTCATTGAATTTAGTTGAAATTTGTGTGCGTCTGTTCATTGTCTTTTGTTGATGTATGGTTGTTATGGTTTGAGAAAAAAAATAGAAATAAAATTGAACAAAAAAATAATCTAGGTCACCTCTAGTAATTTATGTTACTGGGTCAGCTGAGTAGCAAATTGTCAGCTCCAGGCTCTGCTGAGTAGCTTTCGTTTATGACACGGCAGATATCTGATGATATATGAGCGATAAAGTATGGTGCAGCGAGCAGTAAGGGATTACAATGGAACCTGTGAGTGTGACCGTGTTCAATAACACAGAGGTGGATACAGTCACTGCTATCAAATTAGAGTACAATCAAATAAAAGCTAATAGCGGCGTCTGTTTATTCAGTACTATCTGGGACAAGCGGTAGAACATGTTTAAATAGACTAGCGATGGTTACCTACAGCTTTGCAGTTGGTGCTGCACCCTAAACCTCATCACCTATCCCTGAGAAAGAGTTTTCTGCTGTGAAAAGCAGTTAGTCCTTGCTGTATTCTGCCCCTGGGAAACAGAAAGTCCAGCCAATGTGGTTAGAGGGGAATAACTGGTTAGAACTGGTCATAAAGTTTGTTCTCTCTGCTCTGTTCTCTCTCCAGTTGGAGTTTAACTGTATGTATGGAGCCTGCCCAGGGGCCGGGCTGTTGGCAGACCAGACAGAGATAGGCAGTGTTGTCCAATGGGTCATATTCCCATGCTGTTTATCTCTCTGGGCTGTACACAGCCAGACAGCTCGGCAGAAAAAATGTCCTCGACTACTTAACCTCCCTGACCCTGTGCCGTAATGCTTTGACCCCACCACTGTAGGGACTGTGGGAGTTGGTGGAGGCTTCAGATTCAGTTGAAATCTGTATTAATCATCCGCTAGAAACCACTGGGAAAGTTCTGGGTTTTGGTGAACTGTTTGTTTTGTAGGTAGTGCAGTGTTCAGTATAGCCTACTGAAATAAATCCTTAAACAATTATATTACATCTTTTAGCGTTTGCATGTTTTAAAGAGGCATTCGTTTCTCACTCATCCACTTCTATTTCCAGGTGATCTGTCCTTGAAGAAGGTGACTGAGAGCAGCGTGATAGACTTCAACAGCACTGAGAAGTGCCCAGGCAGTAGTGGGACTAATGTCCAGAGCAGCATCAGTTTCCAGTGTGGGAAGACAATGGTAAAGTCACACCTGTCATTACAAATGAAGAGTAGTCGTGGAAATGATACGTATTGAAGGCTGCTTATGAATTTCCTGTCAGATCACACGTGTGGGTTTAGGTTGAGAAGGATTTTACCGCAAAGCATGTCTGTTCTTTGTCAGTCTGGTGGTGAAATGAAACTACACATACTGTGGTGGTCTCTTTTATTGAACATTTTTAAGTTCTCTCTAGAAACAGAAGCGTGAATGAAACATGATATTAAATAGCATACAGTGATGTAATATCTTTAGAGTGAATACCTGGCCTGCCTATTGATAAGCAGTGGTGTGTAACCATGTGATTGCAGTATTGACAGTGATCATAGCTGGAATGGTAGCTTTGCAGCAGAACAAAATCAGTTATCATGGTAGCCCAGTTCCTCTAGTAGTGACTTCCTTGTATGTCATCACATGTATTGTAGCAGAGAGGAGATGAAACTAACTGTCATGTCATATGTCAACTAAAACTATGTCTTTGCTCTTACCCCCCCCCCCCCCCCACCCCCACCCCACAGGGAACACCAGAGTTTGTAACTGTGGCCCAGTGTGTTCATTACTTTGAATGGAGAACATATGCAGCCTGCAAAAATAATAAATACAAGCCCGATAAAGAGGTATGTCTGAATAGTGAAGTGCAGCGGACACAACAGGATGTGTGTGTGTCACCTCTTAGTGGTTTGTATGCAAGGACGCGCGTGGCAGTGTGTGAGGCCACAGTGGTCTCCATGTGTGGGGGGAGGTGAGTCTGTGACAGGCACATTCTCTACTGTGGAAAAGTCCCTCGCTGTCTCTTGTGTATTTTTATTTATTGTTGAACCTTGATTTAACTTGGCAAGTCAGTTAAGAACACATTCTTATTTACAATGACAGCCAGGGTTGACAGTGGGTTAACTGCCTTGTTCAGGGGAAGAACGACATATTTTTACCTTGTCAGTTCGGGGATTCAAGCTAGCAACCTTTCGGTTACTGGCCGAACGCTCTAACCACTAGGCTACCTGTAGAGAGAGAAAAAAATAATAAAGAAATGTGTTTTCATTTAAATATCAACTCATTCCACTATTATATTGGACTTCAGTTACAGTATGTGCCAAAACACACTGAAACTCTTCCTGTCATGTTGTAATTCTACCTTTTTAACTCTGTCTAGGTCCCCTGCTATGTCTTTGACACGGATGGGAAAAAGCATGACCTGAACCCACTCATCAAACTCACAGATGGTTACCTGGTGGATGACTCCGATGATGAAGTTCACTTTTATATTAACATATGCAGAAGCCTAAGTAAGTTTCTTTAATAGTAGTAATTATCTTATGATTAATTGAAGATGTTAGTGCCAGTGGTTTTTCTTATTGCTTCGTATTGTGGCAAAAATGGCTCTGCTTCCTCCCCAGACCGTCCAGGGAGCCTCTGCCCCGCGGGCTCTGCTGCCTGCCTGACCACCAGCAAGGGCTCCTTCAGCATGGGCCTACCCACCACCCAGCTAGAGCTGGAATCCAGTGACAGGTATAGCCATGCTAATGCTAACCTGTCCACGCACAAAGACCATGCTTACCGCTAGCTAGCATCCTCTGTCTCTAGCGTACCTCAAGCTTGATAATTGCTGTGCGACCTTCATGCTGACCGGTTATCGACCGGCCCCAGAGCTGCGTTGCCTTTCTGAATGGCTGATTTCTCTCTTTTTCTCACCGTGCCAGATTGAGGCTGCGATACGAGGAAGCCCCGGACAGCACGCCGGACTTCTGCAGCGGCCACACCCCTGCTGTCACCATCACCTTCATCTGCCCCTCACGCAGGCAGGAGGTAAGAGAGACCTGGGTGTCTGACCCGTGGGATCATCCATTGATCAAACCATACTATTCATCATACTACATAATTAACACATAGAATAGTGGTAATTCATCAAATATAAATATGCTCCACATGTCAACCTACATGTATTTAAGTACCATATCTCCTTAATTTTTGTTGTGTGTGTGAGACCTTTGACCTTGTCATTACAGGGTACTGACCCCAAGATGACAGCCAAGTCCAACTGCAGGTATGAGGTAGAGTGGGTGACGGAGTATGCTTGCCACAGAGACTACCTAGAGAGTCACAACTGCACCCTGACCAGCAAGCAGCACGACATCAACATAGACCTCACCCACCTCACCCTTGGCTGTGAGTCCGCCCAGCCCCACACACAGGCTTTGCGAAACATTTGACAACGCAATGCAATGCTATGCATAATCATGTGACCTTTCTAATTCTCACTGACTCTGGCTAATTCAATTCACAGTTGAAGCCAGTTCCTCTAACAGTGAATGATAACGTGTTGAGATACACACAACTAATATCAGTGTGTCACGTTCTGTGTGTGTAGCTACAGACGCCCCCTATATGGCTGAGGCCAAGAGCAGCGACGGGAAGGACAACTATTTCTACTACCTGAATGTGTGCGGGGAAATCAAGGCAGGAGAGTGCGGTGGCGACCCGCACTATGTGTCCGCTTGCCAAGTCAAAGCAACGGGAGATCAAAGCAAAAAGATAGCTGGGAGATACCACAATCAAACACTAAGGTTGTTTTAATAGGAATACGTATTTCCTCTTCATCTCTCGCCATCTCAGCTTGTCTCTCCTTCTCTTTGTAATTTGGAACATTACTCAACGTTTTGTTTCGCTCTATCCCAGGTACTCCGATGGCGACCTGACACTGATCTATCCAGATGGGAGCAGGTGCAGCTCTGGCTTTCAGCGCATGACCATCATCAACTTTGAGTGCAACAAAACAGCGGGTGAGCATAACCCATAGCATGCCGAAGGAGAAAACGAGGCCCTTTTTTTAAATGAACAATACTTTCTTCCGTAGAGGTCACTCGCCTAAGTCTTACCCATCACATTCTCATTATTCCTCTTCCTCATTTCCTCATTTGTGTGATTCACAGGAAACGACGGCAGAGGCTCGCCTGTGTTTGCTGGTGAAACAGACTGCACCTATTACTTTGACTGGCAGACGGCTTCCGCCTGTGTCAAGGAGGAGGAGGAGGATCTACTCTGCAGGGTCAGCCAGTATAAACACTATGACCTGTCCCCCTTAACACGCTACCCTGGTAAGATGGAGTCCTGGTTAATCTCTATTCACAGAGCGATGTTGCATGGGCTGTAGCAGACATGGTACTAAAACGTTGAGTTGAACATCATTATTTATGAATGTAAATGTCCAGGACCTGACTTCCAATTTTACACTTGAAGTGAAAGTGATCCGAGCCCTAACACATTTAAATATGGAGGTTAAACCACGTAACATCCTGTTCGTGGTGTTATCTGTCTTTCAGAGTCTGAGTCGGCCCAGAACTGGGAGGCTGTGGACGCCAACGCCTCCAAGTCAGACAAAATGCGCTTCTACGTCAACGTGTGTCACAAAGTCCTCCAGCAGGGGGCCACCAGTACATGCCCTGAGGACGCTGCCATCTGCGCCGTGGGTAAGTCTGGAGAAGATCTGGGTCTGTTTTCATAAAGCATCTCAGAGTTGGAGTGCTGATCTAGGATCAGTTTAGCCATTTAAATGATGAAAGAACAGGGGGACCCGATCAGTTCTCCTACTCTGAGACGCTAATCTATACACAGCGTTCTATCAAATCTGAGAAACAAATATATTTGTTGTCCTTAACATGTATTCAATCCTCTCTTTTAGGAAAAGACAAAGTTGTCAGCTTGGGAAAATTCCTCACCTCCCCGACAAAAAGAAATGACAGCAACGACATACGCCTGGTCTACACAGAGGGAGATGAATGTAGGAAGGACATGAAAGTGAAGAGCATCATGATTCTGAAATGCAAGCCAGGTGAGTGTTAGATAGACTTGTAAGTTAGCTGCAGAGTTGAAGGTGAACAAGGAAGTGCCTGAAAGTGGAGCTAGCTAGCGTTCAGTCTACTTGTTCAACTCCTCCTAACTTTCTTTGTGTGCCCCCCCCCAACCCTCCTGTCCTCCTATCCAGGTGATCTAGAGAGTGCTCCCATCATGCGGCACATGTCCAGTGATGGCTGTGTGTATGAGTTTGAGTGGTACACGGCTGCAGCCTGTGTTATGTCCAGGACAGTCGGGGACAACTGCAAGGTGGAAGACCCCCAAGCTGGTAGGTCACACGGACCCACTGGACCCAGATGCCTACCAGCGATGGTGACATGATACACTATTGGCTGTTTAATGCAATAATACTACTCACTCTCTTTTGTCTTTTCTCTACAGGATTCTCATTTGACCTGTCCCCCTTGTCTAAACCTGGAGGAGGCTTTTACAATCTGTCCAACGGAGATTATGACTACTTCCTTAATGTCTGTGGCTCTGTCACTGCAGCCAAATGCCCTCTGAAAGCCGGGGTCTGTCAGGTGGACCAGAGGCATGTTTTATCATACTAAATAAATCCTTATGAATATAGAGGAGGTGGGCATGCCCACTAACAGTAGAAGGAAAAGCTTGTATCTGGGCTTTGTAAATGTGCTTTAGAGTTCTGACGAATGTTTGAGGTGGACTGAATGTTTTAGCTTATGTTCTTCTGTTTGGTGTGTCTGTCTGCTACAGTGGCTCTAACTCATGGAGCCTGGGGGAGTTTAACTCTCAGCTGTCCTACTATGACGGGATGATCAAGCTGTCCTACAGCAACGGCTCTCGGTACAACAACGTGCAGCACACACTGCGCTCCACCATGATCTCATTCCTCTGTGACCGAGAGGCCGGCGCCGGCAAGCCTGAGTTCCAGGTACTGATTGGGTCCTGTCATGTGCTGCTGACAGAGCTCATCCAATCTCTAATAAGTAGCTCCTCGTATGGTTCACTTATGCGGTGATTAAACTGTAAAATCATTTACCATGAATATACCACTTTCATAACCATATTGATCCTCACAGGTTGAGGACAAGTACACCTATAACTTCAGGTGGTATACATCCTACGCCTGCCCAGAGAGGCCACATGAGTGTGTGGTGACAGACCCCAACACACTGGACCAGTATGACCTGTCCAGGTGAGACCCCTGCACAAGGATATGTTATGACTAGAGCCGGGAATCTTCCCGAACCATAAAGCTTGATCTGGAAAAACTCCAGGTATAGACAGTAACCACGTTTACATGCACACTAATATCCCGTTATTATTCGGGTTACTCAAGTATTCTGTTTTTGAGTTGATGCATATAATCATCATATCCCATTTACAGTAACCTGAAAAAGCTTGTATCCTGGTTATGAGAAACCTGGATAAGATGCCTGGGATATGCTATCTTAAACGGGATACTGTGGCATGTAAACATCTTGTTTTTCGCCGTCTGAACAGGCTCTGTTTTGCATAGTGTGGGTGTTGTGTGATGTTTTAATCTGATTGTCAAACAAATAACTTAAAGTAGGCTACTTGCTCAGTTACTGCATATCCACCATAATAATATACTTTTCTCATACTCCGTACTGGCTACTTTCCCCCTGGATTTAGGAACGTTTCTGCTTATAATTTCCGACATTTGGCAGGCCATATTATGTTTTCCTACTTTTGGTAGGCCATTTGTTTGTCAACTATACTGCCCTACCAAGCAAAAAGGCAGTAACTGCTCATTTGGTCGAAAATGAGTTAGTAATTTTTGCTACATTAAATACATGCTTAATCACGTGGACAAGTATCCTGCCTCGTATTGTGTTTTGGAGAAAATGGGGGTTATGTTAACAGTAACTGCCTAAAGTGAATGTGAAACCAAGGTAAATAAAAGCCGTTTTTCTCAGTTCCCCGCTATGAGCAGTTACTGCCTTTTTGCTTGGTAGGGCAGTATAGTTAGATATATGCAGCTTCTCTTCTGTCATAACTTGTTCCCCCAGAAGACTAAATAAAGATGTGTTCACCAGAATAACGTCTTACATTGAAAAAATGAATATATTCGTGATCTAGTTGACACTGGTCTGTTTCATTTAGGGAATGCAACGACTCCAAAACAGATTGTTCCTGTGCAAAATGTCCAAATGTCAACAGTTTGACCGGTTTTATGGAAATGAAAAGCTGAGAAAACGAATCACTTTACTGATAACCTGAAGTCTTATCTTGGCTGCATATTTTATGTGTTTTGAAATACTGTCTGCTTGCTTAAGTGTCAAAGATAACACGTTATATGTGCATTCACATTTTCTCCACTCCTGTTCCCTGAAATATTTCAGTTACTGTTCCATTTAATCCATATGAACTTAAATGAGGAACATTCTGTTTATTCATGAATACAGGGATACTCGTGAGTGGGATATGAAAGGTGCATGTAAACCGCTTATCCCGAATAAGACCTTAAGCGGGATATGAGTTACTATTCGGAATACTGTGTGCATGTAAACGTGGTCAATGACTACGGCTTAGAATTTGTACTGGTCAGGTCATGAAAAACTCCCAGTCCTAGTTAAGTCCGAAGAAGGCAGACATAAAGCAATATTTGAGGAATAATGTGTGTAACCCTCCTCTCTGTCCTCTTTCCCAGTCTCTCCCGGTCTAGTGGAGGGAGGAACTGGCAGGCCATGGACCTGTCTGACCCTAACAACCTGAGGAAGTACTACATCAACGTGTGTCGTCCTCTGAACGCCGTGCAGGGCTGTGACCGCCAAGCCTCTGTCTGCCAGATGAAATACCAGCCTCAGCAGGTTAGTGTCAGAGCTGTGGGATATCCTGTAGGATGAGTTTCACACACTAGGATGTGTGCTAAACACTGTTTGGGTCATGGAACGTCAGTTTCACAATTTCTGACAATAGCTCATTAATAAACAGTATTTAAAAAGTTCAGAGACTATTCCTAAAAAATTATTACGATTTTAGTTGTTGATATAAATTGAAGGTAAGGTTAGTAGTATCCCTCTTCTGGTTCTGGTAGCCATCCACTGTGGGTCTGTCTTAGTACTGGACTGTAGCTCGATCTGACTGGACTTTCTCTGTGTTGTTGTCATCAGGGCATTCTGTCTGAAACAGTGTCTGTCAGTAATATGGGCCTGGCTAAGAGAGGTCCAGCGATCGAGGAGAAGGATCGCCTGCTGCTGGAGTACTCAGACGGCTCCGAGTGCATCTCAGACGGCCTGAAACTCACCTACACCACACGTATCCACCTGGTCTGCTCCAGAGGATTTGTGGTAAGTGGAATGGCATATTTTTTTTAGGGCCCTGTGTCAAAAAGAAATTAGATTTAGTTGAATCTTTTATGTCATTATGTCTGCCTAGGATTGTAACACTGCGATGTGCCTGTCTTTTTCTGTATTTGCAGTCGTCCGGCCCTCGTTTCCTCAATTATGGGAACTGTACTGCCAACTTCATGTGGGAGACCGGGGCAGCTTGTGCCATCAGTACTGCTGATGGCCAGAACATGGTGAGCTGTTACATTCCACATCAACTGGATGCATTATAGTGTTTTTCATGATGTCTAACCTAACATAGCAGGTGTAAAAGAAATGCCTGAGTGGGGTTTCTTTCTAGTAACTGTCAGAGGAGGTTCTCTTCACTGTTCAACCAATCCAGTAAATGTGGAGGAGTTAAGATGGAGTTTCGCTTTGTTAAGGCCAAAAGCGGAAGTTGCGTCACAGGCTCTCTTTCCATTTCCCCTGAAATGGCCGCATGATGTCTGTAAGGACCTGTTAGATTGGCCGAGGTCTCATCAATAATTTTTCTTGATCGTTCTATTGTATGGCAGACCTGCTCTGTGAGGGATCCCAATACTGGCTTTGAGTTCAATCTGCTTCCTCTGGCCTCCAAGACTGGCTACAAGGCTGAAGGCAATGGGAAAACCTTTGTGGTAAGTCACAGTCAAGCACTCTCAGTGTTGTGGCCTCAGGTAATAGCAGAAATTGTGAATAATGTGCATTTTCCAATCCATTTCCCCGTGCTTTCCCCCCAGGTGAATATCTGTGGCGAGGTGGCAGAGTGTGGGAAGGACCAGGGGAAGCCTGTAGCTGGGTGTGAGCTGGACAATGGCCTGGTTGTTGGTCCTGTGGGAGTGGAGAGAGCTCTACAGTACTCTACTGATGGCCTGCTCACACTCACATACAAAGGAGACATGAACAAGCCTACAGGTACATTCAATGGATCCAACCATCATCACTCACTAAGGGCTAACCCTGGGGCTCCATTAGCATTGTTGGAATATGGAAGTCTGAACGAAATGCATGTTGTGACACTAAAGTCAGGTTATGAATGTTTTAGTCTGAGCACTAACTTGTTTCCTCCCTCTCCCCCCCCAGGCACCAGGGACACCTTCACCATTAGTTTTGTTTGTGACCAGGACGCCCACCTCGGCACTCTGAAACTGGTCCGAGAGGAGCTCAGCTCGTCCACACTCGTCACACACGATGTCTTATTTGAGTTTTCCACAGCCCTGGCATGCATCCCTGCCCCTGTGGACTGTCGTGTCACTGGTAGGAACAAAACTGTTACGGCAGCAGTTCCCAAACTAGGGGTCGCAAACCCATGTGGGGTCCAAAAAACATATTTTGTATAAAAAAATGTATCTCAAAATCATTGTAACCTTCAAAATCTAAGATTTGTTTTTAAAATATAAAATTCCACCATAGAGAGACCTTAGATGGTGGGAAAAGGTGGCACTTGACCGATTAATCATTCCGATTCAAGCGCAAAGTCAAGTGGGGCCTCTCAAGCTGTCATGTGACCGAATGCTGCAGACAATGGTTTCACGGGTCACTACAGAGGACTTTTGGTTCCTGACTCAAAGGGAATAATACCCTGCCTCCTCCCACAGAGCGTTAAAACCCATGGTACCCTTCACCAGCTCATATCTGTGTGAAGCTGGATTCAGATCTAAGGTCTGCATTAAAACCAAGTATCAAACCAGTTTGGATGTGACAGCAGAGATGCGGTGCGCACTGTTGACCACGCCCCCTGACTTTGAGAAGCTCTGACGCGACATGCATCAAGCACACCCATCTCATTAGTGGTGGTAAGATAGTGGTGCTTTCAAGACATCTAGGTCAAATCGTGACATCAGTGATCTTCAGGTCAGAACTTTAGAAAAAGACACGAGCTCCCGAGTTGGAATTCCGAGTTCGATGACCGTTCAAAACGATATTTCCCAGCGGGAGCTTGTTTTTTACGAGTTGTCTTGAATGCTCTGAAGTCTGAGATTTCCTAGTTCCCAGTTGTTTTGAACGCGGCATTAGAGACATGTTAGACTAATTTGCAATTGACTGTCATAGCCCCACATTAAATGTACTGTATGTGATAGTGAGGTGAGAAGACAATCAGAAATACTGTTATAATTTTTAGCAATTGACTACCCAAATAAAAAAGTGAACACTGGCTGTTAGTGACATGTTTCTTTCACGTGGTTGGGATCGCTTGAATTTTGAGAACCCCTGTATTAATCTCTTCAAAACGGTATCGATGTCTTCAGTATGGCTCTAACGTGGCATATCATTTTATTCACTTTAGAAAACTCTGGTCATACAAATGGGTCTTCATATTCATTGAAAGATATTGTTCAGCTTCTCATCCTGGATTCACAGAGTGATTGTTCTACTCTTTCAGATTCCCACGGTAACGTGTATGACCTGAGTCACCTGAGCAGGGACAGTGACGACAGTCCCTGGGTGGCCATCGACACGTCTGAGCAGGCCAAGAAACGCTGCTTCTTCATCAACGTGTGTAAACCTCTGCCTCCAGTCCAGGGATGCCCCGGTGAGTCGAATGCAATTAGCCTATGTGAAGGCCAGGCAATGAGTCATCGCTTGGCCTTTACGAGGATAAAAAGGGTGCTGTTCCATCCGTCAATCGGTATTCATTGATGTTCAGCTTTTGCGTTTGACTACATGCATGTGTACAGTATAGAAGAGTGTTTAAGTGTTTCAGTCAGACTGTATACTAACAGATGAGTGTCTTGTCTTTTTATACGTTTGTACCACGAAGGAGTCGATTAGTTTGTCTCTCCATGTGTGAGGTACTGTCCGTGTTAATGCCGTCCTTTGCTAACTGTCCTCCTCCGTCTGCAGATGTTCTCCTGGGTGCATGTGGTACCTTGGAGGGTAAAGGTGTAAACCTGGGCTACATCCAGTCCAGCCCCCAGGTGGCCTCTGACGGCTCCATCAGCATCGTCTACCTCAACGGGGACCGCTGTGACAAAGGCCACCACTCCACACGTATCATCTTCCAGTGTGACGACAACCCTGTGAGTGACCTACACTTGCTCTCTATGGGAATGCTCTTCCATGTTATGGCCGTAGAGTGGCAAGAATCTGTTTGAAATGTTACTTATCGATGTTGCTGATCCCATTTACCATATATGTTCCTTCCTAATCCCTACAGTACCAGTCAAACGTTTGGACACTGTTAGAGGAATTAAATTCCTATATGTTTAATACCCAATTAAATTAATACACTCAGCCCATTTCTAAGGATTTGTAAGAAACTAATTTGCATAAAATGGGCGGAGACCAGTCTCAAAATCGAGCACTAGCGTTTATTCTCGAGAGTACTGAACATGATACATGATACCACAGGTTATAAACTGAAAATGATGTCATTAGGTTTCGAACTGTCCCGTCTCTCCTCCACTCCGGTACAATGGCAGTATAGTTCTCAAGCCTCCCTACATCGTCTCCCACCAATTTAGATAATTTATGACCAAGCCAAGGTCTTCCTGTGTAGATAAGCATTCTAGCCAGTCTGACGATACGTTCATTCGTTTCTACCAAGGAACAGACAGTCATTGTTCTAATTCTTGATTATAATTACACACATTATATTAAAATAAAATTCATACATCTATACTGTAACATAATAGTATTCTGATTAGTCAGTCCTGATTGAAATGTATACATAATTAGTCATTATTGATAAAAAAAATCCCTTAACACACCTACTCATTCTAGGGTTTTTCTTTATTTTTTACTATTTTCTACATTGTAGAATAATAGTGAAGAAATAAACTATGAATTAACACATGGAATCATGTAGTAACCAAATAAGTGTTAAACAAATCCAAATATATTTGCCTTGATGACAGCCATTCTTTGCCTTGATGACAGCTTTGCACACTCTTGGCATTCTCTCAACCAGCTTCACCTGGAATGCTTTTCCAACAGTCTTGAAGGAGTTCCCATTATGCTGAGCACTTGTCTGCTTTTCCTTCACTCTGCAGTCCAACTCATCCCAAACCATCTCAATTGGGTTGAGGTCGGGTGAATTTGGAGACCAGGTTGTCTGATGCAGCACTCCATCATTCTCCTTGGTCAAATAGCCCTTACACAGCCTGAAGGTGTGTTGGGTCATTGTCCTGGTGAAAAGCAAATTATAGTCCCACCAAGCGCAAAGCAGATGGGATGGCGTACCACTGCAGAATGCTATGGTAGCCATGCTGGTTAAGTGCCTTGAATTATAAATATATCACTGACAGTGTCACCAGCAAAGCACTCCCACACCATCACACCACTTCCTCCATGCTTCACGGTAGGGAACCACACAAGCGGAGATCATCCATTCACCTACAGTACTCTGCGTCTCACAAAGACACAGAGGTTGGAACCAAAATTCTCAAATTTGGACTCATCAGACCAAAATACAGATTTCTACCGGTCTAATGTCCATTGCTCGTGCTTCTTGGCCCAAGTAAGTCTCTTATTCTCATTGGTGTTCTTTAGTAGTGGTTTCTTTGCAGCAATTTGACCACAAAGGCCTGATTTCACGCAGACTCCTCAGAACAGTTGATGTTGAGATATGTCTGTTACTTGAACTCTGTGAAGCATTTATTTGGGCTGCATTTTCTGAAGCTGGTAACTCTAATGAACTTATCCTCTGCAGCAGAGATATCTCTGGGTCTTCCTTTCCTGTGGCGGTCCTCATGAGAGCCAGTTTCATCATAGTGCCTAATGGTTTTTGCGACTGCGCTTGAAGAAACTTTCAAAGTTCTTGAAATGTTCTGGATTGACTGACCTTCATGTAATGATGGACTATCGTTTCTCTTTGCTTATTTTAGCTGTTCTTGCCATAATATGGGCGTGGTCTTTTTTCCAAATAGGGCTATCTTCTGTATACCACCCCTACCTTGTCACAACACAACTGATTGGCTCAAACGCATTAAGAAGGAAAGAAATTCCACGGTTACTACATGATTCCATATGTGTTATTTCATAGTTTATGTCTTCACTATTATTCTACAATGTCGAAAATAGTAAAAATAAAGAAAAACCCTTAAATGAGTAGGTGTGTCCAAACTTTTATCTGGTACGGTATATTTTTCATGTTTGGTTCATTTACCAACAGGGCTCTCCTGTATTTGACCGTCAAGACGGCTGTGAGTATGTGTTCATCTGGAGAACCTCCGAGGCGTGTCCTCTCACCAGTGCTCAGGGTAGGTTTTGGAGGAGGAGGCTGCCATGTTTTGTGTCCTGGCTCTGGCTAAGACTGGTACTTTTCTCCACCAGTGTCATCATCGTGCTTAAGGTAACTCTCCTCTCCCTGACTCCTGCAGGTGAAAACTGTAAAGTCAAGGACCCCAGAAGTGGCTACATGTTTGACATGAGTTCCCTGTCAGGGAAGGACTACATGGTGAAGAGTGGCCAGTACCAATACCACTTCTCTGTCTGCGGGGGGCTTAAGAGAGGGATCTGCACACACAAAGACACAGGAAATGACCAGGTGTCAGCCTGTCAGGTGAAAGACAGCACCCACAGAATTGCTGGTATGTAAATCTGTCCAGAAATATCTTGTGTTGGTTCAACTTCTTTATAAAGCTTTGATGTTCTTTTGGTAGTAAATTGATAAAACCTCTGAGAAACGGCTGGTTGATTATTCCTCACAGGGATGGCCTCACAGACTCTGAGCTATGTTGGAGATCAGATTGTCCTCAACTACACTGGTGGGGAGACATGCCACAAGATCTACCAGAGATCCACAGAGATCTACTTCTCCTGTCATCCTAAAATGAACCCTGTGAGTCGAAGTGAAGCTACAGAGCAAACGTGTAATATGACATCTATGCTCGTCCCAAAGTGTTTGTGAATGTGGGAGTTACTGGCTTGTTGTGGTGTTTCTGCCTGTAGGGGGTGCCAGAGTTCATCAAGGAGACTGCGGAGTGCACCTACCTGTTTACCTGGCGTACTGCTCTCGCCTGTATCCCAGTCAAGACTACCAGCTGCTCCCACCAGTATGGATAGTCCTATTCCATTCTGGGAGCTCTCTTCCCAACACAACCTCCTCTTCCTCCCAGACAATGACTAGTTCCCCCTTTGTCAGTTATTTCCGACTGACTGTTTGGTATTTTTCCCCACACAGAGATTCTAATGGGAACTCGTACGACCTCTCCTCTCTGGCACTGGACTCCAGAAACTGGGTGGTGGAGCCCAGCACTGGGAAGCAGGAGCGCTACTACATCAACGTCTGCAAGTCTCTGGTGCAACAGGGGGGTAAGTGCCTATCCTCAACACCAGCATCCGTTATATGAAGGACATTGGTGGTTCCTGTGTAGTTTTAATTTCCCCATTTGTGTGAACAAACATCAACCTTCTCGTAAAGTCTTCAGTTTGAATGTGGTGCAATTATGCTCGCCTTCTGAACCACGGGATACATATTTATTTCCTCGTGTTGTAGGCTCCTGGAAGTGTCCGTCCAACGCAGCGTCCTGTCTGAAGAGCGGGGAACACTATGTGAGTCTGGGAGAGGCCGAGTCGGCGCCACAGTGGGACCAGAACATCCTGGTACTCAAGTACACCAACGGAGAGATGTGTCCCGGTGGACAGAGGAATAAGAGTACCATTGTACGCTTCAAATGTGACCGGGACAAAGTGGTAAGGGATCATAGACATCACACACACACACACACACGTAACACAGGCTGAGTAGACTGAACATGTTTCTCCCGTCCCTGCCCCAGGACTCGAGGCCTACACTGATAACGGCCATAGAGGAGTGTGTCTACACCTTTGTGTGGTTCACTGCAGCCGCCTGCCCCCTCAACAGCACCCAGCACGGAGACTGCAGAGTCACCAATCCAGTCACCGGTTAGTCACACTGCCTGTACTAGGCCATGTTACCATTCTGAAAAGGTATTTGCATTAAGTATGATTAACATGGGGAAATACCAGCCTTCTCGTAGGATCTCAGTGCAGTCAGGCAGGCCACTGCAAAGAGTTAGTGAGCAACTTCTCCATGTGCTATTGTTTTGTTTTGACACCTGTCTGTACTGTGCTACCCTCCTGACCCCAGGCCACCTCTTTGACCTGAACGGACTAAGCCAGGAGGGAGGCTACACTGTGTACGACAACCTGGACCATTGGAAGATGTTCCGGCTCAACGTGTGTGGGGAAATAGCCAACGCAGGCTGTGGACCAGACACCGGTACAACAATGTTATATCTCACAGGCTCTGGTTTGGCTGGGAAATCTCTGCCCCTTACTGGTAAAATCCTGATTCCCACAGCAATCATTTAACAGTCGTGCCAATGTCAGCTGGCCAGCAATGATGAGGTCACTGAGCCATGGACCAGACACGGGTCCCAAGACAGCTGTTTAAAGATTAAACCCACTTTTCAAGAAGATGGTGGTTCATGCAGCTGGGTTATGTAATGGGCTTTGGCTCTGCATAAAATGTAGTCCCTATTGTCTTGAAATGTATCAACGAATGGTTGTTTTGATGTGTTTGCAGGTGTGTGTATCAAGGAGACCAAGAGTGCTCTGAGTGGTGGGCGGGCCAGCAGGGAGCTGTCATACCTGGACCAGGTGGTGGAGCTAACCTATGAGGGCGGGGCTGTGTGTGCCGCCAACCCCGCCCTCACACACAAGAGCATCATCAGCTTTGTGTGCAAGGCCCACGGTGAGGCCAGCACTGGGCCGGTACTGGTGGACTCGGACAAGAACACGTGCACACACTTCTTCTCCTGGCACACGCCCTTGGTGTGTGAACACCAGGTAATGACCGGTGGCGCTTCCCAATTCCAAAACAACCCGTAGCCTCCTACCCCTTAAACTTAGTAGATCTGAAAGAATTGGATAGATGTAGCCATTATGGCAATTTGCCTTTTGATACGCTAGCTGGAATTTCTTCAACCGTGCTTACCAGTCATGCCATACAGATCAGGCAACCAGTGAGTCCTTGATGTAGAGTCATTTCAAACAAGTCAGTGTGCTGCTTGATAAAGTAGCAGTGTGGTAGACATCAGATAGAGGCCCCATCTACTGTAACTGATCACTGAGGCTCACTGTCTGTGTTGACTAACTAAACTAAGTAGTTCATGTGCTATTTACGTAAATGACTCTACTGTTAGTTACCACTATGAGGTGGAAGAGAAAAGGCTATGTGAATACATCATGTTTAGTCTGCTGAATGGTAGACCATTAGAGATTACTTGTATGTTGAGTTTAACCTGACATATAGAGGTGTACAAATCTTAACAGCTGTCAATTTTGCATTAGAATTGGTTTACTGTGATAGGTGTATTATATCTGTACATTTTTGTAATAGCGACTTTAATATTTAAACATCAACTTTGCTGCCTGAGGTATGCCTTTTGTCCTTGCTAGCCCCCTCCTCTGTCTCACAATCGTGATGTGTTCCGTAGGTCAAGTGTTCAGTCCTGAACGGCTCTACCCTAATCGACCTGACCCCTCTGATCCACGTGACGGGCTACTACAAAGCCACCAACGAGGACCTGGTGGACAAGGGCCAGTCCCCTGACTTCTACATCAACATCTGCCAGCCCCTAAACCCCATCCCTGGGGTCACCTGTCCCCCAGGGGCCGCTGTCTGCATGGACCCCTATCAAGGGCCCCCCATAGTGAGTCGACAAACACAGAAACATGCGCGCACACACACACACACACAGCAGAAATTAACACTCATCAATAGTATTCCGTCTGTGTTTACAAACCAACATGTTCAATTATATATTTCCCTGTGTCTCTCTCTCTCTTGCTAACAGGACATTGGTCGAATCACTTCCGGTCCGGAGTTCAACAGCGTGACCAATGAGGTGTCAATCACCTTCAACAGCACCACCGCCTGCCCCTCAGACCCCACCCAGAACTACACCTCCACCATCATGTTCACCTGCCAGAGGGGCCTGGAGCTGGTCAGTACCCCATCAGTGGCACAGATGACGTGTCTGTATATTAGAGACCTCTCATTGTCTTGTTTTCTCTCTTGTGTTGAAATAGTTTTCCTCTAAAATTAGGTTTGGCGTCTTGGAAAGCTTGTGCATGTTTAGTCTTTGTGGTATTAAAGCCACTCTCCTGTCCTGTCCCCCCCCCCCCCCCACCCCCCAGGGCTCACCCCAGATGATCAGGAAGCACAAGTGTATGTATGTGTTTGAGTGGGCCACTCCCGTGGTCTGTTCTGACGCCACGCAGACCAAAGGCTGCACCCTGACAGACTCACAGCTGCAGTTCACCTTTGACCTCTCACCCCTCTCTGGGGAGATTCAGGTGCGTAGAACTTTTTATATATGCGACCTCTTACCCTCAACATATCTACATGTTCTGTTCTACTTAGCTATACGTGGAAAGTATTACTTTTTCATGATGCCTTTTCATCCATTGTCTTTCTCCTCCAGGTGCCTGTCGGCTCAGAGACCTATAAGATCAATGTGTGTGGGGAGGTGGCAGACCCCCGCTGTAAGAACAGTGCAGTGTGTGTGCAGTCGCCGGGCGGATCAGCGTTCTCCTACGGCATCAGCCAGGCCATGACTATGGACTACAAACACGAGGAGCAGGCTGTCATCATGCAGTACGGAGGAGGAGACGTCTGCCCTCCAGGTTAGACAGGCTATCCTCAGTACCACACCCTGGTGTCTATGGGCAAGTCAAATGACAACCTTCATGCCATATATATTGCACAATGTTTGACCAGTGTCCAGTGTAGCAGTGGTTTATAGGGAATAGGGTGTCACATAAGAGTGCAGCCTGTAATGTTTTGATGTTTATCAGCCTGTTGTTGTGCTGTATCTCATAGGGAAGCTCGTTTGGGCCTTATATGGTTTCCATTTCTCCATTTCAGTGACTGAGAATGAGGAGGTTTGCGTTTTTCCCTTCAACTTCCTGAAGAAGTCGTATACGGTGTGTACAACCGAGGGCAGGATGGACGGGAGACTATGGTGTGCCACCACCAGTGACTTTGACAAGGACAAGAAATGGGGATTCTGCGTTCACGGTAATGACTGTTGAAATGTGTGTAAAAAAAGAAACTATTTTGAGTGTGTGTCTCCTAGGGGCTCTGGGCGTAGCTGTGCTCAACTCTACTGTGTGTGTCGTGTCTCAGTGACAGGGAAGAGGCAGTCGTCCATCCTGTTCACCTGTGACCAGTCAGCCGGCCATGGCACCCCACAGCTGCTGAGTGAGACTGGGGGCTGCGCTGTCACCTTCCAGTGGAAAACCATGGCTGTGTGCCCACCGAAGAAGATGGAGTGTAAGCTGGTGAACCAGCACCAGACCTTCAACCTGCGCACCCTCTCCTCTCTCACCGAGCCGTGGAAGTTCAGCCACAACAAAGCAGCGTATGTTTAGCTTTTCCCTACTGCTTCTCTTTCTCTCTCCTCCTCTCCCTTTATTCCTCTCCCTCTGTACCACTTGACGAGGATTGAAAATGCACAGTAGTGGTTAGGCGCTAGAAAACATTTTGCTATCTCCAGGTATTACATCAACCTGTGCCAGGGAATCCATGGGGGCCTGCCAGACTGCCCCGAGGGCGCCACGGTGTGCCGGAAGACCAGCGATGGGAAGACCCAGACCCTGGGCCTCGTCTACACCCAGAAGATGGCAGTCTCTGGTGGGTTTTACAGACTTACTTACTGACACTTACTTCAAGATGTCATGTTTGTGTAATGAACTGAAACGTCTTACGTTCTTCTTAGGTTTGTGTGTTTTGCTAGGAACCCAGTAATATCAGTCCTGATACTTATCCCCTTTAAGGAACCCAGTAATATCAGTCCTGATACTTATCCCCTTTAAGGAACCCAGTAATATTAGTCCTGGTAGATTTATCCCCTTTAAGGAACCCAGTAATATTAGTCCTGGTAGACTTATCCCCTTTAAGGAACCCAGTAATATCAGTCCTGGTAGACTTATCCCCTTTAACCAACCCTCCTTTTCCCAGATAAGAAGATCCTAGTGAGCTACGCTATGGGAGACACTGTGTGTGGGAACGGCCTCCAGGCCAAGACAGTGGTCCAGCTGACATGTGGTCCTAATATAGGCCAGCCCAAGCTTCTGAGGTGAGTGAGCTGTGAGTAGCTAGCATGGGAGAGCTTCCTCTTCTGTAATCTCTTTGTGACTTATATAACCAACTTTTATTGTTGTTGGCTATTCAGCACAAACAGATCTGGGACCAGGTTACCTCTCCTACAGAGGAAAGCCAACTGGCCTCGAGCCAGCAAAATGATGTAGCCATGTGGGCAAAATAAACCTGTATCCAACTGAATAACAATAGGAAAAGTTACTGAATGTTCAAGTTGAAAATTGACCACTTAAAGGTCATATTTAATTATCTAGTTAAACTTTTCCATCTCTCATGGTTTCATTTGTCACTCTTTGAAGGATGTTTGTTAACTCTCACTGTACCACACACATACTGTACACACACACACACACACACACACACACACACACACACACACACACACACACACACACACACACACACACTCTGTGTCTCTGTCTCTTTGTGCCTAGCGTGGATGATGCCTCGTGTGAATTCGTGCTGGGCTGGGAGACGCGTGCAGCATGCGCTGTTCAACAACATGAGGTGGTGATGGTCAATGGAACCATCAAAGTCCCCGATACAGGGGCCAACTTCAGCCTGGGGGCCCTCTACCACAGGTGAAACCTCTCATCACCAACACAGTTCAATCAACTCACTTTGTCACAACAATCCAGGCCAATTATCACATTCACCCTTCAGATCCACTAATGAGGATATTGACATACAGGAACCATCATTCAGCCAGAATTAAACGATCTTATGTTGAAACCTGTTATGAGTCAAGTTCATGTGCTGGGCCAAAAACCTGTTTTTCTTCAGGTCATTGAGGTTATATATTGCAAAACAAGCTTCTTAGCATCCAATCGGTATCACATAACGACCTCACTTGCTAAATTAATGCAAACTCAAGTCGGGAGTGCCTGTGAATGGATTCACATCAGGATTTCCTGAACCCAGACAGAGCGAGATCACAGGTCAAAGCCTCTTATATCAGATAGACAGAACTGCATGAACGTCTATCACATGGGTGTCAAACTCTGGCCCGTGGCCCAAATTTGGCCCGCGAGACAATACCAAATTACTACTAGAGCTGGCCCGCCGGTATTATACAGCGCATTCACCACTAATACTACGAATCCCATAATGCTCTGCTGTTTTCGCGCACCAATCAGGACAGGACCCAGAAACGCTCTCTCCTCTGTGACAGTAGTCATAGCAACATAGACGCTACAACTGTCAGCGAGCTAACCCTTCCCAAAAATGGCGAAAAGAAAGGCAGAAAACAGGAGCTTTCTGGACAAGTGGGAGGCAGAATATCTGTTTACATATGTAAAAGACAAACCTGTTTGTCTTGTTTGTGGAGTCAACGTGGCTGTAAGTAAGGAGTACAACATTAGATGACACTATGAAACGAAACACCATGACAAATACAAGGACCTGGACATGACTCAAAGGAGCCAGAAAGTAGAGGAGATGAAAAGAAGTTTGGTTTCACAACAGAATATGTTTAAAAAAGCCACATCACAAAGCGAGGCTGCTGTAAAGGCTAGTTATATAGTGGCAGCAGAGATCGCAAAATCAGCCCGGCCCTTTAATGAGGGAGAGTTCATGAAAAAGTGCATGATGAAGGTTTGTGACCTCGTATGCCCAGAGAAAAAACAAGCATTTTCAAACGTGAGCCTGAGCAGGAACACAGTAGCTGATCGCACATGTGATCTTGCCACCAATCTGTATGACCAGCTGATGGAAAAGGGAAAAGATTTTGTTGCGTTCTCCCTCGCTGTGGATGAGAGCTGCGACGCATCTGATACTGCTCAGCTGTCAGTCTTCATCCGTGGAGTGGACTCAAATCTGTGTGTTACGGAGGAGCTATTAGGATTCAAATCAATGCATGGCACAACCACAGGAAAGGAAATCTTTGAGGAGGTTTCCAAATGTGTAACTGAAATAAAGCTGCCGTGGGATAAACTCGTTGGATTAACGACAGATGGTGCGCCAGCGATGTGCGGTAAAAAGAGTGGACTGGTGGGTATGGTTCGGGAGAAGATGCGGGAAGAGAACTGTGCAGGTGAGCTAACTGTTTACCACTGCATCATACATCAGGAAGCACTGTGTGCCAAAGCCCTAAAGATGGAACATGTTATGACCACAGTAACACAGGTACTTTATAAGAGCCAAAGGTCTAAATCACCGCCAGTTTAAATCTTTTCTGGAAGAGTGTGGTTCGGAATACGCAGACGTGCCGTATCACACAGAGGTGAGATGGCTAAGCAGAGGAAAAGTACTGAACAGATGTTTCGAGCTGCGTGAAGAAATATGTCAATTCCTGGAAACCAAAGGGAAGGATACAGCAGAGCTCCGGGAGCAAACGTTCCTGTGTGAGCTGGCCTTTCTCTGTGACATCTCGAGCCATCTTGATGCGCTGAACCTGCAGCTTCAGGGGCGGGGGCGCATCATCACAGACATGTACGCTGCAGTGAGGGCCTTCAAAACTAAACTGTGCCTGTGGGAGAATCAGATGCTGCAAGGAAACCCTTGCCATTGGATTGCCCTGCCAATCCATAAAAGCGCAGATCTCTACCGCCGTGTTCCCATGTTTGCTGAAAAACTCAGTGTTCTCACCGCTGAGTTTAGCCGGCGATTTGCTGACTTCGATGCCCAGAAATGCAAGTTTGAACTGCTTAGTAATCCCTTCGCAGTTGATGTGGAAAATGCACCAACCAACATCCAAATGGAGCTGATTGAACTCCAGTGCAACGACACGCTGAAGTCAAAGTATGATGCTGTGGGCGCCGCACAGTTTCCACGGTTCATCCCTGACACAATGCCTCAGCTCCGCACCCAAGCTGCTCAGATGCTCTCCATGTTCGGCAGCACTTATCTATGCGAGCAACTTTTCTCATCGATGAAGATGACCAAAACAACTCACAGGAGACGTCTGACTGATGAACATCTTCGCTCGATACTAAGGATTTCTTCAGCTTAGAGCTTGAGCCCAGACATTGATGAACTAGCATCCAAGAAGAGATGCCAGGTATCTGGCTTGGGCACATCAGATTAGACCAGTGTGCAATAATTAACGTTTTCTTTATGCACTTTTTCTTGCTACACGGCATGGGCTTGAATGGTTGATTGATTTATTATCATTTTATTTGTAAAATTATTAGCCAGTGGAAAAAGTTTATTTTGGTATTTAAATCAGAAGGCTGCAAATAGAAAAGAGGCATACAATTTTTATTCACATTTTATTTATTTAATAAATGAATGCCATTGATGTGTTTTTTCATTTGAAATTTGATTTTGCATGTCTCCACTATTAAATTATATATTGTATGGTAATAAGCGATGCTTGTTCCATATTCAATGTTAAAGCAAAACTTGTTTGGGTCCATATTAAAAGGTTAATTTGTTCAATGTTGGCCCGTGACTTTGTTCAGGTTTTACATTTTGGCCCACTGGGTATTTGAGTTTGACACCCCTGGTCTATCACAACAACAGTGGGAACAGAAAACATTTATCAATGTACTAGAGGAAAGATGAAATAAGCCTTTTATAAACGTACTCAGACCAGGTTTTTTGTCCCCCTGTCCACTCTGTAGGCTCTACCAGGCCTCTGGGGACATCCGCGCCAACGGGGACAAGTACATCTATGATATCCAGCTGTCAGGCATCACCAACAGCTCCTCCTCCAAGTGTCTGGGGGCCAACATTTGCCAGGTGAAGATCAATGGAGACCACAGGAGGAAGATCGGCTTCTCCAGCAAGGCCAAGTACTACATCAAAGGTAAAATACATACGTGCCAGACACAGGTTTACTCCAAAGTGGTCTGGGCTTTTGGGTAATACAGTGTGATTTGGTTTGGGGAATAGTTTTGATTGTCCTCAGTGTCTCACCTTGCGTTTTATTAAAGATTAAACGGATTTCAACATCACTCACAAGATACAGTACTTGGCAATCAAGTAATGCAACAAGCGCACTCCATTAAGCTGCTTGTGATTGACAGATGGACTCTCTCTCTCTCTCTCTACTCAGATGGTAACCTGGACGTGCTGGTCCCATCTGAGTCTGTGTGTGGGCGGGACAAGTCCACGATGGTGTCGTCGGCCATCTTGTTCCACTGTAACCCCTCAGCAGGAGAGGGCATCCCAGAGTTCCTGTTGGAGACGGATGGATGCCAGTACCTCTTTACCTGGCACACCGCCACTGTTTGTGGTCTAGTGTGAGTCGACAACTCTTTACACACGGACATCAGGGTAGTGTTCAGTTGTCTCGATACAGGGGAAAGGGCTTTGAAACAGAGGAAGTACTACCTAAAGTTGTCCTATAAAAATGCTACGATTTTCGTCTTACACTTTAAAGCTCTTTCTTCCATTCATTGAATTGGACTTTGAATTTGAATGAATGATGCTGTATAAAGTAAAGAGGTGTGACATTTTTTCTGGTGTGCCATACAGAACCTCCATGTCCAAGAAGACTACTGACGATGGAGGGCAGGACAGTACAGGCTTGTCTGGAAGGAGACGGGCAGTCCTGAGCATGCTATTGGTTGTGGTGGCCATCTGTCTGCTGGTTCTGCTTCTGCACAAACGAGAGCGGAGGTAAGAGATACCTACCATTCTTTTCCTCCCCGCAGCTTTGTACTGTCATTACAAAATCTATATGTTTGAAAACAAAATATAGAAAAAGCTCCTCTATAATCTTTTCCTAAATCTCAAATGTTCTGTTTCCAGGGAGCTGGTGATGCAGAAAATCACTGGATGTTGTAGGAGAGGAAATCCTGTCTTTTATAAATACTCAAAGGTATGCATGCTAATAAATACTATAGTACACCAATCAAATCAACATAGCTATGTACTTCCATAGATGTCAAATCCTGATGTATGGCCTATGGGAGCTACACTAGGGTGTCGGGGGGGGGGAGTTGTTTTACGACCTGCTGCACTAGAAGCTAGCATGAGCCACTTTATCCTATTGTTCTCAGGCGTGAGCTGCACTTTGAAATCTTGAAAATGGAACCGAAGCATAAGTTAGAGCAGTACGAGTCTCTTGATAAGCCGGCGCATGCTCTGCAAACGTTACACATCCGGTGTAGCTCCTACGTTAAATCACAGTATGCTATAGTTTCTCAGCCATTGATTCTATGTCAATGTACAGTCGTGGCCAAAGGTTTTGAGAATGACACACATATTAATTTCCACGAAGTTTGCTGCTTCAGTGTCTTTAGATATTTTTTGTCAGATGTTACTATGGAGAAAAAAACTGACGTATAATTACAAGCATTTCATACGTGTCAAATGCTTTTATTGACAATTACATGAAGTTGATGCAAAGAGTCAATATTTTCAGTGTTGACCCTTCTTTTTAAAGACCTCTGCAATCCGCCCTGGCATTCTGTCAATTAACTTATGGGCCACATCCTGACTGATGGCAGCCCATTCTTGCATAATCAATGCTTGGAGTTTGTCAGAATTTGTGAGGTTTTGTTTGTCCACACACCTCTTGAGGATTGACCAACAGTTCTCAATGGGATTAAGGTCTGGGGAGTTTCCTGGCCATAGACCCAAAATATCAATGTTTTGTTCCCCGAGCCACTTAGTTATCACTTCTGCTTAATGGCGAGGTGCTCCATCATGATGGAAAGGGCATTGTTCGTCACCAAACTGTTCCTGGATGGTTGGAAGTTGCTCTCGGAGGATGTGTTGGTACCATTCTTTATTCATGGCTGTGTTCTTAGCCAAAATTGTGAGTGAGCACACTCCCTTGGCTGAGAAGCAACCCCACACATGAATGGTCTCAGGATGCTTTACTGTTGGCATGACATAGGACTGATGGTAGCGCTCACCTTGTCTTCTCCGGACAAGCTTGTTTCCGGATGCCCCAAACAATCGGAAAGGGGATTCATCTGAGAAAATGACTTTACCCCAGTCCTCAGCAGGCCAATCCCTGTACCTTTTGCAGAATATCAGTCATTCCCTGATGTTTTTCCTGGAGAGAACTGGCTTCTTTGCTGCCCTTCTGGACACCAGGCCATCCTCCAAAAGTCTTTGCCTCACTGTGCAGCCTGCCTGCTGTCATTCCTGAGCAAGCTCTGTACTGGTGGTGACCCGATCCCGCAGCTGAATCAACTTTAGGAGACGGTCCTGGTGCTTGCTGGACATTCTTAGGAGCCCTGAAGCCGCCTTCACAACATTTGAACCACTCTCCTTGAAGTTCTTGATAATCTGATCAAATCAAATTTATTTATATAGCCCTTCTTACATCAGCTGATATCTCAGTGCTGTACAGAAACCCAGCCTAAAACCCCAAACAGCAAGCAATGTAGGTGTAGAAGCACGGTGCCTAGTAAAAACTCCCTAGAAAGGTCAAAACACAGCCTGGTTCCTCTCTAGGTTTCTTCCTATGGGGGGTGGCCAGTCCTCTTCTGGCTGTGCTGGGTGGAGATTATAACAGAACATGGCCAAGATGTTCAAATGTTCATAAATGACCAGCATGGTCAAATAATAATAATCACAGTAGTTGTCGAGGGTGCAACAGGTCAACACCTCAGGAGTAAATGTCAGAAGGCTTTTCATACCCGATCATTGAGAGTATCTCAACCGCTCCTGCTGTTTCTAGAGAGTTGAAAACAGCAGGTCTGGGACAGGTAGCACGTCCGGTGAACAGGGTTCCATAGCCGCAGGCAGAACAGTTGAAACTGCAGCAGCAGCACGGCCAGGTGGACTGGGGACAGCAAGGAGTCATCATGCCAGGTAGTCCTGGGGCATGGTCCTAGGGCTCAGGTCCTCCGAGAGAGAAAGAGAGAATTAGAGAGAGCATACTTAAATTCACACAGGACACCGGATAAGACTGGAGAAATACTCCAGATATAACAAACTGACCCTAGCCCCCCGACACAAACTACTGCAGCACCACTGAGACAGGAGGGGTCAGGAGACACTGTGGCCCCATCCGATGATACCCCCGGACAGGGCCAAACAGGAAGGATATAACCCCACCCACTTTGCCAAAGCACAGCCCCCACACCACTAGAGGGATATCTTCAACCACCAACTTACCATCCTGAGACAAGGCTGAGTATAGCTCACAAAGATCTCTGCCATGGCACAACCCAAGGGGGGGGCGCCAAACCAGACAGGAAGACCACATCAGTGACTCAACCCCCTCAAGTGACGCACCCCTCCTAGAGACGGCATGGAAGAGCACCAGTAAGCCAGTGACTCAGCCCCTGTAATAGGGTTAGAGGCAGAGAATCCCAGTGGAGCGAGGGGAACCGGCCAGGCAGAGACAGCAAGGGCGGTTCGTTGCTGCAGTTTCAGTTCACCTTCACACTCCTGGGCCAGACTACACTCAATCATAGGACCTACTGAAGAGATGAGTCTTCAGTAAAGACTTAAAGGTTGAGATGGGTAGGCAGACCATTCCATAACAATGGAGCTCTATAGGAGAAAGCCCTGCCTCCAGCTGTTTGCTTAGAAATTCTAGGGACAATAGGAGGCCTGCGTCTTGTGAATGTAGCGTACGTGTAGGTATGTACGGCAGGACCAAATCGGAAAGATGGGTAGGAACAAGCCCATGTAATGCTTTGTAGGTTAGTAGTACAACCTTGAAATCAGCCCTTGCCTTAACAGGAAGCCAGTGTAGGGAGGCTAGCATTGGAGTAATATGATTTTTAAAAATGGTTCTAGTCAGGATTCTAGCAGCCGTATTTAGCACTATTTAAGTTTATTTAGTGTTTTATCCGGGTAGCCGGATAACCTAGAAGTGACAAAAGAATGGATTCATTTTTCTGCATCATTTTTGGACAGAAACGTTCTTATTTTTGCAATGTTACGTAGATGGAAAAAAGCTGTCCTTGAAACAGTCTTGATATGTTCGTCAAAGAGAGATCAGGGTCCAGAGTAACGCCGAGGTCCTTCACCGTTTCATTAGAGACGACTGTACAACCATCAAGATTAATTGTCAGATTCAACAGAAGATCTCTTTGTTTCTTGGGACCTAGAACAAGCATCTCTGTTTTGTCCGAGTTTAAAAGTAGAACATTTACAGCCATCCACTTCCTTACGTCTGAAACACAGGCTTCCAGCGAGGGCAATTTTGGGGCTTCACCATGTTTCATCGAAATGTACTCCTGTGTGTCATCCGCATAGCAGTGAAAGTTAACATTATATTTTTGAATGACATCCCCAAGAGGTAAAATGTGTGTATATATAGTGAAAACAATAGTGGTCCTAAAACGGAACCTTGAGGAACACTGAAATGTACAGTTGATTTGTCAGAGAACAAACCATCCACAGAGACAAACTGATATCTTTCCGACAGATAAGATCTAAACCAGGCCAGAACTTGTCCGTGTAGACCAATTTGGGTTTCCAATCTCTCCAAAATAATGTGGTGATTGATGGTATCAAAAGCAGCACTAAGGTCTCGATAAATAGTTGATTTAGGTGCAATCTTACTGGCAGCAATATCTTTGCCTGTGAAGCCCTTTTTGTGCAAAGCAATGATGACGGCACGTGTTTCCTTGCAGGTAACCATGGCTGTCAGAGGAAGAACAATGATTCCAAGCACCACCCTCCTTTTGAAGCTTCCAGTCTGTTATTCGAACTCAATCAGCATGAGAGAGTGATCTCCAGCCTTGTCCTTGTCAACACTCACACCTGTGTTAACAAGAGAATCACTGACATGATGTCAGCTGGTCCTTTTTGTGGCAGGGCTGAAATGCAGTGGAAATTTATTTTTGGGATTCAGTTCATTTGCATGGCAAAGAGGGACTTTGCAATTATTTGCAGTTCATCTGATCACTCTTCATAACATTCTGGAGTATATGCAAATTGCCATCATACAAACTGAGTCAGCAGACTTGGTGAAAATGAATATTTGTGTCATTCTCAAAACTTTTGGCCACGACTGTTGGTGTGGTGAGTTCCCAGTGCTAAATCTCACCCCTGTCTGTCTTGTCTGTCCCTGCAGGTGAACATGGATGATGAGGGAGGGGAGGATGAGATGGAGTGGCTAATGGAGGAGATTGAGGCCCCAGCCATGTCCTCCCGCCTGGGGAAGGAGCACCAGGAAAACGGCCACATAACCACCAAGCCCGTCAATGCCGACGCCCTACGCTCCTTTTCCCTGGAAGAGCAGGAGGACAGCGAGGAGGAGGTCTTGTCCGTCCCCGGGGTTTGCGTCCTCGGTGGCCGGACCACCCTGCGGCCCTCAGGATCCAGGACCCGCTCCTCGGGGCCCCTCCGCAGTGCCCTTTTGGAGGAGGAGATTGACGAGGACCTGGTGGGGCTCCTGGGGGACGGGGACAGGAGGGGTAGGGCCAAGCCTTGCCGTAACAACAGACCCACCCAGAGGAAACAACAAAACCCCCAGTATGACAGCGATGAGGACCTGCTGACAGTGTGAGGGACTCTCCATCCTCCCCCTGTCCACCTAAACTATTATCTCTCTCCTCTTCTCTCCTCTCTCTTTGAATGTCTCTACACAACGATGACAACGCAAGAAAGCAGAAACCCTTAGAGGCTTGTTGTTTTTTCTAAAGAAAACAATGCAGAATGTCTGTTGGCTGTTTTACAGTTTTAAAGAGCAGATATGTTTTTGTCCCCTCTTCAAAAGAAAGTTGATTCCTTCCTGATGACAAATGGTGTTTTCATCAAATAATTGTATTTGGACTATTTGATTTAGTTGATGTACATAGGTAATGTTATAAAGTGCCTTCAGAAAGTATTCATGCCCCTTGACTTATTCCACATTTTGTTGTTACAGCCTCAATTCAAAATGGATTATAAATACACAATAATGATCAAGTGAAAACATGTTTTTAGAAATTTTAGCACATTTTTGGAAAATGAAATACATACTGTAATTGGACAGGGAAATGTGCGATAGAGTTTTATTGGACAAGTTTAAAAAGATTGACGTTTCGGACTTCAATGGCCTTCTTCAGAAGAATCACAAAGGGAATGTAATATGGAAAATGAAAACTTATTGACTCAAAACATTTCCGCTTGTTATGTTTAATTAATCGTAAACATTTCTAAAAACATAATTCCACTGACATAATTGTGTATTGTATGTAGGCCAGTGACACAAAGTCTCAATTTAATCAATTTAAAATTCAGGCTGTAACACAACAGAATGTGGAAGAAGTCAAGGGTTATGAATACCTTCTGAAGACACTGTGCATATATGGATTTAAAATTTGTCACTTGCATTTTCCAGAGAATCACTTATTCACATTTTAAATTAATTTTGTGGACTGATTTTCATGTTGAATCTCTATACTGCTAACCTTGCAAGGTTTGGGCATGAAAAAACTCTTAAGTTATTGGGGGAAAAAAGGGACTGGAAACTGTGGTGCTCATTTCATGAATCATAGAAATGGTTAATAGGATTGTTAGGTTGTATTATTCAGAGATCCTCAAATCATTATGGGGTTTTGTAATTGCGCACCAAATATGCATCACAGGCACAGCTAGTTGCTGTATCTGTTAAGTGCTAAACATTAACTCTGCTTCTAGAGCAGGGCTATTCAACTCTTACCCTATGAAGTTCAGAGCCTGGGTTTTCTCTTCTACCCACCTGGTCTAAATTAGTCCCTGATTTAGAGGGGAACAATGAAAGAATTCAGTGGATCTAGCTTCAAGGTCCAGAGATGAGTTTGAGGGTTCTAGATGTTGCCTTGTCAAAGTCATGACCTAAGTTTATTTGAAAAGGGAAGTTTTCTGTCAAGCTACAACTCCCCTTTTTGTCAAACTGCATGTGCTATACCTCATACATGGAAGTAAGGAAAGCTGTAGTGCCATGATGAAATGTATTTGTGAGCTTGAGATCCCCTTTCAGTCTTGCTCAGCAGTATCGATCCCATGCAGTCTCTACTGCAGGGGTGTCAAACTCATTCCATGGAAGGCATCGTGTCTGGGTTTTTCCTTTCAATAAAGACCTAGACAACCAGGCGAGGGGAGTTCTTTACTAATTAGTGACCTTAATTATCAAGTACAAGGGAGACAGCGAAAGTCCGTAGGCACCCGGCCCTCCATGGAATGGGGTTACAGCAGCAATCGCAGTGTGAGTATTTTTCTTGGAAAGCACAGTGAGTTATGAAGTATTGGGACACATTTTTGTTGTTGTTTTAGCTAAGTACTCCAGCACGTTTAGAAGTTACCGCACTTTTTTGTACATAGTCCCCCCATTTTAGGGGACCAAAAATATTGTGACATATTCACTTGTGTGTATTAAAGTATTCAAAAGTTGAGTGTTTAGTCCCATATTCCTAGCACACGATGGCTCTACAAACTTGTTGGATGCGTTTGCGGTTTGTTTTGGTTGTGTTTCAGATTATTTTTTGCCCAATAGAAATGAATGGTAATAATGTATTTTGGAGTCACTTTTATTGTAAGTAAGAATAGAATATGTTTCTCAACACTTCTACATTTAATGTGGATACTACCATGATTATTGAGAGTATTGACGGGATCGTGAATAAAGACAAATTACACCCCCCAAAAAAATGCTAACCTTCCCTGTTATTGTAATGGTGAGAGGTTAGCATGTCTTGGGGGTATGGTATTTGGGAAAATACACTCAAATTAAAGCTGACAGTCTGCACTTTAACCTCATAGTCATTGTATAATTTCAAATTCAAAGTTTACAGAGACAAAACAACGAAGTGTAACACTGTCCCAATACTTTTGGAGCTCACTGTATGGATTATTTGAAATTAATTTAGTATTTGTCAGTTGGCATATATATATACACACACACACACACACACACACCAGTACACAAACCACATGTACACAGGCAGTCACTAATTCTACTCTCATGTATCTTTAGTTGGGACAATGTCTCATAAATGTCATTGGTACAGAACAGTAATGAGAAAATGCTTTTGAAGTGGAACTCACCTCACTAACAAGTCTGACTATATGATTCTTTGACAAAGTTCTCTCTCTTAGACTGGACTTCAAGTCAGACTTCAAGATGGAGAGTTTATTTGTAATGCCAGTGTTTTATCACTAGTGTTGAAGCCAATATTCACACCGTAGCAAGCGGCCGGCCACATAGCGACCTTATCCAAAAAATGATGGGTCACCTTTCAGGGTATTAAGGTTTGTACACATTATTAATAGGAGAAAAGTTTTGCCGAGGTGGTCCTCCCCGCAGCAGAAGAAAAAGCTTTCCATGTTTTTTTTAAATCACATTTTGTATTTATTTTCATGTTTCCACACCTCCAAGATCATGAATTGAATTTGTGACATAACTGCACAAGGGTACTTTGATATGGGGAAAGAGCACTTACCTTCTCTGGAGCGATAGAAAGTCATCCTGTGTGGTAATGATGCAACGAGTAATGCTTGTTGCATCATGTCTAGCTCTGCTGTAAGCACCAAAGCACGTCTGCTTGATTCATTTATTTGGGTACGAAACATGGGGAAGGGGCTCCTTGAGCTCCATTCTGATGAGGTGATTTTGTTCTTGTATGTTATGTTCTCAAATGTGTTTTACTGCATTTTTCTGTTTTTCATATTTCAAATGTAAAAAAAAATATTGCATTATTTTAATAAATAAAGAGATCAGCTGTCTGACAGTTTAAAGAGTAACATAATTTATCACTTCCAGGATTGTGGAGATTTTTTGAAGGTCAACCGTTCGACCTCAACACATGATGCATGTATTAAACAGAACATCAGAAGTCTCTGTACTGTACACCAGTACTGTTTGTTTCTAAGTCACTACACGTTTCCCTATTGTAATAAATCACTGAGGCCTCACATGGCAAACTTGAGCTGGGCCTACATTGCTGTAAGACCAATCATTATTTTGACCCTGTTGTTTCTAAAACTCCCCAAGACCAGGTAATCAAGCAAGTAAACAAAGAGAAGTATAAAAACTAATGGATATCCTTTGTGGTTTGTGATGGACCATCAGTGAATATGTAATTGGATTGGAAACTTTACCAAAAACCAATAGCTAATCATTCTAAAATGATGTTCAAAGTTCCCCATGTCTGCAGCCTGCTCTAGTGAATATGTCAAAATGCGTTGTAGGTCGAAGGTCAACTTCTCTGTTGGACCCTTGATGTCTTCACACGGTTAAAAACCCTGCACAGGTCCCTCTGCAGTCACAAATGTCTTTGAGACCGAAATAACTGCTACCATGTACTCATACACTTTTGATGACATCCTAGAGGAGGCGGGCAAGTTCGGCCGATCGCAGAAGCGTATCTTTGCCCTGCTATGCATGGTCTCCATGCCATGGGCCGGTGTCTACGTAGGTATTGTATTCCAAGGGTTCACCCCAGAGCACTGGTGCAGAGACTCAGGGGTGAGTCAGATCCGGAAGAGCTGTGGCTGGAACCTGATGGACACTAGAAAGATCACGGTCCCGGTGGTCAACACCTCAGGAGTGTTGGTCCACAGCCAGTGTGAGCAGTATGAACTGGACTGGAATGCTACGGGTCTGACATGTGACAACCCAGAGTCTGACCTCACTGACGCCCTTCGCAGCAAAGCTCCCATGACCTCCTGCAAGGAAGGATGGGAGTATGACTACAAGGGGAGACAGTCCTTTGTGACAGAGGTGAGAACTCCATGAAATATTCCTGAAAATGTTCCAAGACATTTAATTTAAATTGGATGTCAGAACAAAGAACAGATTAAGATGGCAGTACAAGTTATTTGTTCATTTCAGTTTGACCTGGTGTGTGCTGATGCCTGGGTGGTGGACATGTACCAGGCTACACTCAACGTGGGCTTCTTCGTAGGGAGCATAGCCATTGGATACCTAGCTGACAGGTAAGGAAGTCTATGTGGATGGTCAGACAGAAGATCCCACCAGTGCAGATGTCTTACTGACTTTTAGAAGGACTTAAAAACAGCAAAGTGAAGGGAAATGGACTTGCTAAAAGAGTGAACCCTGAATCAAAGAAGTAAACTTCTGAAATGCTGTATGTGCAGAGATGGAAATTTACATCCCCGTATTTACCTTCTTCTCTTTCATTTTAGATTTGGCAGAAAGGCGAGCTTCTTGGTGTCCAACCTCTTGAATGGGATTTTTGGAATTCTTGTGGCATGGTCTCCAAATTGGGTATCCATGCTGGTCTTCCGAGCATTATATGGCTTCGGTGTCAAGGGAGGCTGGGTGGCTGGATATGTTCTGAGTAAGACAACATTACTTACTTTAACAATGTCTAAAATTTTAATTTTACATTTCAAGTTGTAGTTTTACATATTGTAGGTGTAATATTTACATTTCAAGTTGTAGTTTTGCTCTTGTGGAGATAATATTTCAGCTTCATGTCAGAAGCTACCTCACTTTCCCTATGTATTCTCGGGGTCCTGTCCTCATGCCCTGCTTCTCTCCCCTCTCCTCAGTCACTGAGCTGGTAGGAGTAGAGTACAGGAGGACTGTGGGAGTCGTCTACCAGATGTTCTTCAGTGTTGGAATTCTCATCCTGCCCCTCATCTCCTACTTCATCACAGACTGGCGCTGGTTGCAGGTGGTCATCACTGCACCTTATATCCTCTTCCTGTCCTACTACTGGTAAGACCTGGAACTGCCTCATACTGTAGATATTCAGGTATATTTAAGTTTATGTTTCATGTCTTCAAGCTTTTTATAATGAGTTTTTTGTTCTGGCTTCCAGGTTTATCCCGGAGTCTCCAAGATGGCTTCTCTCTCAGCACAATGCAAAGAAAGCTGTGGAGATCACTGAGGCAATAGCGAAAGAAAACAAGAAAACCCTCTCCAAGAACATTGAGGTGAGAAATTACGGCTGAAATGAGTAACTGAAATGTAGTTTAAAATGGCTCACATTTGGCCATTGTATCTTACAGATACTCAAAGATGCCATTTCATGGTAAAGTAGGTTGTATTGTAACTTACATAATACTACTGTACTTACAGACGATGAGAGACGACAATGCCGATACCTCAACCGCCTCGTTCATGGACCTAATCAGAACTCCAAAAATGAGAAAACACACCTTCATTCTTAGTTTCAACTGGTAAAATCTATTCGACAAACAGCAAGAACATTACTGGAACTTTAATAGCCTTATTAGTCACAGCTCACAACTATAATATTTCCTTTACAGCCACCGTAGACCCCTCAGTAAATAACTGGTGTCTTTCTTCCAGGTTCACTAGTGCTGTCGTCTACCAGGGTCTTATCATGCGTCTAGGAATCCTGGGAGGAAATGTCTACATTGACTTTCTCATCTCTGGTCTGGTGGAATTCCCTGCTGCCTTCCTCATCCTCTTTACCATCGATCGTATCGGACGGCGTCTTCCCTTTGCCACAGCCAACATTGTAGCTGGAGCAGCCTGCTTCATTACTGCCATGATCCCTGAGAGTGAGTCTACGATAACGTCGATGTCAAATGGCAATGACCTGCCTGGTTTAATTTGTGTTACGCTTTTCTCTCATTGTTCTTTCTCGCACATACAGCCATGTTCTGGTTCAAAACAGCGGTGGCCTGCATAGGCCGGTTGGGCATCACCATGGCTTTTGAGATGGTGGTGTTTGTGAACACTGAATTGTACCCTACGTTTGTCAGGTAAGAGTAACCCGCAGGGCTTTTGAAGGCAGTCAATTCAGGAAGTAAACTGAAGTAACAATTCAAAATTTGAAAAAAAAACGGCTTCCAATGACTTGTCAATGACCTGAGGAATAGAAGCTATTTATTTTTTTCTATTAAAATCCTTCCCTGAATACTGACATTACGCATAACAGAAAGTTTAGTTTAAAGCTGAAATTCCAGACAGCGACAGTTGTTTCTATCCTCAGGAATCTGGGTGTGTCTGTGTGCTCCACTCTGTGTGACATCGGAGGCATCGTGGCCCCGTTCCTTCTCTACAGACTGGCTGCCATCTGGCTGGAGCTGCCACTCATCATCTTTGGTACCTAATTACAATGTTAGAAGATGATTATACACATGCGTCAGTAATATTTTAACACAGCAACGCTGTTGAATCATGTACTGTGCCAGTATCTTAATATCTTGAGCTTGAAACTAATACTTTTGGCTAATGTAGCCTCAAGCACAGCTGTTTAGGGAATGTTTTCTAGATACAAGCAGGCACTCATATGCTGATGGTGATTTCTTTGTGTTGTACAACACAGGGGCCCTTGCGTTTCTGGCTGGAGCTTTGGTCTTGCTGTTGCCTGAGACCAGAGGTGTGCCACTTCCTGACACCATCGATGACATTGAGTTTCCAGAAAAGTGAGATTTCTAACCATCAGTTTCTATTATTTCTACAAGTGACTGTGTTGAAACATCATGCTTTCAAACAGTAAGGTTAATATTTCAATAAAATGTCAGCGGTGAGCAGTCTATTCATTGTGTATGTATGTGTTCCTCTTACCGTCTCAGATGCGAAGAAAAAGCTCTGAGGAGTAAAGAGCTGAGGAGGAAAGAGATGATAATGCTCTTACCCACCGCCACGATGACCAACAAAGAACCCGAGACTGTCTGATTCCTTCCTGGGAACTTCACGTTTTTGTGATGAAAGTATGAGAAAGTAGTGATGAGCAGTATTTTATTATTTTATGTTAAAATGACCTGTTTGTTTCATTTGTTGTCTCTAATACGAATTAAGGATGTCCTTCACCTTTACCATGTCTCCTGGTTTTACTTATCCGTTAGTTACAGTATGATTTTCCTCTCAGATCGTGCGCTTTGTTTTTTTTTATCATGTGTTTAAAGCAATTTGCAGATTTTTTTAATAAATGTTGGTAATATTGTCGTCATATACAGGGCATTCAGAAAGTATTCAGACCCCTTCCCCTTTTCCACATTTTGTTACATTACAGCCTTATTCTAAAATGGATTAAATACACATTTTTCCTTATCAATCTCCACACAATACCCCATGATGCCAAAGCGGAAAAATAACAGAAATACCTTATTTTCATAAGTATTCAGACCCTTTGCTATGAGACTCGAAAGGTGCATCCTGTTTCCATAGATCATCCTTGAGATGATTATACAACTTGATTGGAGTCCACCTGTGGTAAATTCATTTGATTGGACATGATTTGGAAAGGCACACACCTGTCTATCTACATAAGGTCCCTCAGTTGACAGTGCGTGTCAGAGCAAAATCCAAAAGAGCAGCACCCTACCGACAAAAAAAACTCTTAAACGATGCCGAAAGATAATTATTTTCCTGACACTGGTCACAAGATTACTTTGAATGTAGCCAAAGGGAGCGTGATAAGATCCTTGTTTCGGAGTCCCTTTTTGACATGCCGGGAGGTAATTCTGACCTCTCGAAAGAACTGTTAAATTTATCTAAGCGCCAGACGAGAATGCATCTACATATAGTCACTCTTAGTGATTATGTGCGTCAAGGCAATATTCCACGGGGCCTCAGGTGGCAAAAAGAACCATCATTGGGACAGCGCACAGATGATTTCTGTGAGCGCTGGTGTGCCATCCTGAACAAATGCTCTATTGATTTAATGACATTAATTGTTGACCAGTTGAAGAAGGATTTTATTGAAATGGATAACACGATTAAAGACAAACGCACAACTCTACAAATAGCTGTTAATGATGATGGCATATTCAATGAACTGATGAAAACTAACCAAGCGCTCCAGGACAAGTTGTCAACAGAAATAAAGGAACTTAAAAGCAAAAAATTTAACCAAGACAAAAAAGACAAGGCCGAGGATAAAGTCTACTTCTGGAGAAACCCTGACAAGGGAGGTCCTGCTCCCCCTCTCCATGGCAGACGCAGGAGGGGTGCCGCTTACTTCGATCCACCCCAGTCTGATCAACGCTCTACAACCAGCGCCTCATCCGCTTCCAGTTTTTTATTCAACGAGAGACTGGACGGACGGACAGAAGGGCGGAGGTGGCCTCAGGCACGCGCATCGACGAGATGCCGCACCCGAAGGGGTAAGAAGAAACGACTATCAGAGGCAGAGGAGACCGTTCACACGGTCCCAGAACCCACGGGACTGAGTGTCTTTAATTTATCAAGCAAGATATTGAGCCCTGCCCATGTCTCTTTGCTTAATAAAGGGTTATCTTTTGTGCCTACAACCAACCCAGTGCAACGATTTTGATGTTACGGTAGACATGTTTAAATTTAAGGGAATATTTTAGCTCCCCTAATTCTGACACTTCTATTGAACCAGTAGGTTGCTCTCCTGCACATCAAATCAAATCAAATCAAATGTATTTATATAGCCCTTCTACATCAGCTGATATCTCAAAGTGTACAGAAACCCAGCCTAAAACCCCAAACAGCAAGCAAGCTATTTATCCCACTACAGTACAAGGTTAATTGTTTTGCACTGACTCCCTTGCACTGGCTCTATGCACACTCTCACACACTACACTAACACTCTAATACACACACACACACACATGCATATTGATGCTTCACACGCTCACACATGCTACACACACTCACTTTCACACTTCACACTCAGTGCTGCAACTCTGTTTATTATCTGTTAAGGGCATTTTTATCAATAATGACTAATTATGTATACATTTCAATCAGGACTGACTAATCAGAATACTATTATGTTACTGTATATGTACTAATCAGAATACTATTATGTTACTGTATATGTATGAATTTTCTTTCTTAATCCTAGTACTGAATCTATTGTGTGTAAATATGATCAAGAATTAGAACAATGACTGTCTGTTCCTTGGTAGAAATGAATGAACGATATCTTCAGACTGGCTAGAATGCTTATCTACACAAGAAGACCTTGGCTCATAAATTATATTAAATTGTTAGGGAGACGATGTGGGAAGGCTTGAGATACTGCCTTTGTACCAGGGTGGGAGAAGAGACGGGTTGGTACTGGAACTAATGACGTCATTTTCAGTTTATAACCTGTGGTAACCTGTATCGTGTTCAGTACTCTCGTGAATAAACTCTGCTGATTGACTTTAAGACTGGGCTCTGTCCATTATTATAGAATAAGGGTCTTACAAATCCTCATGAATTGACAGAGTGTTTAATTTTAATTGGGTGTTAAAACATAGAGCAATTTAATTCCTGTAACTATTATCTATCTTGATTGCCAAGTCGCATTCACCCCTACCCTCCTATACATACTGTATTACCTCAACTACCTCTCACATTGACTCGGTACTGGTACTCCTTGTATATAGCCTCGTTGTGTTTATTGTGTAACAATTTCCTTTTTATTTGACAAATATTTGTCTTACTTTTTAACTCTGCATTGTTGGGAATGGGCTCGTAAGCATTTTACTGTAAAGTCTACACCTGTGGTATTCAGCGATTGTGACCAATAAAATTAGATTTGATTTAATACAGTACCCCATCTTATTTAATGTGCAGAGTGCATACGGTACATAATGTCTCTCTCTAACAGGTTACTTCAGGGTCATGGGTCAAGACAGTTCTGTCCCGCATAGGCCGGTTGAGCATCACCATGGCTTTTGATATGGTGATGTTTGTGAACAGTGAATTATACCACACTGTTGTCAGGTAAGTGTAACCAGGGGGACATACAAAACGAAGAGGTAGCATTTCAAAATGGAGAACTAATAACTAAGAGAGGACAAAATGTATGGAAATTGCTTGGAAATACGACAATTGTTTCTTTCTTCAGGAACCTCGTTGTGTCAGTGTGCTCCACTCTGTGTGGCATCGTGGCCCCGTTCCTGCTCTACAGACTGGCTGCCATCTGGCTGGAGCTGCCACTCATCATCTTCGGTACCTGATTAAAACACTAATTAACCTGTTATAAGATGCTTATACACCTGAGTCCATTGCTGGGTAAAACTCAATGTGTTCATATATTGTGTTGTACATACCACATAGGGGCAATAGCGTTCGTAGCTGGAGGCCAGAGGTGTTCCACTTCCTGAGACAATTGATGACATTGAGTTCCCAAACAGGTGAGATTACTTCAACATTGTTCAAACTAAACTAAGTTGTATTTTAGAAAGTTATATGGGGAATATGAATGAATTTACATATTCCATTGGTGATCAGAAACAAAGAAAACCACCTGAAGAGTCAACAGCTGACAAATCTCTTGCCCACTAACATGGCAACCAACACAGAATCCACAATCCTCTGATTGGTCTTCCTCCTATACCATATTTATGAATCTATGTAGCTTAGCCTACATCCTACAATATGTTTGTTGCATTTGTTGTTTCCAAAAACATGATGTGAATCCTATTTTGTTGTTGTTGCGATTTTGGTATTTAAATATATGTTTCACTATACATCCCGGGTGTCACTTCCTGTTCCTTTGTTTTGTCTTTTGTTTTAGTATGGTCAGGGCGTGAGTTGGGTGGGTTGTCTATGTTAGTTTGTCTATGATTTGCTATTTCTGTGTTTGGCCTGGTATGGTTCTCAATCAGAGGCAGCTGTCAATCGTTGTCCCTGATTGAGAACCATATTTTGGTAGCCTGTTTACCATTGTGTTTTGTGGGTGGTTATTTTCAGTGTGGTGTTGTGTTGCACCTTACAGGACTGTTCGTTGGTCCTCCTCTCTATCTCCAGACGACAAGAGTTACACCCGGCCATCTCCTCATTAAAGTAAGTGTTTTGAGAGAAAATGTTCTCATTCTTAAATTGCAACTGTCTCAAGTTATCCCAAATGTTAATATAACCCCAGTTGTGTTAATGTTATACTTTTATTTTTGACTGACCTGACAGAACTTAATAAAGAGGTTTCCCATTCAAGTTCCCAATTGCACACAATCTGCTACACAATGTCAGTTGTTTAATTTTATTTTTTTAACATTCCTTCCAGGCTAGAACATAATTGCATTGCTAAACAATTGAATTATTTAGTTTTCTTAACAAAAATAATGAACCTTGCAATTTCTGACACTTACCACAAGTATTTAATTTGTACTTTCAATTCTTAACAAAGCTAGATTTGTGGTTCAAATGACACATTTCTCCAGATTATGGAGAGTAGGGAGTTAAGAATGAATCTTCATCTGACTGTTAATCCAATCCGTAAACTTTGATACTCTGGCGTACACTCCTGGCTTCAAGGCGTTGGCACAGCCCAGACCCCAGGATGTCACTCCCTGGAGGACAAAGCTGTTCTGGGCATGACACACCAGAGGGCCACCACTGTCACCCTGGAAGAGGTCAAAAACATCATCATCACTCTAAAACAGTTATGTTTAAAATCACTGTGGAAACTGCAGTTTACAACCAACCACACAGTCCTCACTGATATTGAATGACTACTAGTTGTTGCTGAGCATGTATACCTGACAGCTGTCTGTTCCCCCTTCAATGTTCCCAGCACACATCTCATGGTCCTTGACTCTGTTGTTCAGGTAGGCAGGACGATTACACACTTTATTTTCTATAACAGGGAAGCCCGTCTCCTTGAGGAGCCCATCTCCACCAGTTCCTACCAACACAAAGATCAATGTTTCATGTCAGAAAATATAGAAAATAATTGCTACATTTGCAACAACAAAAGTAATGGAGTCCTGAACAGAAGAATTACTTAATTCTGTCTAATGTTATGAGAGAAATCACAAGGGTAAAAAAACATGCATAACTCTTGAACCTTGTGTCTCTCCCCATCCTGTCACATAGCACTCTGTTCCAGGTGGTACCACGTAATCCTTCTCGGGTAAGCATGCTGGTAAAACCTTGTCATTTATGAGTGCAGGGCTGCAACCAATCACACAAGTGTTTTTACAGCCTCTGACTTCCAAACAGCAAGACAAATGTGACACATTTTATTTAGTTTTTCTGGCCTCACTCACGTTTCTAGCTTCAGCAGTGCAATGTCTGTCCTGTCAGGTCCCAGGATCAGTTTCTCCAGGTTACGCTCCTGCTTGGTCACTTCATTTGCTCTCTCTGTTTGGGTTCCCATGAACACCTTGTAGGCAGATGGCCTCTTTGATCTGGTATGCACAAACATAGAAAGACAAACTTTTATTTAATCCATAATTAGGGCCTTACAGTAAACATTACTAAAAAGTAATGCTCTTCCTCTGTTGTGTAAGAGGCTATCACTCAGCCACTACTACACAGTATATGTACAGCTGCTCTTCTTGTTGGTATACATTTATTGAGTAATAAACCTCAAAACAACTGAGTTAATGCGGACTGCTCTCTCACCTCTCCAGGCAGTGGGCAGCAGTGAGGACCCATTGAGGGGCGATCAGAGTTCCCCCACAGAAATGAACACCAGTGCTTTAGGAGGACAGACAGAAGAGTGAAGAAGTTAGTTATCCAAGAGATATATTGTTTTATCTGTCTGGATGGAAATATCAATACATTAATACAATTTGTGAAAGGGAATGGGATGCTATCCTCCATACTTGGTCCTCAGGCTGATCTGCCAGGGCCATGAGTGGGGTTTGGACACACAGCCTCCAACGATGCGACCAAAACACCTCTTGGGTTTTGTAACCGGCTGCCCACATTTCAAGCCAGCTGAAGAGCAAAAATACAGTCTTATTTGTGCATTCTACCATGTACACAGTAACTAAATTTATCTGGATGTAACATGTTTGTTTCAGCACAGCCATATGTATAATGATTAACAGAAACTGTATCTCAATGTAGGCCACATACCGCAATCTGGGATTTGGCAGTAGTCCCATTTTTTGCTTCTGTCTGTGGTGTAGCACCATGGTCCATTCACGTCATTGTCAGGGTTTCTGCAATTCTAACAGTGAAAAAAGACGCTAAATTAATTGAAGTACATCTTCCCAAATGTCACCTCTATCATATGCAGTACTTCCACAGTATTGTTTGACATTATTTAAAGGCCCAATGCAGCTCAATATCAAATAACTTCTGGGTAACAATTAAGTAGCTTACTGTGATTGTTTTCAATTAAAATGTTCAAAAAGAGCCTTTAAATACAGTACATCTAAATTCCATGGACTTACGTTGGACTCCAGGCCTTTGTCAGGGTGGGATTCAGGGTTGAAACTGGCATGCTGATGGGGGCTTTGGGAGCTCCACCTCTGACATGTGACACCCAACATAGTCATAGAAGTAGGACCCCTGTATGTCCCCCCATTGCCCACCTTGCAATCTGAACGTCAACAGAAAACGATATCAGTATATAATATAATCAATTGCTCCCCTGAACATTGACAATGTAGATTGAATGAACGGATTAAAGGATTAAAAAGGATGACCAGCTGAGGGTGTCTGATCGGGTGTTGGTTTGGGCTGATCAGGTTTGTCAGGCTTGTCAGGTTTGTCAGGCTTGTCAGGTTTGTCAGGCTTAGAAGTAGGCTTGGGAGGCGTTGGGCATTTCTCCACAGCGCAGAACTCCCAGCGAACAGAGGGGTCAGTGGTGTAGCACCATGGAGCACGGTCTCCATCAGGGTTCCTACACAGGTTTCTTCTCAAATCGCTGTGAAACATAGGTAAAAGACATGTCATCTAATGTCCTCAGACATTGAATAATGACACATTACCTTGTTTGGCTTAAAATTGGGGTTGGGAATTGCCAGGGATCTCACGATACGATATTATCATCATACTTACACTACCGGTCTAACGTTTTAGAACACCTGTTCATTCAAGGATTTTTCTTTAATTTGACTATTTTCTACATTGTAGAATAATAGTGAAGACATCAAAACTATGAAATAACACATATGTAATCATGTAGTAACTAAAAAAAGTGTTAAAAAAAATCCAAATATATTTGAGATTCTTGAAATAGCCACCCTTTACCTTGATGGCAGCTTTGCACACTCTTGGCATTCTCTCAACCAGCTTCATGTCACCTGGAATGCATTTCTATTAGCAGGTGTGCCTTGTTAAAAGTTCATTTGTGGAATTTCTTTCCTTAATGTGTTTGGTCTTTTACCAAATAGAGCTATCTTCTGTATAACAACCCTACCTTGTCACAACACAAGGTAGGGATGGTATACAGAAGATAGCCCTATTTGGTAAAAGACCAAGTCCATATTATGGCAAGAACAGCTCAAATAAGCAAAGAGAAACGATAGTCCATCATTACTTTAAGACATGAAGGTTAGTCAATGTGGACCATTTCAAGAAACTGAAAGTTTCTTCAAGCGCAGTCGCAAAAACCATCAAGCGCTATGATGAAACTGGCTCTCATGAGGACCGCCACAGGAATGGAAGACCTAGAGTTACCTCTGCTGCAGAGGGTAAGTTCGTTAGAGTTACCAGCCCAGTTAAATGCTTCACAGAGTTCAAGTAACATACACATCTCAATAACACCTGTTCAGAAGAGGAGACTGTGTGAATCAGGCCTTTATGGTCAAATTGCTGGACACCAATAAGAAGAAGAGACTTGCTTGGGCCAAGAAACACGAGCAATGGACATTAGACCGGTGGAAATTTGTCCTTTGGTCTAGAGTCCAAATTGAAGATTTTTGGTTCCAACCGCCGTGTCCTTGTGAGACGCTGTGTGGGTGAACGGATGATCTCCGCATGTCTATTTCCCACTGTAAAGCATGGAGGAGGAGGTGTTATGGTGTGTGGGTGCTTTAATGGTAACACTGCCTGTGATTTATTTAAAATCACAAGCAGTGTTATCCGCAGTGTTAACTACTTTATTTAGAACCACAGGCACACTTAACCAGCATGGCTACCACAGCATTCTGCAGGGATATGCCATCCCATCTGGTTTGGGCTTAGTGGGACTATCATTTGTTTTTCAACAAGAAAATGATCCAACACACCTCCAGGCTGTGTAAGGGCTATTTTACCAAGAAGGAAAGTGATGGAGTGCTGCATCAGATGACCTGGCCTCCACAATCCCCCAAACTCAATCCAATTGACATGGTTTGGGATGAGTCAGACCACAGAGTGAAGGAAAAGCATCCAACAAGTTCTCACGATATGTGGGAACTCCTTCAAGACTGTAGGAAAAGCATTCCAGATGAAGCTGGTTAAGAGAATGCCAAGAGTGTTCAAATCAGTCATCAAGGCAAAGGGTGGCTATTTGAAGAAACTCAAATCTCAAATATATTTTGTTTAACACTTTTTTGGTTACTACATGATTCCATATGTGTTATTTCATAGTTTTGATGTCTTCACTATTATTCCACAATGCAGAAAAGAGTAAAAATAAAGAAAAACCCTTGAATGAGTAGGTGTTCTAAAACTTTTGACCGGTAGTGTAGGTGCCAATACAATATGTAATACGATTCTTGCGATTCTCACGATTCTGTATGTACTGCGATTCAATACTGCAATTCTATTGCGATTCGATGTTCCAAACATATTGCTCACCATGTCTGCTGCAGAGGGACAAGAGAGAGCCATTACAAAATGATCAGTCATGGTAATAAAAGTGCTGAAAACATGTTGGCTCACCAGTTAAAAAGAAGATCAATCTAGAGAAGGAGAAATACCTGAGGTTTTGAGCAGGTACAGCCAACTACCACTAGTTAAGTTAATGGGATACTTTAGGATTTTGGCAATGAGGTCCTTTATCTTCTTCCCCGAAGTCAGATGAACGCTTTTATGTATCTGCTTGCAGTTGCCCCCCAAAATATGCAGTTGAAGTCGGAAGTTTACATACATTTAGGTTGGAGTCATTAAAACTTGTTTTTCAACCACTCCACAAATTTCTTGTTAACAAACTATAGTTTTCGCAAGTCGGTTAGGACATCTACTTTGTGCATGACACAAGTACATTTTCCAACAATTTCACTTATAATTCACTATATCACAATTCCAATGGGTCAGAAGTTAACATACACTAAGAAGACAGTGCCTTTAAACAGCTTGGAAAATTCTAGAAAATTATGTCATGGCTTTAGAAGCTTCTGATAGGCTAATTGACATCATTTGAGTCAATTGGAGGTGTACCTGTGGATTTATTTCAAGGCCTACCTTCAAACTCAGTGCTTCTTTGCTTGACATCAGCCTCAGAAAAAAAATTGTAGACCTCCACAAGTCTGGTTCATCCTTGGGAGCAATTTCCAAACGCCTGAAGGTACCACGTTCAACTGTACAAACAATAGTACGCAAGTATAAACACCATGGGACCACGCAGCCGTCATACCGCTCAGGATGGAGGCACGTTCTGTCTTCTAGAGATGAGTGTAATTTGGGCGAAAAGTGCAAATCAATTCCAGAACAACAGCAATGGACCTTGTGAAGATGCTGGAGGAAACAGGTACACAAGTATCTATATCCACAGCAATATACTGTATATAGTCCTATGTCGACATAACCTGAAAGGCCGCTCAGCAAGGAAGAAGCCACTGCTCCAAAACCACAATAAAAATCTGCACATCGGGACAAAGATCATACTTTTTGGAGAAATGTCCTCTGGTCTGATAAAACAAAAATAGAACTGTTTGGCCATAATGACCTTCGTTATGTTTGGAGTAAAAAGGGGGAGGCTTGCAAGCCAAAGAACACCATCCCAACCGTGAAGCTCAAGGGTGGCAGCATCTTGTTGTGGGGGTGCTTTGCTGCAGGAGGGACTGGTGCACTGCACAAAATCGATGGCATCATGAGGATAGAAAATTATGTGGATATATATTGAAGCAACATCTCAAGACATCAGTCAGGAACTTAAAGCTTGGTCGCAAATGGGTCTTCCAAATAGACCATGACCCCAAGCATACTTCCAAAGTTATGGCTTAAGGATAGCAAAGTCAAGGTATTGGAGTGGCCATCACAAAGCCCTGACCTCAACTCTACAGAAAATTTGTGGACAGAGCTGAAAAAGTGTGTGCGAGCAAGGAGGCCTACAAACCTGACTCAGTTACACCAGCTCTGTCAGGAGGAATGGGCCAAAATTGACCCAACTTATTGTGGGAAGCTTGTGGAAGGCTACCTGAAACGTTTGACCCAAGTTAAACAATTTAAAGGCAATGCTACCAAATACTAATTGAGTGTATGTAAACTTCTGACCCACTGGGAATGTGATGAAAGAAATCAAATCTGAAATAAATCATTCTCTACTATTATTCTGACATTTCACATTCTTAAAATAAATTGATGATCCTAAGACAGGGAACTTTTAACAGGATTAAATGTCAGGAATTGTGAAAAACTGAGTTTAAATGTATTTGGCTAAGGTGTATGTAAACTTCCGACTTCAACTGTATGCACTGTGTATATATATATAAAACACACTTGATACTTGGCGTCATAGAATCAATTTCATTGATCCCCCCCCCCCCCCTCCCCCCATTTCTACTTTAAATGACCAGATAGTAGAATACAGAAATAAAGTTACAGATGATCTAGATAGAGATTATATTTGACCATGCTCTAGGCCTCACGCTTTAGGGAAGTCCTGAGGTGTCTTCTTGTGACTGTGAGGTGTCATCGAGCTCCAGGACTGGCATTTCTTCCCACTGATGGTCTCTGTCACCATGCCACGATATTCACTCCCGCTGCCCACATAACAGTCTTCCTCAGCTGGAGTGGGAGCTGCGTCATCTGAACATCAAAAATAATATGAACCCTGTTAACCAAATATTAATTTTGGTGAAAAATGTAGGATGTATGGATTGATAGTGGATGATATGAGTTTCATTATGTAGTTAGTGTATAGCAATTTTAGCACCCTATATAAATCCAATGCATTATCATCATCATCACACGACAGTGTAAAGTGACCTGGTCCAGGAACGTCTCCACAGCTAGGCACCTTGCAGTACTCCCAACGTGTCTCTGGGTCTGTAGTGTAGCACCAGGGCATCCTCTCATTGTCTGGGTTCCTGCAGTAGTTCAGGTCCAGGCCTCTGACAGGAACACAAACAACCACTCATATTGGTTAAGTCACAGTCAGTCTGCATCTTCAAGACATTAAAACACTGACAAATGCAATGCTCTGCTCTTGTTTAAGTAAAAACAAGTTGCCCAATCCTGTGGGTTGATCTTACTTGCATGGGTAGTTGTCTGGAGTTCTGTTGTGCTTTTGGGGCGTCTGAGCTGCCCAGACCTGACAGGCTTTCCCAGACGTTGTCACGGCAACAGTTCCCCTGTAGGCACCGCCGTCGCCTGTGCTACAGGTGAGCTCCTCCACCACTGTGGGAGGCTCAGAAGCTAGGGGAGAGGAAGAGAGAAGGGAGAGAGAAGGGAGAGTGAGTAAACACGTTTGAATTATTTTTATGTGAAAGAGCAGGGGTCATGGGGAGGGTCCTGCTTTTTGCTCCATAAATGAGGCACTGTGCTTTTACTGGTATTTCCAGCATTATCCTGCAAGTGTTGCTGCAGGTAGATAATCCTAGGAAATATTCTGTAATTGACACAAGTTGTCTTCAAACAATCAATCAATGTCTGGTTGTGATCGTGTGTTTGGGCGAGGTATCACCTGAGCCAGGAAAAACATAGCTTTGCGAATCTTGATCGCACAAAATCTTGATCGCACAAAACCTATTATCGTTCTACACCTCACTTTGCTCAAGCTGATCTTCTCCAACAGACTCGAAAGTTGTAGCTACAAATTGGTCAATTAGGGGGAGTTAAAGGGGAGAGTCAATGAAACCAAACATGAAAGTGCAGTCTATATAAAAGTACAGTAAATGGAAAGACCAGAATATAGTGTGTAAAAATTCTGCTGGGACATTTGCTGCATATGACAATAATATACACTGAGTATAACAAACATTAGGAACACCTTCCTAATATTGAGTCAGGGCATGGACTCTACAAGGTGTCAAAAGTATTCCACATGGATGTTGGCCCATGTTGACTCCAATACTTCCCACAGTTGTGTCAAGTTGGCTGGATGTCCTTTGGGTGGTGGAACATTCTTGATACACACGGGAAACTGTTGAGCATGAAAAACACAGCTAATACCCTGTTCAAAGACCCTCTGAATGGCACATATACACAATTCATGTCTCAAAAAGTCTACTTTACGACAAACGAAAATGTGCAAAAGACCGTGTTTGAAATCAAGAAATAGAAAAGCCTCTCGATAATAACGGAGAAATTCACTGACACAAACAACCAATATGTGAACAAGTATGGTCAAAATGAAATAGTGAATTTTGCTTAAAAATATTTTGGACTAATCGGATAATTAAGTTAAATGATTATGGTACACATACAACAATTGATTTACACGTGGTGTGAGAAGGTGCTATATTGGCCTCTTGTGGTGAGACGATGACAATGCGGAGTAGAAAAACAACTTGACCAAAAGGTAGATGGGAGACCAATGAGGGAAAAGACTAAAATACATTAATTGGATGGCAGTCACTAGTAGGGTCATGGTGGGCAGAGGGGACAGGGGAGAGATAGAAAAGATAGGGTGAAAGCTCACTGCAGCGAGGGATGGAGCAGAAGTCCCAGCGTTTGGAGGGGCTGGTGGTGAAGCACCAGGGTTTGGGGTCCCCATCTGGGTTCCTACAGTAGTCCTCCTCCAGGTACTTCTCAGGAAGACTAGAGAGACAGGGAAAGGGACACAGGAAGAGGTCAAGAGGGGCAGATGAAGGAGCACATGGGTAAACATAAACTGTAGGTAGTCTAGTGGTTAGAGCGTTGGGCCAGTAACTGAAATGTTGCTGGATCGAATCCTCAAGTTGACCAGGTAAAAAATCTGTCATTCTGCATCTGAGCAAGGCAGTTAACCCACTGTTCCCCAGGTGCCGAAGACTGGATGTCAATTATGGCAGCCCACCTGTACCTCTCTGATTCAGAGGGGTTGAGTTAAATGCAGAAGACACATTTCAGTGGAAGGCATTCAGTAGTACAACTGACTAGGTATCCCCCTTTTCCTATTTATCCAATATTACATAGAGAGAGAGACAGTAAAGTCTCTTACGCGCTGGGACTGTAGCCGTGGTTGTGAGGTTTCTGGGCGTCCCAGCGCTGGCAGGTGTAACCATTCTCAGTGGTAGAGATCTTTCCCCTGTAGTCCTCACCACTGCAGTGCATACATTCCTCTGTGGGACAAACAACAGCACTTTAGAAGTAAAACACTTCCAAATTACACCTACTGTATTAACAAAGTGATGTTATGATGAAGAAAAGTGACTAAGAAAGCGAGTCAACTATTTGTTTAAAGATGTATACACTGAATTGTCTCTATAGCAGAGCCCTTTTTGTGTCTTGGTAGGACTCTTTTGGGTTCCATGTATAACCCTCTGTGGAAAGGGTTCTACATGGAACCTAAAAGGGATCCACCTGGAACCAAAAAAAAGGGGTTATTCAAAGGGTTCTCCTATGGGGACAGCCAAAGAACCCTTTTAGGTTCTAGATAGCACTTTTGTTTCTAAGAGTGTAATCTGCTTTTGGGATTTTAACTTTTTATACCAACATGACATCAGCTATTTGATCATCTTATTGGCAGTGGGGAAATAACAAGATATTAAGGGTACCGCTGCAGTCCTGGACGTTGCAGGTCTCCCACCTGGTCTCAGGGTCTCTGGTGTAGCACCAAGGTCCTTTGCTGTCGCCATCTGGGTTTCTACAGAAGTCGGACTCCAGGTCGGCATTGGGGTGTGTTGAAGGGGTCATGCTGTGGGAATGATTCTGTGAATTTACTTCTGCTGCAAAGAAATCTAACCACACAAGTTGCTTGTAGTCAATAATATGTAAATAAAATACTTTATAGGAATACGAGAAATATTGTAGGTGTGTGTGAGCATACTTGGGGTTATGGGGGTATTTTGATGCCCATCTCTGGCATTTCTTCCCTGATTTTGTTTTGGACTTCGTTCCTCTGTAGTCCATACCGATTCCATTCACACACTCCATCAAGTACACTATAAAGACATAGAATAGCATGTCTCACAGTAGTAGGTGGGTGGATTGGTTAATAATCTTTGAGATTTAATTAGGCAAGTTCAGCAATGTACTAAACACCCCTCTTGGGTAATCAAAAAGCATCATCAGGCCTTTACTATCTGAGACGTTGTCATATATGGTCAGTATGTATTTGATATACCGTATGTACCTCCCACTGAAGGACTGATTGGACTGGGTTGTTTAGATAATCTGCATCACCTCTTCTGTTTGCTTACAGACACAGTCCAAACCTCTTACTGGACTCTCCGCAGAGGTTAGCTAAATATTAACCGAAAATAATGTGGACTAATACAATCACATGAAACTCACAGTCCTACATTTAGATCATTATGCATTCATGATGATAGGAAGCCCTTTCAGGCCTAGCTACTTAACGAGAGAATCTGAAAGGCTTTTAGGACTTGCCTTTCTTTTCGTAGAGAGCTGTGCTGGTTCTTCTCAGAACCTGCTCTGTTTTGGTGTTTGCAGGTATTGTCATACATTCTTGATCCTTTTCAATGTATATAAAGGACCTGCCAAGAAACATTCAGAATGAAATCTGACTATGTAACTCATGTGTAAATCATTATCGCTGTTCATGTAATGGCCATAAGCCTTAAGTTACCTGCAAGTGAAAGCTGTTTCAGCATTACACTTGATGGCACATTCTAGGACCGTGCCTACTGAGTACTCCCTCTTCAATATAGACATAATCCGGGCGCCCTCTGTTTTTGCATATTCATCCAGGATACCCGCACTGACTGAATAGACAAACAGATAAGAAATAATTAGTAAGACTGAATTTGCTTACAATTGCTCTGTGATGCAAAGCTAAAACTCAATGGTTTCAGGGCTAAACTGCTGTTAAAGACCACTATAGGATAGAGGTTGCAACATGAAGGTATATTGACAGATTGTGGAGTGGACATACACCACAGACAAAAAAAAACAAGTTATTTCAAAACCATTTACAACTAAGAGAAATACATAGAAATGTTTGTGTAATGAACAGTGTTTTAACACAACATTGTTCCTTTTACTCTTAAATACAGTGCAAAACGTATTGTATTTACTCATTCTTCCACAGTAGCCTACTTATTATACAGCAGTAAATCTAGCACAATAAGGCACGAGGGGTATATGGCCAATATGCCACAGCTAAGGGCTGTTCTTATGCACGACGCATCGCGGAGTGCCTGGACACAGCCCTTAGCCGTGGTATATTTGCCATAACCCACAAACCCCAGAGGTGCCTTACTGCTATTATGAACTGGTTACCAACGTAATTAGAGCAGTAAAAATAAATGTTTTATCATACCCGTGGTATACGTCTGATATACCACGGCTGTCAGCCAATCAGCATTCAGGGGTCGAACCACCTAGTTTATGAATAGTAATTAAACTGGTTGTGGTAGAATATGGACACATAGGATATACAGTATAAATGATGAGGGTGGCAGGTAGCCTAGCGTTCAAGAGGGTTGGACCAGTAACTGAAAAGCTGCTGGTTCGAATCCCTGAGCGGACGAGGTGAAAACTCTGTCGATGGGCACTTGAGCAAGGCACTTAACCTTAATTGCTCCTGTAAATCGCCCCGTATAGCCAATCAGTATTCAGGACTCGAACCTCCCAGTTTATAAAGGCTACTAATGAGTTACAATACTCTGTACAGTAGGCCTATCTGCAAGATTAATTACACAGTAAGAAGAAGAATACAGTTTTAAAGTTTGACAGAAGATAATCTTACCAAATTATTAGATTAAAGAACTAAGCACACCTAAAGTAAATTCATAAACACAGGAACCTAGCACAAAACTTCAGTGTACAGATAGGACTCATTTGTGAATAAATGCTCAATTTGCAAGTATAAACACTGTGTGGGAGTCCTTCAGTTCACTTCAACTTAAAATGTGTAAAATGATGCCAGCTGTGTCTTACCTGCAGAGAAAAGGAAGCCTAGCAACACTGCTTTGTACAGGTCCATGATGCAGCACTGTCAAGCAGTGCGTACAAACTCACCAGTGGGATACGTTTTGTGTCGTTTAAACCATGTCAGTGAGACAAATAGATAGATTTCAGTCATCAGTCAATCATTGGCCTAACAAGGACATGGAGCAGAGGTCAGGCTCTGTTTGTCAATTGGCGTTTATTCCATTCACATACATAGTACTGTCATGATGTACAGTAGGCTACAGCTCCTTTCAGCCTAACTGATTGTGAAATCTTTCATCCATAACTCATTGTTATACTGTATGAGGGATTTGTATTCTAATCAATAATGTTGTGTCACTCTGTATGTACAGCCACACCTCAAAACCCCTATTAGAAATCAAAGACAGAGGTAGTGACATGTTTTAGTGCAAAAATCAATAGGTTAATGCAATAAATTAAAGTAGATTTAAATGTTTCAGATGTTTTGTTTCAGAGCATTTCATTTTGATAACAAATTATCTGTGTACACTAGTTTTGTCTAAAATCGATATTGGTGGTTAATTATCAGCTAATAGAGACCAATGTCCTCTTTTACAAACAGAACTTTACCAAACAACCTACTTATGTAATTGAGTAATTCACTGAATCGCCTCATTTCAGGTACTTGATATTCTTTTTGCAATAATTACTGAAACGGCTTCCCTCATTCATTCATTTTGCCTCAGATATGAAAGACAGGGAAGGTGAACCGAGAGGGGTAATTATAGGTATATAATGATACCATACTATTAGTTGTAGGAATTGTATTTCACATTCGGCCTATTCTCCCTCTCTCTCTCTGGCAAACCTGTTCTTCCTCGATGAGGCTTCATTTTGGGTACACGTCACCTCGGCGGGAAGTGGGAATGACATTACATGGCTGGATGACAGATAGATACATCAATATTTTTTACTGCATCTGCATGTTAAAAAAAAACTATTGTTGTTGGCCAATAGCCAATGTCAGATAGCCTACCTTATTTGGCCATCTTAGAAGAATTCATATCAGAAAAAAACTTCTGAAACTTTTACCGCCGAAAGTGCCATTGTTTGGCGCCATACTACACGATTCATTCAACCGTTACTCCTTAAATGTGCAATACAGTTCTTGACTATATGCTTCTAGAGACAATGTATGCCTAGCCCTCCATAGCCATTAGCCTACAATCACTCTACATTACTATTGTATACGACCTTTTCAACGAATGAGTAATTCGTTCATTTAATGGTAGGCTAAACAAAACAACTCATATTTTCTCTCCTTGGAGGTTGATGTTTACAGTAACAGTAACCACTGGCGACGGATAAAACATGAGTGTAGCTTACTCTTGGGAGAGACACGCCAAAGCGAAGGGAACTATGTCTTTTTATTTGATTTAAAGAAAAAGGTACGTTTTTACCCTACTATAATAAAATTGAATTGCTGTTTCATGGACAACTCAACATTTTTTTTTTAAAGTTAGAAACAAACTTAGCTTTTTTGTTGTTGATAAAGGTCTATCTATAATGCACATATAATGTAAGATATTGTGCAAAACCTCACATGTGAGCTATTCAAGTAAAACATTTCGGGTAATGTGGGGTAAATATCCCCCCTGGATTCACCTGGTCAGTCTGGGTCATGGAAAGAGCAGGTTTTCCTAATATTTAGTTCACTCCGTGTATAAAAAGTTGTAGCTGTAACTTAATTCGATTTATATCACGTTTTCTAAATGAAAAAAAAAAAACATTAGCTCAACTTAAATAAGAATCCTTTTGTTAGAATGACTTAAAAAATGTAGAGTAAGTTATCCCATATTACCCTATTACAACCTTCCCTACATTTCTCTTTCCAACTTGCAGAGACCAGACATTACTCAAAAACATGCCATTGTTAACAGAAGGTGATAATCAAGAGTATTTCATGAAGCATCTCTGAATGTAATAATGTCAGCTGAAATCCCCATGGACAACAATAGCCTGAGAACATGGTCATCAGGTGGATCGTTTGAGCCAGAGGCAGACCTGGGCCAGGTACAACGACAGGAGCCACATAACACTGGAACACATGACATGGATAACCAGAGGACCCACCTGAACCCTCATGCAGCTGAGCTAGGCTCTAGTCCCCTGTCTCCATCCCATTCACTGAGCCATGATGCTGTTCTTATAGAAAACCCACAGGAGGATGCCTCATCATTACAAACTACACGACAACTAATGCTACAGAGAGCTCTCCAGCAGGTCAGTAGTGTATTCACACCATACAGCGTAGCCTACTATTGTAGACATTTGTTTCAAGTTTCGGTCTGAATTGCTTTTACTCACTGATTTGATGCATGCACTCTTGCTTACCAGTAGGTGGCAGTAACATACCAATTTGCAGTTGTGTTCAAAACTACTTGAATTGAGGGTATTTTACCCACTTAAACCCATTTTACTTGCTGCACTCTAGATGAAGCAGCATTATTGATCAATGTGTACATGTAGCACAGCAACCTTCATTCACATTGGCACTCTCATGTGAACTGCTTCCCTGTGCTGTTGGCTATCATTTTAATATAGCACTAATCATACAAATAATCACACACATACACTGTCAATGCTGCTGTACTATTCAACTGTTCAACCAAGATCACTATTTACTTTATGAACCTACTTATAAATAACAGTCATATTTGACAGCACATTAAATTACATTTTAGTAATTTAGCAGACTCTCTTATACAGAGCGACTTACAGGAGCAATTAAGGTTAAGTGCCTTGCTCAAGTGCACATTGACAGAGTTTTCACCTCTTCGGCTCAGGGATTCGAACCAGCAACTTTTCAGTTACTGGTCCAACCCCCTTAAACGCTAGGCTACCTGACACCCTCATCATTTATACTGTATATCCTATGTGTACATATTCTACCACAACCAGTTGTATTACTATTTATAAACTGGGTGGTTCGAGCCCTGAATGCTGATTGGCTGACAGCCGCGGTATATCAGACGTATACCACGGGTATGACAAAACATTTATTTTTACTGCTCTAATTACGTTGGTAACCAGTTTATAATAGCAATAAGGCACCTCGGAGGTTTGTGGTAGGCTTCCTGACACCCTCATCATTTATACTGTATATCCTATGTGTACATATTCTACCACAACCAGTTGTATTACCATTTATAAACTGGGTGGTTCGAGCCCTGAATGCTGATTGGCTGACAGCCACGGTATATCAGACGTATACCATGGGTATTTTTACTGCTTTAATTACATTGGTAATGAGTTTTTAACAGCAATAAGGCACCTCATGCTGTATCCTGTGCATGTGATGATTAAACGTTAATTTATGTTGTGGTATAACATAGTGATGGTGAAGCTGTCAACAGACCCTGCTGTGTGTTGAGTGTTGTCTATGTCTGCATCGGTGCAGGGCCCAGGGCAACAGGAGCAGCTAATTCAACAGCAGGTGGAGCAGCTACACAGAATTATACAGGAGCAGAGCAGACTCCTCTCCCTCATGGGGCCAGGTGGGTACTGACTGACTGAGCTCAACGTACAACAACCACCATCAAATAGCAAATACAAATTCATTCAGTGGAAAGGCATGAAATATGTTTACAAAGTAGTATTTTGTTAGAAAATGCAAAGTTAATTTAGTCCATTTAACTGTATTTGATGATCTTGAAAATAGATTTAGTCCAAAGGGACTTTCCAAAGTGTTGATAGTTTAGAGATTATCATTTGTTTTTGAGGTTACTAAGAAGATCATGTCAGCTCCAAGGCAGTGATTGCTTAAGATTTGTCCAGTACACAGAGGCTATAACAAAATGAATGCTCTGTTGGGTAATTTAAGAAACTACATGGAATTTCATCTTGTAGCAGCACTAATCTTTTCAGGCTAAACAGGTTTTTCTGAACTAATGAACAGCCACAGGTGTGTATAAGGACCGTGCCATAATCTCCAGTGATAAATCAGAGACCTGTATAAAGCACATAAAGCTGCTATCCATTCATGTCCACTTACATTTACTTTCTTCAAAAAGCTCTTTACACAAAAGACCCAATGAGGTTAAAGTGCAATGTACCATGACATTTAGCTGCGTTTTCACTTTACCCTTGTTTTCACCCTGAAAAAGCCAGTGGGAAATGACTTATAGGCCTAGTGCAGTCAAAAACAGGATTTTCCTGTGTTTTATATATATTTCCACACTATGAGGTTGGAATAGTACTGTGGAATTGTGCAAATTATGATATAATGCCCTTTTAGTGTAAGAGTTGTTTGAAAATAATTTCAGCCTGTTTTGGTGTGATGGAGTTTTGGCCTGCCTGGTAACAAACCTCTCTACCAATAACAGCTAGTTTTCAATTTTCCACTCCCCACTCTATACGCTTCAATATGAGGTCCTAAACCTAGCATGAAAGTGCATCCTTGTAGCTGTGTGGGCTAATATTGTCAGAATGTTTGTCTTGGGGTAAGTTGAGTGTGTTTTCATCCCAGGCGTAATGCATTATCACTGGGATATGAGGTAACAACAGGGCCTGGCCTATGTTAAAAGTGTCAATAAAGGTACAAAGTGTTGAGGGCATAGAGTTAGTTGTTAAGCCTGTGTTAAAACATTCTTAAAATATTTAAAAGACAAAAAAAGCGATTGTGATTGTGTTAAATTGTGTTTGGGGAAATAAAGATAGACATGGTTTTAAAAAGGTAGTGGTAACATTTCATTCAGTACAGAAGTTTGTAGTTGGCTTAACTTATCCCAAAATACCACTTTTTTTTGGACAAGCAATGTTTTCAAAACTAATGTTTACATGAAATCTGATTATTTTCAGGGATACACAACATCCTGAAATATACAGTGGGGCAAAAAAGTATTTAGTCAGCCACCAATTGTGCAAGTTCTCCCGCTTAAAAAGATGAGAGAGGCCTGTAATTTTCACCATAGGTACACTTCAACTATGACAGACAAATTTAGAAAAAAAATCCAGAAAATCACATTGAATTTATTTGCAAATTATGGTGGAAAATAAGTTTTTGGTCAATAACAAAAGTTTATCTCAATACTTTGTTATATACCCTTTGTTGGCAATGACAGAGGTCAAACGTTTTCTGTAAGTCTTCACAAGGTTTTCACACACTGTTGCTGGTATTTTGGCCCATTCCTCCATGCAGATCTCCTCTAGAGCAGTGATGTTTTGGGGCTGTTGCTGGGCAACACGGACTTTCAACTCCCTCCAAAGATTTTCTATGGGGTTGAGATCTGGAGACTGGCTAGGCCACTCCAGGACCTTGAAATGCTTCTTACGAAGCCACTCCTTCGTTGCCCGGGCGGTGTGTTTGGGATCATTGTCATGCTGAAAGACCCAGCCACGTTTCATCTTCAATGCCCTTGCTGATGGAAGGAGGTTTTCACTCAAAATCTTACGATACATGGCCCCATTCATTCTTTCCTTTACACGGATCAGTCGTCCTGGTCCCTTTGCAGAAAAACAGCCCCAAAACATGATGTTTCCACCCCCATGCTTCACAGTAGGTATGGTGTTCTTTGGATGCAACTCTGCATTCTTTGTCCTCCAAGCACGACGAGTTGAGTTTTTAACAAAAAGTTATATTTCATCTGACTATATGACATTCTCCCAATCTTCTTCTGGATCATCCAAATGCTCTCTAGCAAACTTCAGACGGGCCTGGACATGTACTGGCTTAAGCAGGGGGACTCGTCTGGCACTGCAGGATTTGAGTCCCTGGCGGCGTAGCCTACTGATGGTAGGCTTTGTTACTTTGGTCCCAGCTCTCTGCAGGTCATTCACTAGGTCCCCCCGTGTGGTTCTGGGATTTTTGCTCACCGTTCTTGTGATAATTTTGACCCCACGGGGTGAGATCTTGCATGGAGCCCCAGATCGAGGGAGATTATCAATGGTCTTGTATGTCTTCTATTTCCTAATAATTGCTCCCAAAGTTGATTTCTTCAAACCAAGCTGCTTACCTATTGCAGATTCAGTCTTCCCAGCCTGGTGCAGGTCTACAATTTTGTTTCTGGTGTCCTTGGTCTTGGCCATAGTGGAGTTTGGAGTGTGACTGTTTGAGGTTGTGGACAGGTGTCTTTTAAACTGATAACAAGTTCAAACAGGTGCCCATAATACAGGTAACGAGTGGAGGACAGAGGAGCCTCTTAAAGAATAAGTTACAGGTCTGTGAGAGCCAGAAATCTTGCTTGTTTGTAGGTGACCAAATACTTATTTTCCACCATAATTTGCAAATAAATTCATAAAAAATCCTACAATGTGATTTTCTGGATTTTTTTTCTCATTTTGTCTGTCATAGTTGAAGTGTACCTATGATGAAACAGGCCTCTCATCTTTTTAAGTGGGAGAACTTGCACAATTGGTGGCTGACTAAATACTTTTTTACCCCACTGTATTTATAAAACCCTGTTCTAACTGTGTGTGCAATTTGGTGACTATCAACGATCGATGGAGAGCACAGTCAAGAAGGCGATGCTGGCCCTTCGGTTCAAAATCAACATGAAGAGCATGGCCTTACAGACCAGCTTGTTCTCACTTAGGCTTAGTCCATGCTGGAAGTGATAGGCTTTGGCTGGCAAGCATATCACCAGCAGAAGATCTGCCACCACAATATTGAAGAGGAAGATGTAGAGCACTGACAGGTTGAGAGGCAAGGCCAGAGTGAATTCCACCATCATCACTTTAGAGAAGACTTTGTATATCATCTGATTCCCCACGTTGCAGTGATCGACCTCAGTGTTTGAGGATGTGTTCTGAAGATGGACGGCATCCATTGTACTTCAGCCGGAATTACAGAACTCTGCAAGACCAGCCTATTATTCCCCTTTTGAATAAAGATAAATAATGTTTATCTTTCTGTGTCCTCCAGAAGAGCATGAATAAAAAATGTAAGGAATCTACATGCAAACTCTTGGTTTTGTCTCATATTCACAGGAACAGAAAATCAGGTGGTGTGGCTTGAGGGCTTATCTATACGAACAGAAGTGTGCATGAATCTTTATCTTGGGTTGATCTAAAAACAATGTTGACATGGCAAGCCTCATAACGACCATAGACATTGTGACAGGCTGGCCGATACCTTGTCATCTAAAAGGCATAAAAGAGGAACTGGGAAAAAAGTTTAAAAAAAAACTGCAGACTAACAAATGAAACACACATGGCTGGTGGCTAAGACAAATGTCTCTTCCACACAGTCAGGAAACACACCTTGTTAAGAAAATACAGGAGCTGATTACACGTTGAAGGCCGCTGTGCTGATAAGCCCCTCCCACCAAATTAGGCAATACAATGAGCAATGCACTACAACAGGACATGTTTGGAGATGATTAGAAGCGCAGGTTATGGATTAAATAAATCAATGCAGAAAAAAAACACTGCATCACAATAATTTATAGTTTAAAATGGCAATAAATACTTTGAATCCATATATTTAACAATAGTCATTTAGTCCATAGTGAAGGCTCTCCTTCACACATAGTTTCTAAGGAAACGTGATTATCCGATGAAATGACCAATGTAGATATTAAATAAAAATAGCAGATGTCAATGCCCTGCCTTAAACTGTCAAGGAACGTAACCTAAAGATTTCATTTAAGTGCATTTACTTAGAGTTAAAGGCACAGGGCCAAGTTACAAAAAAATACATTTTGTGAGATAAGTTACCTATTTCATTCCAAAGTCAAAAGCAATACAAGCAATAATCTATTTTTATTCATAATTGTTTATTAAATGATCTTTATTTACATTATTGAAGTATTGTTTTATAACATGCAATGTTTTCCAGTTATATTTAGTGAAAGGCCTTGACAATGAATGTTTTTAATAATTTTTTACATAAAGAAAAATTGCTGTGTTGACTAGAGGATCTCTTGGGCGATGCTTCCTTGTAACAACAAGACCTAGTATTTTCCTCGGTCTCTTAGGAATTTAACCTTTTAAATCCTCCACCTAAAGTTCCTCTCTGTTTCTCATCGGCAGGACTGCTGTTATCCCCCTCTCTCTCTGCCCAGTGGCTGGGCCTGATGCCTGCTCTGGCTGCTGGAGTGGATACCTCTGGTCTCTCTGCCAATCCACAGAGGTCCAATCCGAGATCAAACGTTTACGCTTCACCTCCCTCAGGAGATGGATGGCTGCCTAAGACGGGTCCTGTTCTGACACATTCCCTCCATGGTAAGAAGTATGGATGACCACGTCGTGGTCTGTTTTTGTTGTAACTACTGCAGTATATGGTATGATAACAGAAGCTCATAAAATATTTTGATCAACTTCCAATAATAAAATCATAAAGGAGGGAAGAAATAATACTCTCCACTATATAAAAAAGTATAAGCATTGGCCTCATCAAGAGTAGTAGTAGTACTGTAGTAACAAATAAATAAACATAACTTAAGAGGAATATTTATTTGATCCAGACAATTAGCAACAACAGAGTCATTATGAGTGGTTTAACTTGATGACATCACTGGTTAAAGAAACCAGATGACGACATATGACGATAACAGAAGCAAGTAGTGAATCATAGTCTTGTTTAGCAAACTAACATAAATGTTTCAGGATGAGAACAAACAGTCTTAATGCAGTCATAAAACAGTAATTAATTTCCTATTTTTTTTATAGGTATTTAACCTACTATGCTGCGTTACATTGTTGCTGCGTTTTGAATTTGAGTTGTTTCCTGACGAGTTTGTGCTTTCACCTATTTTTAGACAGGGGCAATAAGTTGTCAGGTCGAGGCTTTTGAACTTAGTGCTGCTTAAGCAGTACACAATTGGGTCCACTAGACAATCCATGTAGGATAAAACCATGAGACCGTCAAAGACAGCTATATCTTCTGCTCTGGGTAAATTCTCAACTCTCACAATCAACAGAACCATTGTAGCTATGGTACAGGGCAGGAAATAGAAAGAGAAGACCAGGACAACTGAGGTGACCAGAAACACTGCTCGACACTGCTTGGTCCTATCCCCTGCTTCTTTTTGAGTGTGTTGACATTGTGGACCGTGCATTAGACCAACAGAAAGAAAGGGAGGAGAATCTGGGCGAAAAACACAACCTCTCTCAAAGTGTCAGTAACGTCCTCGACCAGAGTGTCATTTTTACACACATAACTGTTACAGCACTCAAAGGTCTTCAGCATGGCTAGGATATTCAGGGGGAACAGCAGTAGCCAGACGATGACAGAGATATGAGGAGACTTTTTAAAGACCTTAAGGAAGTAATTTTTCCCAGGATGAACTACATTAAAGTAAGGATCAACTGAAATCCCAGTCAGGAAGGCGATACTGGCACCTCAGTTCAGAAACAGTAAGTTCCACCCTCTGTACTCCGCCACTCCCCTTTATGTTGTTGCTGTTAGATTTCCAGAACTTAATTTTGAATATAAAAGATAAAGCACTGAGAGGTTGAGCTGTAGAGCCAGGAAGAATTTCACAATCATCACAGAGGGGTAGAAATAACACAGTGGTAGGTTCTCTGCTGTGCAGTTCTTACTCGGCTGATCGTCATCCACAGTAGGCATTGTCAAAAGCGGTCCTCTTTACAGTCAGACTGTCAGAAGAAGGAACAGTCCTCCTGTCACGTTCGTTTAGAGATGGATTGGACCGAGGTGCAGCGTGGTAAGCGTACATTTTACTTTTATTTAAATGACACCGAAAACACCAACAAAATACAACAACGAACGTAAAGCTACATGCAGTGCAGAAAGCAACTATACATAGACAAGATCCCACAAACTAAAGGTGGAAAAAAGGCTGCCTAAGTATGATCCCCAATCAGAGACAACAATAGACAGCTGATTGGGAACCATACCCGGCCAACAAAGGCCGCTGGAGGCTCAGGACTGCAGACCGTCGCTGGAGACTCCGGGCCATGGGTCGTCACTGGAGGCTCCGGCCATGGATCATCACTGGAGGCTCCGGCCATGGATCATCACTGGAGGCTTCGGGCCATGGATCATCACTGGAAGCTTCGTGCGTGGAGCAGGCACAGGACGTACCAGGCTGGAGACACGCACTAGAGACCGGGTGCATGGAGCTGGCACAGGATATACTGGACCGTGGAGACGCAATGGAGGTCTGGAGCGTAGTACTGACACAACCCGTCTTGGCTGGATGCTCACTTTAGCCAGGCAAGTGCGGGGCGCTGGCACAGGACGCACTGGGCTGTGAAGGCGCACTGGAGACAGAACCGGCACACATTGTACTGGAACGGTGACCAGATGCGTAAAAATGGTGCATATGACACCGGACTGGTGTCACGCTCCTCAGCACGCCTGCTCTGCAGCGCTCTCAACACCAACACCTCTCTCCGGAATCTTTCGTCGAGTTCCCAACTCGACTCCCTGACTGGCTCTGGTTCACCCCTCGATTCTGCTGACCACTCCGTGCGCCCCCCCCCCCCCCCCCCCCAAAAAAAAAAAAAATGTTTTGGGGCTGCCTCTCGGGCTTCTGTCGTGGTTGCGAACCCCGGAGTCATCGTTGATGCTCCTTCGCTGCCTCCGCCTGCTTCCATGGCAGGATCTTGTCCTCTGTCATAACCTTCTCCCATGTCCATGATGTCCACCACTCCCTTTAAAGATTTATTTACATGAAAGCAGGTCTGTTTGACGGTAGCCAAGCTAAGCTCCTAATTAATGTGTAGACTTGGATGAAACTGAAGGACTGTACTTCAGTCTGGAAGTAATTCACCCCAGCAGAGCATGTGTATAGATAGACGAATAGATAAGCAGCTGTTCCCATGAGAGATTGAGGACATATTGCAAAACATTGCATAAACTCACAAATTTAAAAAACTAACATACAGTTGAAGTCGGAAGTTAACATACACGTAGGTTGTAGTCATTAAAACTTGTTTTTCAACCACTCTGTAACGGCCGTTGTTGATGGAAGAAGGTGAGGACCAAGGTGCAGCGTGGGATGTGTCCATATTTATTAAATGAAAACGGAAATAACAAAAATAACAAAGAAAACGACCGAAAACAGTTCTGGCTGGTGCAGACACACAACAGAAAACAGAAAATAATTACCCACGAAACACAATAGAAAACAGGCTCCCTAAATATGGTTCTCAATCAGGGACAACGATTGACAGCTGCCTCTGATTGAGAACCATACCAGGCCAAACACAGAAATAGCAAATCATAGAAAAACGAACATAGACAACCCACCCAACTCACGCCCTGACCATACTAAAACAAAGACATAACAAAAGAACTAAGGTCAGAACGTGACACACTCCACAAATTTCTTGTCGGTTAGGGCATTCGCTTTGTGCATGACTCAAGTAATGTTTCCAACAATTGTTTACAGACAGATTATTTCACTTATAGTTCACTGTATCACAATTCCATGGTGTCAGAAGTTTACATACACTAAATTGACTGTGCCTTTAAACAGCTTGGAAAATTACAGGAAAATTATGTAATGGCTTTAGAAGCTTCTGATAGGCTAATTGACAGAATTTGAGTCAATTGGAGGTGTACCTCCGATGTATTTCAAGGCCTACCTTCAAACTCAGTGCCTCTTTACCTGACATCATGGGAAAATCAAACGAAATCAGCCAAGACCTCAGAAAAAATATTGTAGACCTCCACAAGTTTGGTTCTTCCTTGGGAGCAATTTCCAAACGCCTGAAGGGACCACATTCATCTGTACAAACAATAGTGCGCAAGTAAAACACCATGGGACCACGCAGCCGTCATACTGCTCGGTAGGGAGACGCGTTCTGTCTCCTAGAGATGAACGTACTTTGGTGCAAATAGTGTGAATCAATGACAACAACAGCAAAGGACGTTGTTAAGATGTTGGAGGAACAGGTACAAAAGTATCTATATCCACAGTAAAATGAGTCCTACATCGACATAACCTGAAAGGCCGCTCAGCAAGGAAGAAGCCACTGCTCCAAAACCGCCATAAAACAATGCCAGACTACGGTTTGCAACTGCACATGGGGACAAAGATTGTACTTTTTGGAGAAATGTCCTCTGGTCTGATGAAACAAAAATATAACTATTTGTCCATAATGACCTTCGTTATATTTGGAGGAAAAAGGGGGAGGCTTGCAAGCTGAAGAACACCATCCCAACTGTGAAGCACGGGGGTGGCAGCATCATGTTGTGGGGGTGCTTTGCTGCAGGAGGGACTGGTGCACTTCACAAAATAGATGGCATCATGAAGAGGAACATTATGTGGGTATATTGATGGGTCTTCCAGTGGACAATGACCCCAAGCATACTTCCAAAGTTGTGGGAAAATGGCTTAAAGTTAAACAATTTAACAGCAATGCTACCAAATACTAATTGATGTATGTAAACTTCTGACCCACTGGGAATGTGATGAAAGAAATAAAAGCTGAAATAATTCTCTGTCACGACTTCCGCCGAAGCCGGCTCCTCTCCTTGTTCGGGCGGCGTTCGGCGTCACCAGCTTTCTAGCAATCGCCGCTCCATTTTTCATGTATCCATTTGTTTTGTCTTGTTCCCTTCACATTTGGTTTTCATTCCCCAATCAATCCATATGTATTTATTCCTCTGTTTCCCATCATGTCTTTGTGTAAGATTGTTTGTGTTACGTGTATTTTGGAATTGTGGATATTGTTACGCGCATTACTTTTTGTCTATGTTCCGTGTTTGGGCACATTTTATGTTACTTTGTGCTGTCATTTTGGACCGGAATAAAAAGTGCGCCTGTTCATTACACTCTGCATGCACCTGACTTCGCCTCCAATACACACTCCTAACATTCTCTCTACCATTATTCTGACATTTCACATTGTTAAAATAAAGTGGTGATCCTAATTGACCTAAGACAGGGAAATTTTACTAGGATTAAATGTCAGGAATTGTGAAAAACTGAGTTTAAATGTATTTGGCTAAGGTGTATGTAAACTTCCGACTTCCAACTTCCGACTAACTGTATCTGTGTATGAGAAGTGGCCTTTTTTCTATGCTACATACTGTATATCCTTCTAACTCCCTGTGGAATTCCTATATGGAGTAAGTACATTAAGTGCAGGGACATGCTTCTAGTTGCACAACACCTCCAATGTAGTTGAGGTTGTCATAAATAACATGTTTGATTGATTAAACACACAGAGAGCTGAAATGTAAAGCTACAGGCGAGTTTTAGCTGGAAGTCGTAGAATATCTCAGAGGAGCTGGGAATGAGGCCAGCATCCCGGAGGCGCCTCTTCACTGTTGACATTGAGACTGGGGTTTTGCGGGTACTATTTAATGAAGCTGCCAATTGAGAACTTGTGAGGCATATTAATTTAATGGATAAAAATGTGCTTTTATTTAAAAAACAAGGACATTTCTAACTGACCCCTAACTTTTGAGCTGTGAGCTGGAGTTTGGCATGCTATTTTTGGCGTGTTATGTTTTGGGTGTGCAACCCACAAACCTTAAACTCTTTCTGCAGTTTAGTATTAGGTTCTAATTACCAGACAAAGAACTCGACGGACACTATGAAAGCTTAAACCAAGTTTTGTCTTCCCAAAGGATCGAACATCTGAATTGACAAAAATATATTCACACAAGCACTGATATTTAACCCTTTCTCCTATGCTGAGTCTCCTCCTACACATCTGAACAGCCATTACATCTCTGTTACTAGACAGAACCTTAGTGATATCTGTTCTTCCTCACTTGATCTGACCTGACCTCTACCCCAAAGTGCTCAGTATTCCCCAACTCACGGCTGTCATGGTGACTGGTACCAGACTGTGTCTGTCCTCCTCCCATAGGATCCCTGATGGCTAATGATAACATATCCTGACAGAATGTAAATGTTATACATTCCCCTCTCTCCCTCAGTGGCATGAATAAGTGCATTTCAAGAAATCAGAACCCAACAGTATCCAGTTTAGATAAGTCTGAGATGACAGACTGATTTTCCAGGGTATTTTTTTCAAAGCCAAATGAAGGACATTACCTATTTCAACCTATTCTAAGTGTTTCCGATCATATTGCAAATACATTATCAGTTGCTTTTCGATAGATCGTCATGATTATAGAAAAACAGGAGTAAATGATTAACTTATTTAAATATCCAGGAGGGTTTTGTCAAAACTGGATCCAGAGCTGGTTAACAGCAACTAGTCACAGAACTCCAGTATAATTATCACAACCCTTTAAAGTACGGAGGCATTTAGAATTGTTGCTTGGTTCTGTTTCTCTTCATTTTACACTGTAAAATGTATTTTGTTGAGTACATGAATCCTCATTTACATAACAATTTTACCCAGAAGTCAGTACTGAACTTTGTCCATCTTTTCTTTTTTATTAATACAGAATTTAAATTTAGTTGATATGTGATTCATCTTATCATGTGAATTATAGAGAGCATTCTTCCAAATAAAGATGGAAGAGAGCAGAGGAACCTCTCTCCTATCAAAGAGGAAGCTGCAGAGCAGGGGGAAGACAAAGAAGTCTGTACTGTCAGCCCATTTGGGACACGTAGACAGCCACCCAGAAGCCCAGAGGACAGGTACTGTAATGATATTTCTATTCAACATGTATCACCTTTCAAATCAAAAATCACATTTTATTGGTCACATACACATATTTTACTGTCAGCTAATGATAGTGAAGAATCCACAAGTGAGTTGTGGTCATTTGATATTCCATACCATTTTTTCTATACGTTAACTGACCTGTCACACTATTAAAGACCCATTAGGCCTGCTGTCAAAGAGAGAGAGAAAACATTTCAGGAATTTGTGGAGGAACAGCTGAAAGTTGATGAATATGCACAGCAAAACAACAAGCAGGTATGGAGTGCATAGAGGATTTGCATATGGCCTACTTTCAGAGTAGTTCATGCCCTGACCATTATACATAATCTATTCATTACACTTTGTAATCATGTCATCTAAAATAAGTTATCTACTGTATCTAAGCAGCTGGTCCCTTTTCAGGACAGCAGGGAGGCCAGGAGAGTCACAGAGAGAAGATACTTCCTAAAGAAAGGGAAGGGCGTGTCCAGGATAGAGAGGGGTAAGGACAGTGTGCAGCAGAAGACCTGGCGCAGGGCCTCCCTCTCACTCAGCCAGCAGCCCAGGAAGGTGAGTTATGGCAGCCAGCAGAGACGCTCATCAGCCCCCTCCCTGCAGCTCAGTGACAGGACCAGACTCAGGGTCAAGCCTTTACTGATCTCCCAGAGGAGCTGCCCTGCTCTTTCTGAGTCCTGGGAAAAGACAACAGGACCTGCCACACGAGAGAGAGACAACAGAGTTAATCAAACGGCCAGACAGGATAGGACACCAAAGCCCACAGAAAATACTCAAAGCAAGGCCTCTGAAAACACTGCATCTAGTGTTGATACTAGAGACAGGAGAGATCTGTTGGGCGTTACAACATCCCGTAAACGGCTTGTGAGATCGCCGAGTTTGACCTCCGTGGAGCTAAGTGATGAGGTGGTGTCACAGAATCATGTGTATGCTGCTATGAGGGACCTTGTCCATGAACAACTTGAGGTGAAGGAGCCACATTTGGCATTGCAGCCTTTTGATAGTACTGCACAACCAAACAACATGGGCCAACCTAATGTCAAAGCTCAGGCAGTAAATGTTGGCTTCAAGACAGTCAACGACCACATAGTTAGAGTCACTGAAAATGGGCCGGTCTCATCAGAGAATGCAGATGGGAAAAAGGTCACACACTCCAATTTCACCAATATTTCAAAATCTCAAAGCGGGTCTACAGCAGTGATGTCTCTCCTATCTCTGAGTAGTTCTAACAGTGACGAGGACAACCCTAACTCTCAGTGCCACCAGCAGCCCACCCTCCCGTCTCCCCCACGGCTCGGACACAAGGACCAGAACCTGGACCTGTCCGATGGTGACTACGCCAGCGATGCCCCCAGCGAGGCTGGGGATATTCTGCCCTCCAGACCTTTTCCCACCCACGGACCCACTCTCCACCACCACCACCCATCTAGCTCCTGCTCCAGCAGTGACAGTGAAACAGAGCTCCGGGACATAAACTGGCACAAGACAGAACCACGTCCATTATACCCACAGTCTGCAAGGAAAACAAGCACAGAGAGAGCCCTGCCACTGGGGAGCAGCAGCAGCAGGGGAACAGACATAAAGTCAAAACGTCCCTCCTCTGCAGAGCTCAAACCCAGCATGGTCCCTAAAGTAACATCTAGAACTAAAGAGACCGTAAAGAGCAGACATCACCAGGGTTTCAAGCTGGGTGAGTGTACTGTTTATTTTGGCTAGACTCACCTATGTAATTGAACTGCTATAATGAAGAACACAGACATGAATCATGTAATAATGTGTACCAGTTTACATACTACATGACATGTTATTCTTTGAAGAGGTCTTCTCTCTACTAACAGTTACTTTAACCTCCTTCAAGCAAATCAGACCGTGTCAAAGCCACACAGCGGAATAAAAGCAGAAGAGAATCATGATTTGTTGGACAAGATGAAAACGGAACAAGAGAGAGCAATGGAACTCCTCAGGTAAAATGTACAGGGACAGTTTGGTTAGTTTTCATAATGTGATGCCCCGGAAAATGTGTCTGTGCCGTATCTGATTGTGATGACGTGCTAGAGACATGAAACACAAAATATGTCAAAAACCACTGAGGATATATGATCCACGAGATTATACAGAATTTGAGCACTTCTGGAATTGCAATATCAGAAACCTATCATGTTCTTCATCAGAAATGTCGTTTTTTCTTTCATTTCCACTGAAATGTGGGTTTTACACAGAAAGAGAATGGACCAAATAGAGTGCTGTGACAGAGATGGCCACCACAGCAGTTATGGATCCCCATTCACCCATACAGAAGGCCAGGTGTTGAAGAATCAACCGTTTTCTGCTAAACTAGACGTTGGTGATGGTCAGGTAAAGTCATTATGTGACTGATCTTAATAGACCTTAGTAAAACAAATTTGTCCATCAGAATCTCATAAAGCCTTGAGGCCTAAAACAACCTACCGTATGTGGTATCGATATAACGTCATTTGTGAGTGAGTAATGAATGTCCGTGAGTTGCACATAAGTCGTGGAGCGTCATAGGAGTCAGGTGCATTCTCAGCGCCTATCAGTTTCCTACTGACCAACATTAACATGGAACAGAGCGATGCATTTCCTGTCTCATAAGGTGTGAATAAGTCAGTGTTACCGTTTTATGACAGAATCAAACGCATCCCCTTTGCTTGTCCTGACCTGATGATACCGTTGAAGGATCTTAATTTGATCACTCTTTCGTTGCTGCGAATTTTCCTGCGCCGCAGGAAATGCAGATGAGCTTCGTGATTTCCATAAATTCACTGAAAACCCTCTCCAACGCACTGTTATATTGACAGTATTGCACTTTCATGTAGCCTACTTTTGTCCAGCTAATAGCCTAACTACTGATCAAGCAACATTATGGACTAAACGTACAAAAAAACATGTAGGATTATTTTGCTACAACAATACTGGTCAAATTAAGATCCCACATCTGTAACAGTTTATAACGTACATAAACAAACACGCAACAAATACCCAACATCCAAACTGTGAACATGAGTCCAATATCCACCACATTGGTTGGTTTGTCTCACTCTCATCCAGGGTGTGTGTGTGTTCATGCGTGGGTGTCTTCATGTCTGTGTGTGTCCTTGTGTGCGTGCCTGTGTGTGAACTCAGGATCTCAGGCAGCATATTCTAGCTCTTCAGGAGCAGTTCTCTAGTCGGGAGTCCCACTGGTCCCAGGCTCATCACCTGCTGCAGAACCAAGTGGAAGCCCTGACCAGAGAGAATGTGGAGCTGCGTGACAAGCTCAGTGCTCCTGAACACAGCCACCAAGTGGCAGGGAGTAGTCCTGACACAGCCACTGCATCTCACATAGGGGCAGAGAGCGCTGTAAGAAGATATACTGTACCTAAGTAATAACCCATGAGTAACCCATGAACCCTGAGTAATAACCCATTACTAACCCATTCCATACTTTAAGTCAGTTTATACAATAACTTGTAACACTTCTCTTATCTACTAATGACGTCAATACTTTCTGACCTCATCAGTGTTCTGTGTCCAAAAAGGATCAGTCATCAGTGGTATCAAGGTGTCGGTAGAGCTCATTATCTATCAGTATATAATCCATATGTCCAGGTGTCTGAGGATATTCATAGAGCTACTAGTCAGAGGATAAGGGAGAGGAGATCTTCAAGTTGTTCCAGTCACAGTGGAAACCCAGCCAGAAGGTCAACAGTTGGCAGTTTTCCAGCTGCAAAGTCCAAGGTGCAGGTACTGTATACAGTATAGCTACAGACCATATGAAAGCCATGAGGCTCGCAGTTTTATCCTAACAGAAAATAGCTTTGGGGCTGTATTTCTAAGAGATCTAACTGTATATTTGGGCAGAAATCATTTGAGTTTACAGAAACCAACCGACAGCTCCCCTCTGTGCTCATAATTTTCCATTGATCAAACAGAGCTGGTTTACTTCCTGCTCAACTGATCTAAGATTAGCCCATTCTACCTCACTCAGATCTAACTAGGGTTGCAAAATTCTGGGAACTTTCAATAAATGGCCTAGTTTTCCAGAAATCCTGGTTGGATGATTCCTGATTTCATCCAACCGGGATTTCAGGGAAAACCATGGAATTTATTGAAAGTTCACAGAATTTTGCAACACTTGTCCTAACCTTTTCAATTATGAAAGAACAGCTCACAACATTCCCTGAAGTAACTACACTAATACAGTAAATAGAGGGGCATCAACCAGAATAGAGGATGTTATAATATGTCTATAATATGGATATTTGTTCCTCAGATTCCTGATCAAAGAAAATTGTCACATATGGTTTCTGAACCAGCTCCTTCAGTCGTCCACAGCAGAAGTGCTACTCCTGCATTCAACAAACCACCTGTCCAGAAGAGTGCAGCTTACAGTAAAATGGACACAGTCAGTATGAATCTTATAATCAGTCTGGCAAACAATCAAGTAATGTATTCTGTTTAAAACATAGAAACCTGAAGGCAATTTTATTTTTTATTTTTTTTACAGTACTATATATTCCATGTGATTCAGATCAACTTGACATTGTATTTTCAGCTCATTTACCATTTTAGAGGTATATGTTGTATTTTATCTCAAGTTCTTTCAGAGATAGACTGCAGTCTGACTGCAGTCAACTAGTTAGGCTAAATGTAATAAGTATCAAGTATAAAATGTGTTCTGAAGTGGTCTTTAAGCACCCCACTAATAATTTATAGCGATTTACAATGGGCCGTGTCAGATTAGTGACTCTGCCCATTATTAATTATTTATACTATGTAATGAATATACTCATTGCCAATTCTAAGAAACTTAAGTGTTAAAACCTGATTTTACTTTTCAATAGTTTTTCCTTCTTCATAATGTATGAACACTTTTGAACCAAGGTTCAATAATAGATGGAACAAGCACAGTTAAAATGCAATTTAATCCAAACTGGACAAAAGGTTGTCTTTAAAACTGCGTGTGACACGTTCATAGGTCATCAAGGCCAGCCAAACATATTGTATATTGCAAATGAAAATGTACAGTAGCCTAATGTTCCTTATTAACAATTTAGACTAACGGATGTTCTTTGTATCTTCCTCATAAGAAGCATGAAATGAGAAGGCAAGTGTTTATAATTATCATGTGACTTGATTCTTTCTTTAGCCTTATCACAACTATCCTACCAATGCTCAAAGCACAAGGGATTGGGGACCTGCCTCCTTAAGTAAGTACTCTAGTCTGTTCTGTGTTTACTATACATTCAATCAATTGATTTGGCAATGATGTTAATTTCATTCACAACAGGCCTTTCATCAAATTCAGTCAGTTTTGAGGACACCCATCACACAAATGACTGTCTCTTAAAGCAGCGTGAGAGCAACAGAGATCAGGTACATATGTCTGTAACATGGTACTCAGACAGCATCAGTCGATTGTAACACACATGTAACAAACAACCACTATGAAATAGCCCACTAATTCTTGCTGTCCTCAGGGTTTGGGTCGGTCAGTGGAAAAGGAGACGGAGGCGAAAGGTCGACAGAGCAGGAGCGCCACACCATCGGTCAGCAAATACTCAAGCTCAGAGTCAGAACACAGGGTAATGAAGCCTAGCAGAGGTTCTGATGTGTATAGTAATCAACTAAAGTTACTGAAATAACCAGTTCTACATAGGTAGATTGTTATTTTGCTCACTTCAAACATTTTAGTAATTTAGCAGACGCTTTTATCCAGAGCGACTTACAGGAGCAATTGGGGTTAAGTGCCAGCTCAAGGGCACTCTTACTACATTTGCACACACTGTACAGTACATAGATTTTTCTGCTGTGTTATTGACTGTACGTTTGTTTATCCCATGTGTAACTCTGTGTTGTAGTTTTTGTCGCACTGCTTTGCTTTATCTTGGCCAGGTAGCAGTTGTACATGAGAACTTGTTCTCAACTGGCCTTCCTGGTTAAATAAAGGTGACATAAAAAATATAAAAATCGTAAGATTTTTCACCTATTGTAGCCGGCTCGGGATTCGAACCAGCAACCTTTCGGTTACTATCCCAAAACTCTTAACTGCTGAGCTACCTTTTTGGATGGCTGTGTTTCTGAGATACTATAGTTCCTTGCCAAGGTCTTGGACCATCTTGGACAGCTTTAACAATCCCTCATTTGTTATTACAGGAACCACGTCTGAATCCAGGAGCGATGAGTGGTAACTCCACCCACACAACACACAAGGGCATAAACAATGACGTGTGTGAAGAAATACACTATCCAGATGGTAAGGTAGGAAAATTCCCCTATGTTGTTATTTCTTTGAACAAGTACTTGTATGAAGTATATCATTTTCTGCCCTTTCATTGAAGTTTCATTTCAGCAATTCCAAAGTATCCCACTAACAGAGTTGCCACTCATAGTGAAACAATAATAATGCGCCCTACATGCCATGATATTGCTCTGATACACAGATAGAACAACTTCTCACCAATGGCTGGCGTGTATTTACATTCCGCAATGGAACTAGAAAAGAGATCACTGCTGACCAGAAGTCCGTAACTGTCACATTCTTCAACGGAGATGTCAAACACATACTGGCAGATGGGAAAGTGGTGAGTAATATGTCGTAATGGGGACTATGCTAGTATTTAAACTGTAACTAATGCCTTAAAGCTGGAATCCTTAATTGGTGAAACTGCCATGTGCATTTGGGATATTACAACAAAAAATAAATTACTGCAAACAACAACAAAATCCCCTGGGACATCGCTGCACACGTAATAGAAAAGCAGAATATGTCATGCATTGTTTTTTACTGCTTTGCCGGACGCGCGTCTTCTTCATTTCAGTAACAACATTTTAAAAATAACAATGGGGGGTTTTTATTTTTTATAACTCCATTGTTTCTCTTTGATAGGTGTACTACTATGCTGATGCACAGACAACTCACACCACATACCCAACTGGTTTGGAGGTCCTGCAGTTTCCAAACAAGCAGATGGGTAATATTGTTATCAAAGCTCTAATCTGATATACACTACATGGCCAAAGGTATGTGGACAACGCTTCAAATTAGTGTATTCGGCTATTTCAGCCACACCCGTTGCTGACAGGTATATAAAATCGAGCACGCAACCATGCAATCTCCACAGACAAACATTGACAGTAGAATGGCCCCTACTGAAGACCTCATTGATTTTCAATGTGGCACCATCATAGAATGCCACCTTTCCAACAAGTCAGTTCGTCAAATTTCTGCCCTGTTAGAGCTGCCCAATTGGCTCAGCGGTGAAGCTGTAGGTCACACAAGCTCACAGTCTAGAAGAAAAAGAAACGCACACCTATTTAGACGAGGTGCTGGCTAGCGGAATAGAAACTTGAAAATAAAAGAGAGCCGCACACAGAACAGGACCGCCGAATGTTGAGGCAAGTACCGCGCAAAAATCATCTGCCTCTGAGAGCAACATCAGCACGAGAACTGTTCATTGGGAGCTTCGTGAAATGGGTTTCCATGGCCAAGCAGCTGCACACAAGCCTAAGATAACCGTGCGCAATGCCAAGTGTGGGCTGGAATGGTGTAAAGCTTGCCGCCATTGGACTCTGGAGGAGTGGAAACACTTTCTCTGGAGTGATGAATCACGCTTCACCATCGGGCAGTCCGACGGACGAATCTGGGTTTGGCGGATGCTAGGAGAACATTACCAGCCAGAATGCATAGTGCCAACTGTAAAGTTTGGTGGAGGAGGAATAATGGTGGGGCTGTAGGAGAATCTTAACGCTACACCATACAATGACATTCTAGACCAGGTATTCCCGATGCCGTCGGGGCTACGCCACATATAAATGTGATTCACATATTATTTATTTTAATGTTTTTATTTTAAAAAATCTTTTTTTTCCTTCAGATTTTCAAACAGTATTTATATTTTCCAACAGGGCTATACATTTGGGTGAGTTTTTCCTCTCGTCTGAGTAGTCTCGTTTCACTGCCAAAAATAAAATGAAACCATCTAGTGTTCAGCGAAATAACAACACAATGTCAAATACAGGTATTCTAGTCAAATAATTAACATCCAATCACATTAACCGTTAATCTCTCGCGGGAATTCCACTAACGGTCCAAATGGTAGCCAAATGTAGCTACTGCTCATGTTGGTATCTGTACTGATGGCGCAAAAGCCATGACAGGGAGACATAGTGGAGTGGTAACGCACGTGCAAGCAGTTGCTCCCGATGCCACTTGGGTACACTGCAGCTTCAACCGAGAGGGTCTTGCTGCAAAGGGAATGCCTGACAGCTTGAACGACGTTTTGGACACTACAGTGAAAATGGTTAACTTTGTTAAAGCAAGGCCCCTGAACTCTCGTGTATTTTCTGCACTATGCAATGATATGGGCAGCGACCATGTAACGCTTTTACAACATACAGAAGTGCTGTGGTTATCAAGGGGCAAAGTATTGACACGTTTTTTAAAATTGAGAGACGACCTTAAAGTTTTCTTTACTGCCTGGATTGGGCTGCGCTCAAAGTATCCTGCCTTGGCAAATCGCGCTGTTAAGACACTGATGCCCTTTGCAACCACATACCTATGTGAGAGTGGATTCTCGGCCCTAGCTAGCATGAAAACTAAATACAGGCACAGACTGTGTGTAGAAAAGTATTTAAGACTGAGACTCTCCAATACAACCCAACATTGCAGAGTTATGTGCAAGCACACCCTTCTCATTAACCCGTGGTGAGTTATTCACAATCTTCGATGAACAAATAAGGTTTTATATGTAAGATGGTTAAATAAAGAGCAATATTATTGATTATCATTATATTATTATTTGTGCCCTGGTCCTATAAGAGCTCATTGTCACTTCCCAGGAGCCAAGTTGTGACAAAACCTCACACTCATTCTTATGTTTAATTAAATGTATTGTATAGTGTGTGTGTGGCAGGCTTACAATGATAGCAAAAAACAACATTTGAGAGTGCGCTGACCCCTGGTGCTAGAGGGGGTACGCAGCTGGAGGTTGAATGTTTAAAGGGGTATGGGACTATAAAAAGTTTGGGAACCACTTTTCTAGACGATTCTGTGCTTCCAACTTTGTGGCAACCGTTTGAGGAAGGCCCTTTCCTGTTTCAGCATGACATTGCCCTCCGTGCACAAAGTGAGGTCCATACAGAAATGGTTTGCCAAGATCGGTGTGGAAGAACTTGACTTGCCTGCACAGAGCCCTGACCTCAACCCCATCGAACACCTTTGGGATTAATTGGAACACCGACTGCCAGCCAGGCCTAATAGCCCAACATCAGTGTCAGACCTCACTAATGCGTGTGTGGCTGAATGGAAGCAAGTCCGTGCAACAATTTTTTTATATTTATATATATATATATATATATATATTTAAACCTTTATTTAACCAGGTAGGCAAGTTGAGAACAAGTTATCATTTACAATTGTGACCTGGCCAAGATAAAGCAAAGCAGTTTGACACATACAACGACACAGAGTTACACATGGAGTAAAACAAACATACAGTCAATAATACAGTAGAAACAAGTCTATATACGATGTGAGCAAATGACGTCAGATAAGAGAGGTAAAGGCAACAAAAAAAAGGCCATGGTGACAAAGTAAATACAATATAGCAAGTAAAACACTGGAATGGTAGATTTGCAGTGGAAGAATGTGCAAAGTAGAAATAAAAATAATGGGGTGCAGAGGAGCAAAATAAATAAATAAAATAAATACAGTAGGGAAAGAGGTAGTTGTTTGGGCTAAATTATAGGTGGTCTATGTACAGGTGCAGTAATCTGTGAGCTGCTCCAACATCTAGTGGAAAGCCTTCCCAGAAGAGTGGAGGCTGTTATAGGAGCAAAGGGGGGACCAACTCCATATTAATGCCCATGATTTTGGAATGAGATGTTCAACAAGCAGGTGTCCACATACATTTGACCATGTAGTGTATATTTTCAGAGTGACCAGGCATAGACACAAATAACAAAAAATGTATTAATGTTGTCTGTAGAGAAACACCACCCTGATGGAAGGAGGGAGATCGTTTTCCCAGATCAGACGATAAAGTACCTCTATCCTGACGGCAGAGAGGAGAGCATCTTCCCAGATGGAACAGTGGTCAAGCTCTCAGAGTAAGATACACACAGTACTTGGCTCTATTTTATGTAGGGTAAAAGTCTTAACAACTGCTGCATTCTTATATTTTGTGTGTGTGTGTGTGTGTGTGTGTGTGTGTGTGTGTGTGTGTGTGTGTGTGTGTGTGTGTGTGTGTGTGTGTGTGTTCTGAAACTGTAGAAGTGGGGAGAAAACAGTGGAGTTCAACAATGGCCAAAGAGAGATCCATACGTCCCAGTACAAGCGGAGGGAATACCCTGATGGAACATTGAAGACGGTGTATTCTAATGGAAGGCAAGAGACCAAGTTCCCCTCGGGCAGAGTACGCATTAAAAACAAGGATGGCATTATCATAATAGACAAGAAATGAAGAACATATGTTTTATGTTTTTCAAGCCTTTATACCAAATTAGCAAAGCTCCATTGTGTTTGACTGTAGCTATTTTCCTATGGCATATTTTATCATTTTTTAGTGCTTGTGTGTAAACAGACATTTTGAAATTGTGTATGTTTATTATTCATAAATCATTGTACACTAAATAAGTAATACTAATCAATACAATTTGTGTTGAAACTATTTTGTAGAGATCTTTGAATGTCTATACTGCTCTCTTGAAGGAATATATTTCTTATTTTTGCATGGCAATGTCATAACCTTCTTGACCTCTTCATTTGTGTCAGCAGGATTCTTATGTTGCACAGAATTACAGATTATTCATGAGGTCCCCACATATCCCTTGCCTCTCAAACAACAAGACTGACATGTAGGGTAGGGCATGTAACTTACTGACATGTAACTTACTGACCTGGGCCCGGTTTCCTGCTGAGGAGTATTTCTGTCTCTAATAAAGCCCTTTTGTCGGGAAAAACTCATTCTGATTGGCAACTGGCTCTTCTGTGGGTGGAACCCTTGCCCAGGCATGTGAAATCCATAGATTAGGGCCTAATGAATTTATTTAAACTGACTGATTTCCTTATATGTATGTAACTCAGTAAAATCTTTTAAATTGTTGCATGTTGCTTTTCTATTTTTGTTCAGTATAGATACAAAATAGGTTATTTTGAAATTGTGGACAAATTAGTTGCTTTTCCATATAATGTGTGTTTGTACTGTATACTTTCATGTTTTCACACATTAATATTTAGGCTGTGCTAATAATAAATTATTCCAAAAGCTTAATTCCAAAAATGTTCAGTTGCTCAGTTAGTTTGACAAGTGGCACTCACTAAGTAGAGGAGGGTTAGTAGGTCCCCAAAACAAAGACCCAAAATCCTTTTTCTCTTTGCATTTATCCAACTCATCTTCCGTCCCTCTCTTCTGTTTGTGGCTACATCCTGATGCTAGCTGGCTGATGAGCTTGTGAACCTCGTGGACTGCAGTCTTAACGTTGAGCTTGTCCCACGACGCCTTCAGTGTGACCTCATTAAAAGGAAACGTCAGTATGAAGTCTCCCACACGGAGTGGTGGGGTGCTCTTATCTTGGCTTTTAGGGTCCCATGGGAATTTAGGAGTCTTGTACTTTTGAATGTGAATGGCAGGTAGCTTACAGCAGCCCCCGGCTGGTTGCCTTGAGGCCTGCCATGGGCTAACACGTGTGGACAGGTTTCTGTCATCAAACTCTGACTCTATGTCTGAAACCTCAGACCACTGGATGGCCTCTGTCATCTGTGAGAGCACTGGATGTGTCTTTCTGTTTCCAGTTACAGCTGCAGTCTTTGAATGTGGGATGAGTATTGGATTCAGAGCCGAGCCCTTGGTGTTGCTTATGGAATTCCTTGCAGTGCGGATCCGGTTCATCTCAACTGATGGAAAGTATCTCATACTGTCAGAAAACGTAGAATGGATGCTGTGACTTTTCTTGTTTCCTGGGTGGTGCTCACACGTAGACTTGGGGAGCACTGGGGACCGCAGAGACTGGCTGCCTAGATAGCAGGGGCGTTTGTACTTCTGTTTGAGATATCCTCTCTGTCTAACGCTGTCCATGGACTTGTAGTTCATCAGATCAACCAGATCATTGAGAAGTACTTTCTTGACTGTCACGTCTACTTGGCAGTCGATGGTGAGAGCAGGGCTGTAGTTAACCTCTAGTAGCCATGGCTTATATTTGGCATCAATTAGGATGTCAAACCCAAAGAGCTCAACACTGTTGGGACTGGAAGGTACGGAAGGGGCTATGGTGAGCAAAGTTAGTGTGACAATGTTGTTGATCTTTTGCCAGAGGAACAGTTCATTGATACCTTGGCTATGAAGAAAGCAGCGGAATTTACTCATAGTCCACTTACATCCTTGTCCCACTCTCTCTTTGTCTGTTGTGTAGAAGGGGCCAAACTTATTAATGCTCGTGTTGGTCAGGTGAGAATAAAGGTTGTCCAAAGATGTCAAATTGTATTTCTCAGTCGCAAAGCGTACCATTCCCTCCTGATGCATGTAGATGATGAGGGGCTGAAAACTTTTCACACAAACATAGATCCGAAGGTCAAATTTGTACCCTGAGATGAGGAGAGGATTGCTGATGTATCTCTGAACGATCACTGAGGAGTCATACACCAAGTCTCTGATGTCCTCAAAGATAAAGATGCCCCTGCCTCTTGATAGATCCACTGGCTTGCAGATCCAATACCCCGACCTGCCTCCATTCTTCAAACGATGCTTGGTGTACTCTGCCAGAAACCTGGTGTAATCATTGGGGAGGATGAAAGTTGTCGGGCTGAAGTTGTAAAGACCCGAGCCGAACGTCCCTCTCATTCTCTTCAGGTTTCTGGCCAGGCAATCCTTGCGGGTGATGCCCACAGTCTTGGGGTGATGGTTGAGTCTCTGCCATGGCAGTATGTTCTCATAGTCTGAGTTGTGGAAGGCTGAGGTGCGCCAGTAGAGGTTCCAGCCTCCCTCCTCCTGCCCCTGCTCATCATACTCCTCCCAGCCTCTCTCCAGCAGCACCTCTCTCACCAGCTCTGGGGCTCCCTCGTGTAGCCGGAACACCAGGGGTGTTTGGCCACACACACTTGCGTTGGCCATACCAGGAAAACAACCGTCTGATCCTTCAATAAAAAACAACAGTACCATTATATTGATGAGGGTACAAAAATGAGTCACAGTTTATTCCTAACTTGGAAGGTAAACTGTTGATATCAGACCACTCCCTTACAGTCCTAGCAAAATGATTTATTAGAAATTTCTCTTTGCTTATAAAATTTTAATTGAAAACAATCATTGCAATTCAAATCCTTTTGTTCCTATGCAATCAAACCTAGGCTGTAGGCTTCTAGTCTGGGGGCCAGTGTCTGTAACATCCAACTCTTTGTAATCTGTGCTAAATACCAGTCTCTGTAACATTACACTCCTTGTACTCCGTGCTGGGTACCAGTCTTTGTAACATTACACTCCTTGTACTCTGTGCTGGGTACCAGTCTCTGTAACATTTCACTCCTTGTACTCCGTGCTGGGTCCCAGTCTCTGTAACATTACACGCCTTGTACTCCGTGCTGGGTACCAGTCTCTGTAACATTACACTCCTTGTACTCCGTGCTGGGTACCAGTCTCTGTAACATTACACGCCTTGTACTCCGTGCTGGGTACCAGTCTCTGTAACATTACACTCCTTGTACTCCGTGCTGGGTACCAGTCTCTGTAACATTACACTCCTTGTACTCCGTGCTGGGTACCAGTCTCTGTAACATTACACGCCTTGTACTCCGTGCTGGGTACCAGTCTCTGTAACATTACACTCCTTGTACTCCGTGCTGGGTACCAGTCTCTGTAACATTACACTCCTTGTACTCCGTGCGTGCTGGGTACCAGTCTCTGTAACATTCCACTCTTACTCCGTATCATGCGCCAATAGCTAAACAGAGACTGGCAGGGGCAACCAACCAGGCTAGCAGGCTTCACACATGGGCTTTAGAATTCAACATATGATTAATGAACGTCGAGTACCGTCACACATCTCACTGAAGTTGTCCAATATAGTATTTACATTCTACCTACCTTGATGAGAGAGCTCTTCTTTTTAAACACAGGCACCTCTCGCCCTGTCCCGAGCTTTCTTCAGTTCTGCGAGTGTTATTAAGACCTCCACACCGCTGCTGGTCATCCGTGTTGCTAGGAGAACCCACTGCCGCGCGAAAGATAGTGTAGCCTAGTCATGTGGTTCGAGCAGGACAGGTGGAGGTCAGTTTATTTTTATTTTTAAACCATGTAAAAAGAACCATATTGACCCCGCTAGCAACATAAGGGACCGCTATACATATAACCTATACTTGACATACTAAAAATTGCATGTATATTTCTCATAATATTCACAGCGTACATATCTATTTACATGAGAGTTGTATTCCACATGGTCTATTTAATACAGTCAAGATTTGTAGACTTCTACTACAGTCTTGTAGTTTCTGTGGTCAGGTCAATGTTATATCCCTCTACGGTTTGGACTTAATTTCCCCCTCTGTGTAGAATTTTTTCCTCTGTTTGAATTCCACCCCATCATGGAGTACAACTGCCACAAGTAGAACTCCAGACAGGATGAAGAGCTACAAATCCAACTGACTCCCATAGTCGATAGTTAGCAAATGCTACCTCCTTCTGGTCATAAAAAATAACTCCATAGAATGCTGAAAAATTGAAAGAAATCTTGAAAGAAACCATCTGAACAGCCGGTAAAGGTTATAACATCGTTGGCTCAGTGAACTATTGACAGGTCAGTAACCTTGTCTGAAAACTGTTAGCTTCCAGAATAAATGCACAGCACAGGTTGTTTTTTTTTTTTTAGCTCAGAGGGCTAACAGTCTTGAGGCATGTGGGTGACCTGGATTCAATACCTAGTTGGTCACACACTAAAGGTCAGGCAATCATGACTACAGGAAAAGGGTAACTCACCCTTGATTTGTGTCTGCCATACAGCATCGGCATTGCCCCAGAGAGCAGGAAACACAAATAACACAGGCAGCTGGTCTGGGTGAGGCCTCCAGAACAACAGACCCAGGATAAGGGCTGCGTGTCACTGAAGCTGGAAGAGAGTTACACAAATACGTCAGTAGGTGTGGATCATCAAAGTGATTGTTGATATGTTAAAATGTATCATCGGGTGTTTACATTGTCCCCCCTTACCAAATGAAATAATGCTTCTCTTCCAATGTATTGTGACAGCTTCACAAAAAGTATAGAGAATAGGGAAGCTGTGGCACCAAAGCAAATCATTACATAGCCAACAAAACGTATCCCCAAAGCACATGTGGCATAACTCAAAAAAATAAAAGTACATCATGTGGTCAGATACAGGGTTTTTCTGAACAAAACAAATGTCTTAGTTTTAGTGATTTTAAAATATGTTTTAATTACTATTGTCAGCGTTAAGGAATGTGTTTCAGAAATGTGCGTAGTAACTTACACTGGTGTAGTCCCCAGTAAGGAAACCCACCTACAGATCAATGAATGAGGTCAAAAGGAGGAGAAGAACTTGTCTCTTATCTCAAAGTTGTTTGAATGTGTCAAGAAAAACAGTACATAAGGGCGCTTTGTTGCCCTTAGAGTCCAGTTTGTGTTTGCTGTTTATGTTATCCAGGAATGCAGCCACCAGAATAACTGCCAGAGGATTAACACCAGCAGAATATGCAGTAGATATTTCTGCTGTGATGTTTGTATAGCGCGAGAGGAGGGGATTGTTTCAGTGATTGACATATGATTGATACGGTTACAGTGGGGTGAACATAAGGTATGTCCTCCTATGATGTAATGTCTGTATGTACGGTTTACATATTTACAGGGCAGCTCACATAGGCAGCAGCCTGACATAGTGTTCACAGACTTGTCATCAGGTCTGGTGGAGTTTACAATTACTGCACTAGAGCTTCCCAGTACTGGACAGTCCACAGAGCTGAGCTTCACCTTGAGTTACATTCACTGTAAGGAGAGAGAGACAGGTCACGTGTCTGTGAGACACAATAAGAAAGGATATGAAGCTGAATCTCTGTTACGTTCCCTGGTTTCTGTGTTGTTGTGAGTTTGTATGTATGTGTATGTATTTCAGGAAATGGCTTCCTGGATACCCCCAAGCAGTTGATTGGTCGGCCCCAATCCAGATTGGAACTGACCCTGACCTCTCGTCGGGATACAGCTGTCTGCAATTACAGACTCCTTAAATCCAGCTGTATAAAAGCCAGTGTTCCTTTGCTCAGAAAATGAGCTTCTGGGTATGCCCCACTATTGTTTGTTGCTCAGAGATAGCCTATTGGCATGTTCTGTGTTGGTTGTTGCTCAGAGATAGCCTATTGGCATGGTCTGTGTTGGTTGTTGCTCAGAGATAGCCTATTGGCATGTTCTGTGTTGGTTGCTCAGAGATAGCCTATTGGCATGGTCTGTGTTGGTTGTTGCTCAGAGATAGCCTATTGGCATGTTCTGTGTTGGTGGTTGCTCAGAGATAGCCTATTGGCATGGTCTGTGTTGGTTGTTGCTCAGAGATAGCCTATTGGCATGGTCTGTGTTGGTTGTTGCTCAGAGATCGCCTATTGGCATGGTCTGTGTTGGTTGTTGCTCAGAGATCGCCTATTGGCATGGTCTGTGTTGGTTGTTGCTCAGAGATAGCCTATTGGCATGGTCTGTGTTGGTTGTTGCTCAGAGATCGCCTATTGGCATGGTCTGTGTTGGTTGTTGCTCAGAGATCGCCTATTGGCATGGTCTGTGTTGGTTGTTGCTCAGACAGGTTTTGTTAAGTAATTTGTAGCCGCTGCTTCTGAGGTATGTGTGTGCCAATAGGACACAGTCTTTTTGATTATTGGAATTGTCTACTTATGTTTGTATTATTCTGTTTAATTTGTTCTCAGGGGGGAAGGGGATGGCACCTTGGGAGTGCATAGGCAAGAGGCATACATATACCCATAGTATGTACTCTGTCTTTGCACACTAGGTAAGACCTGGGTGGACCATCCCCCTGTATTTTGGTAAGTGCGCCAGCTGGTGCTAGTTAGGTAAGTTGTGGGTGGGGAAGGTAGAAGGGCCTCTTTAACTGTAACTTTTTTTTCTTTGGTTCCGTCCAAACCCTTTTTCCCAACATTACCGTGTGAAGGAATAAATTCCCTGTTAATGGTAAAATTCTGTCATCCTTACCCACACCTACAGTCACACACTTCTTTCACTCCACGGGGAGTTGAGTGTAACAGGGTGTTGCGTTCCCCCCTCCAAGAGGCGTGCGTAACAATCTCGTTATGGGAAGTTGATCACTTATCTATTTGTCGGACGTTTTTATGGTAAGCCGTATAACATGTATGAACACTGCACAGGTAGTTAAAATGTTTAGATATCTGTGCTTGTATCTTGCCCAAATATAAGGGATGACATCAGATTTCCCCATACAGAAGACAACTGGTACAAGAGGAAAAATATCCCAAAGTAGTGATTGACTACATCCTGACTTTATGTTTTGTCTTCTTCTGCCTACAGGTTGCCTGTAGTGGTGAGATATGTACTGGCTGCAGACCACAGTGGAGATCCTCCCAAACAAATTATCACAGACAGATCAGGCTCGCCCTGAAAGAAAACGGCTCAGTAAGCAGCTGCTCTTTGCAAAACAAAGCTCTTTACAGTCTTTATTAGATTGAATTGACATACTGTATGCCTGGGCTCACTGAGGGCAAGATCATCATACCATTCTGGAAAGAAGCTTCCAACTGTGTAGATCACATAGCTGCAACAATAGTCCATTTGCAGCCCAAGGATCGTATAAGGCTTGGTGTGAGAAACCTAGAGGACAGGATAATGCACGAATAGGCAATGCTGACTGATGCAACTCCCATTCCCTCAGAGTTCAAACTATTCTGAAAAATATAACATCATTTGGAATTTACTAACAACAGAATATCTTTACTTTAAATGCAATCCTATGAACAAAAAAACAACCTATTTAGCTTAGGTTTGTCTCAGTAGTTCCAGATGTACTACTGACTGACCACCTTCAAAGACTCTGACATATGATGTAATTGGTTATGGGATATTTACATGCAGGCTCTAGAGACTTCCAGTTGTTATGAACATCAGCAGTAATCCACAAGAAACACACACATTTTTCATATTTCTTCCCATTTTCCTCAAACGGTGGATCAGTTAATGACAAAAACACTAGGAATCTATGAAATCCTTTATATCCAGACATATTTGCAGACTTTTACAGATTGATCCTTTGGACTGGAACAGACATATACTTAAATATCTGCTCAGTAATAAATCATGGATTTAATGAGTTACCTCAGTACAGTAAGTTCCTTATTAAACTTCATGGATATTATGAATGGGGTTTCACATCATTTTTATTGTAAAAGGAATCTCACACATGCTGATAGCCATAGTGTGGCTAAGTACATTTGACAATGTTTACAACACTTTATCACATTCTGTATCATTATCCTCATTGAGTTCTGTGCTCTTTATCTCCAGTTTCGTATCGCTAGTGTTGTCCTCACTTGGTGTAGGGCTAATGTATTCACCATATTCCACTGAAAAACAAAGTGTCACTGAGAGCAGAAGAACTCCCATAAGGATGTATAGCTTGGTATTCACACAGAGAAAGCGGCTACAAGCAAATGCTATTACATATCCCACAGCCTCCCATAGGCGATAGTTGGCAAATGCTGCCTCTTTCTGGCCATGGAAGAGAACACCATAGAGTGCTGAAAAATATATAAAGAGAATTTAATCAAGCTCAAATAATTAATTGTGCTTTGCTTGTAATGTATTATGTTTCTATGGAAGGATCTGAATGCAAAAATATAGTAGCTAACTCACCATTGGTTTGTGTCTGCCACACAGCGTCTGCCAGGCCCCAGAGGGCAGGAAACACAAAAAACACTGGCAGCTGGTCTGGGTGAGGCCTCCAGAACAACAGACCCAGGATACAGGTAAACTGGGTGGTTGTGGCTGCCAGAGGAAAATTACAGTATTTATATGGCCAGTGATGAGTCTTATAGTATTGATATTGTTCGAGAGCTCTCACTAAAATATATAGCTTGAGTCTTACCCAAAGCGAAAAGAGCTACCCGTCCAGAATATTGTGACAGACGCCCAAACGCGTAGGAAAACAGGGAACTTGTGGCACCAAAGCAAATCATTACATATCCAACAAAATGTAGTCCCAAAGCGCAGGTCACATATTCCTACGAGAAGTCAACAGAATCACTTCAGTACCTTACAGTATCTATAAGGAATATCGGATTGTTATTAGACGTACTGTACCTTGGTGTACTCCCCATTGAGAAAACCCAACTCCAGACCAATGTAGGCAGTGACTGGGATCAAAAACACCTGACGCCTATCGTTTAGCTGTTTAAACGTGGCCAAGAAAGTGCTGCAGAATGGCTCCTTGTTGCTTCTAAACTCCAGTGTCATATCTCGGTCAATGTTATCCAGAAACACAGCCACTAAGAGCATGGCCAGCACACCTACACCTGCAAAAACCAAGACACAACTTCATTAAAACTGCATTATGAAACACTGTATGTTGGCTTGGCTATCGTAAGTTGTTTAGCTGATGTACTGCTGTCATTGGGAAGTAGGCTCACCAACATAGCAGCCCATCAGAGTGTGCACTAATCTCTCCGGTGGTCTGGTGGAGTTGCTTGGGGCCTCGCTGATGTTGCCACAGCTACCCACTCCACAGAACTGTAGATCACTCTCACTGATGTTGACTGGAGAGAAATACAGTAGTAAACACAATGAAACACAATTTGTAGCGAGAAAAGGCACAACTCACTGACACAGACTCATTTACACAGAGTCAATAGTGTAAATGAGTCAATATTGTGAATTACACACAAGATGTAGCTTTGTAGATAAGGTATACCATGCCACGTTTTGCCTCTTTACAGTGGAAATCCATTATTGTCACACTGACCTGAGGTTGAGTCTTGCCCGAAGACAATGGAGGACATTAGATTTCCCCAGACTGCTGAAGACTGGTACAACAGAAACAAGATCCCGAAGTACTGGTTTATCACATCTTGGTTCTTCTTTTTGTCCTTCTCTGCTTGTTTTCTACCATTTATGGTAAGATAGGTGCTTGTAGCTGACCATAAAGGAGATTCCCCAAATCCAAGGATTATTGAAGTAGGGAGCAGGGTTTCCCTAAGAGAGACAAGGCAGCGCAGTATAATACAGTACAGTGAGCAATCAGTAGACTAGATAGAAGGGTTGTGTGTCCTATTGGGGTGCATGGGAATTTCAGTTTAGGGTCACGCAATGGACACTAAGGCATTTCAGATTAACCTTTACATGATTTACTATGTTAGTGATATTTATTTGTAAGTACAGTACCAGTTAAAAGTTTGGACACACCTACTCATTCAAGGGTTTTTCTTTATTTTTACTATTTTCTACATTGTAGAATAATAGTGAATACATCAAAACTATGAAATAACACACATGGATCATGTAGTAACCAAAAAAGTGATAAACAAATCAAAATGTATTTTAGATTCTTCAAAGTATCCACCCTTTGCCTTGATGACAGTTTTGCACACTGTTGGCATTCTCTCAACCAGCTTCATGAGGTAGTCACCTGGAATGCATTTCAATTAACAAGTGTGCCTTGTTAATTTGTGAAATTTCTTTCCTTAATGCGTTTGAGTCAATCAGTTGTGTTGTAACAAGGTAGGGGTGGTATACAGAAGATAGCCCTATTTGGTAAAAGACCAAGTCCATATTATGGCAAAAACAGCTCAAATAAGCAAAGAGAAACAACAGTTCATCATTACTTTAGGACATGAAGGCCAGTCAATCCAGAAAATGTTAAGAAGTTTGAAAGTTTCTTCAAGTGCAGATGCAAAAACCATCCAGCGCTATGATGAAACTGGCTCTCATGAGGACCTCCACAGGAAAGGAAGACCCAGAGTTACCGCTGCTGCAGAGGATAAGTTCAATAGAGTTACCAGCCTCAGAAATTGCAGCCCAAATAAAGGCTTCACAGAGTTCAAGTAACAGACACATCTCAATAACAACTGTTCAGAGGAGACTGTGAATCAGGCTTTTATGGTCGAATTGCTGCAAAGAAACCACTACTAAAGGACCCCAATAATAAGAGACTTGCTTGGGCCAAGAAACAAAAGCAATGGACATTAGACTGGTGGAAATCTGTTGTTTGGTCTGATGAGTCCAAATTTGAGATTTTTGGTTCCAACCGGCGTGTCTTTGTGAGGCACAGTAGGTGAACGGATGATCTCTGCATGTGTGATTCCCACCTTGAAGCATGGAGGATAAGGTGTAATGGTGTGGGGGTGCTCTCCTGGTGACACTGTCTGTGATTTATTTAGAATTCAAGGCACACTGAACCAGCATGGCTACCACAGCATTCTGCAGCGATATACCATCCCATCTGGTTTGCGCTTAGTGGGACTATCATTTGTTTTTCAACAGGACAATGACCCAACACACCTCCAGGCTGTGTAAGCGCTATTTGACCAAGAAGGAGAGTGATGGAGTGCTGCATCAGATGACTGGCCTCCACAATCACCTGACCTCAACCCAATTGAGATGGTTTGGGATGAGTTGGACCGCAAAGTGAAGGAAAAGCACCCAACAAGTGCTCAGCATAGGTGGCAACTCCTTCAAGACTGTTGGAAAAGCATTCCAGATGAAGCTGGTTGAGAGAATGCCAAGAGTGTGCAAAGCTGTCAACCACGCAAAGGGTGGCTACTTTGAAGAATCTCAAATATATTTTGATTTGTTTAACACTTTTTGCTTACTACATGATTCCAAATGTGTTTTATATTTTTCATGTATTCACTTTTATTCTACAATGTAGAAAATAGTAAAAAATAAAGAAAAGCCTTTGAATGAGTAGGTGTTCTAAAACTTCTGACAATGTACTATATGTTTTATCTGTCACGGCCGTCGAATGAAGTAGACCAAAGCGCAGCATGGTGAGCGTACATATTCCTTTTTATTAGGATGACGCCGACAAAAACAATAAACAATACAAAAACAACCGTGAAACTTAAGGGCTAAGTGCCACAATCAAAGTTAACTTCCCACACAGAAAGGAGGGAAAAGGGCCTCCCGGGTGGTACAGTGGTCTAAGGCACTGCATCGCAGTGCTTGCATCGCAGTGCTAGCATCACAGTCTCTGGTGGCACCGCTAGCACTGCGATGCAGTGCCTTAGACCACTGTGCCGCCAGAGACTCTGGGTTCGCGCCCAGGCTCTGTCGCAGTCGGCCGCGACTGGGAGGTCCGTGGGACGACATACAATTGGCATAGCGTCGTCCGGGTTAGGGAGGGCTTGGCCGGTAGGGATACCCTTGCCTCATCGCGCACTGGCAACTTCTGTGGCGGGCCAGCAAGCTAGCGACTCCTGTGGCGGGCCAGCACTTCCGGGTTGGATGCGCTCTGTGTTAAGAAGCAGTGCGGCTTGGTTGGGTTGTGTTTCGGAGGACGCGTGGCTTTCGACCTTCATCTCTCCCTAGCCCGTACGGGAGTTGTAGCGATGAGACAAGATAGTGACTACTAACAATTGGGGAGAAAAGGGGGTAAAATTCAAAAAATAAATAAATATAAAAATGTAAAAACATTTTTAAAATGGTTCGGGTTGGTTCGGGTATGGTTCTCAATCAGGGACAGCACACCCTGACCAAACCAAATAGAGGGTTAGGGCGTGACATTGTCAGTAACCATTTCTCTGTTCAATAAATCTCAGCACTGTCTTTCTAAAGAGCTAAGTTGTGTTGTTGTGTTGTCATGTAACTCTAGTAACATATCTTATCAGTTTTTATTATAAGCCGAGAGCCTATAATTTTGTAACAAGCTAGGAATGTGTAGGTGTGGACATTTTGTCACAAAGCAAAGCCACATCATACATAACATAGTATTATATATCTTTCAGTAATAGCTTTACCATCCTGGATAGAAGTTGCCAACTGTGTACACAACATTGCATCCCATCGCAGCAACAATGGTCCACTTGCAGCCCAGGTATTTTATAACCAAGGGGGCAACAAACATGGAAGACAGAATGATGGAGGCAAACTGCACACTTGCTGAGGCCACACCTACTCCTTCTTCAGTGTTCAAACTGCTCTGTAACGTAGTAGTAAAAGACGAGGAACAAAGTCTATTCAGACAGCTCTTATGAACAACAGTCCTGGAAACCCCAGTAATAGTTATGACATTGACTGGGATAGACCTATTTGTTTAAACGTGTAAAGCATTACGATGCATTTGAAGACCTTGTCTACATAAGTGAATGTCATAAGCAAGAATAAATTAGAGATTCCAACCATTACTAATAAAATAACAGAAGTTGCTCAAATAATGATCTGGTTTAGCGTATATGCATGCCTCAGTGTAATTCTACCAATACTTACCTGTAGATTCAGAAGGCTTCCAGTCGCAGTAAACAACAGCAAGAATCCAAAGGACACAACCAGGACATTTTTCATACTTCGGCCCACTTTCTCCGTGGTTATGCTTGTCGATATTCAACAGTGGTTGTGAGTCAGGGGGCAATACAGCAGTTCATGGTGTGCAATCTAATATAAGCTCAGAGTAGCTACACTTTGGCCCCGAAGGACGTCAATTAGTCATTTATGAACTTAATTCTTCTGTAATGCGCAACTAATTGAATCGTGTAGTTGATGCAATGTTTTAATTGGGTGGTTTTGTAAAAGCACTTTTAAATCAGCTCTATGCCCTAATAAAGCAATGTGGTAAGTCAGGCATACGATTAAAATGAGTGCCTTGTCACAGTTTGATGTTCCAAGTGGGGCTTTTCATTGGAGTTGTATTACAGAAATACCCCTACAATGAATACAGTAATAAATACAGGAGCATGTATCACTGTAAAAATAGCAGTAGTGAGAGATTCGAGAAGTAATTGTACATTCATTCCCTTTTTCTATTTCCAGACACCATCATAAGCAAAGCACACCATAAGTCTTTCACTGAAAGGTGTTGTTTTTATTCAACATTTGCTTGTGGTTGAAGAAGCACAGAGCCACCCTGAGTAGCCTCATCGTAAGCCAAAAACAATTATGTAAGGGGAAGTGTCATTATTAGTGATGACCCTGCTGTGCTTTACCACTCGTATTGTTGGCACAAAGACTTGGGACTACAGAACAAATTCGTTATTAAATAGTTTTAACTCCATGGTAGATTAAAGTTTGTTATCTGCTTTATTAGTGACTCAGTACTGTATTCCACTCTCAGTTACAGTTTAGCATAGCACAATGTATTTGAATTCAACATAGCAGCCATGACATAAAAATAACATTAAAATGTTGACGTTTAAATCTGAATTGTACAGGAATTCTGCATAAAAAGTGCAACCAGAGAAAATGAATACACATAATTCAGGGTCAAGATGGTGTGAGAATAATACATTTTATAGAGATCCACAAAACCTCTAATTTTGTCACACTATAAAAGTCTCCCATTGGGGTTGGCAATGACAGTGGCAGAATGGTGATCTCCAGATCTCTCTCACTGGGTGTCATTCCCTCACATACTGTACATAACAAATCCACGTCTTGTCTACAAGCTGGTCTGATTGAGGATGTGATTTTCCTTTGAGAAGTCTGTGTCGTATACTCCCTCCTCCACTGGAAGAGTAGGATTCTTGCGTTCTTGGTACTCCACCCACAAATAGGTTACCATGGAGAGGATCAGAACTCCCAGGAGGATGTAGAGCTTGATGTCCAAACAGATGAAGGTACTGTAGGCGAAGGCTATAACGAATCCCAGTGATTCCCACATACGGTAGTTAGCGAATGCTGCCTCTTTTTGTCTGGGGAAGAGAACCCCGTACAGTGCTGCAAACAAGAACAAAACCCTTGTTACCTCAGTTGTGGACAAATTGTACCTAACATGTAATACATAAATGATAGCTCAACTCACAGTTGGTTTGTGTCTGCCACACAGCATCTGCCAGGCCCCAGAGGGCAGGAAACACAAAGAACACTGGCAGCTGGTCTGGGTGAGGCTTCCAGAACAACAGAGCCAGGATACAGGAAAAGTTGGTCACCGCAGCTGTAAGAGAGGTGAGTAGTGAGTGAATCTGACTTTACATATGTGTTCTGCGGATGTAGGATCGAAATTAGAATCCACATGTCCTGTTGCTGCAGGATTATGTTCCTGCTGTAGCAAACTGGCAGACAAATTAAGATCCACATCTGTGTACCAATGAAAATGTTAATGTCTTTATTGGAAAGCTCTTCTTACCCAAGCAAAACAGTGGGGCTCTTCCAGTGTATTCTGCCAACCTCCCAAACATAAAGGAACATAACGAATTTGCGGCTCCAAAACATATCATCGCATATCCAACAAAATGGATTCCTAATGCACAGGTCACATAGTTCTGCAATGGAAACACACAAAAGGAAGGTCACATGCATTACTCTTAGCCACTCTTACGTTGATTAAGAATTCTTCCATGTTGGATTCCTAGCGGCAGAGTATGAACCATATGTCTTGTCGTCACCTCACCTTTGTGTATTCACCAGAGAGGAAACTCTGTTCAAAGCCACTGTACATGGTCAAAGGGATGAGAATGACGAGTCTCTTGTCCTTCAGGAGTGTAAACGTGGCCAGGAAGGTGCTCCAGAATGGTTCCCTCTTTTCCCTGAACTCCCGGGCCTGATCTCTGTCTATGTTATCCAGAAATACTGCCACTATGATCATGGCCAGCACACCCACCCCTGAAACACAACAGTTACACACACTGAACATAGTCACAGCAGAAAATTTCACTAGCATCAACCTACAACACTGAGAAACAATAATACGTTCTTACCAATATAGCAGCCGACTAGCGTCCAAACCAATTGTTGTGCTGGTTTTTTGGTCGTGGAGTTTGAATTGATATCAGCACACACACCTGCACCACAATATTGTAGATCTTCCATGGTGATGTTAGCTAGGAGGACATAAAGATATTATGACAGATGGTACCATAGAGGATGGTCGGTCGGTCGGGCAAGAACAAGTGTCATAAATGTAGACTACACATGATTGACTTTAGCCTACAGTTAGCCTTTAACTTATAAATGTTACTTCTTTCACAAACAAGTTGCATTTGTTCTGTGTGTGCATGTAAGTGTGTGTATGTGTGCACTTCCTTCTTACCTCCATTTGTATCTGAACCGAATATCAACGACGACATGAGGTTTCCCCATACAGCCGAAGACTGGAATATCAGGAAGAATATGCCAAAGTACTTATTGATAACATCCGCTGCCGCCTTGTTTTCGTTAGGGGCCTGCAGGTTGCCGCTGATGGTGAGAAGGGTACACTTGGCAGACCAGAGTGGAGACCCTCCCATACCCAGGATCACAGAGGTGGGGATCAGAGTATACCTGGACGAGGACAGATTGATATGGTTAGCATCAGACTGTTTGTAAGCTTAAGTCTCTACTGACAGGCCAGGCCAGGAAGCATAGCAGACCAGGGTAGGATTCATACAATGTGTGTAAACAACTTTGTCAATGGACACCACTCTCATATGATTTGTTTTATGAACTCGCATTAGAGTAATAATCCCAACCCTACTTGGTAATAACAAGTTAATACACAGTCACATTCACCCTCACTCACACACTCATTACTGACGCCACACACTTATACCCACATGCACACACACCCTCACTCCTATGCTGCTTCTAAAATCAATATATTACGACCATTATGCTGCTGTTCATTGATTATTCATTGTCATTACTCATTACCATTAGTATATATCTATTTATCTTACTACTGGTCACTATTACTCCCGTTTACATGTATATATTACCATTAGTATACTACCATAAGTATATAAATACTGAACAAAAATATAAACGCAACATGTAAAGTGTTAGTCCTATGTTTAATGAGTTGAAATAAAAGATTCCATGTGAAATTCATAGATTAGGGCCTAATTTATTTATTTCAATTGACTGATTTGCTTATATGAACTGTAACTCAGTAAAAATCATTGGAAATGTTGCTTTTAAGTTTTTGCTCAGTACTAAGAGAAAATTATAAAACAGCTTCTATCTTAAGGCCATCAGACTGTTAAATAGCTATCACTAACCGGCCTCCACCCATTACCCTGCCCATAACATAGTCAATGTCACTAGCCAGCTACCACCCAGTTACTCATCCCTGCATCTTAGAGGCTGCTGCCCTATGTACATGCAGTTGAAGTTGGAAGTTTACATACACTTAGGTTGGAGTCATTAAAACTAGTTTTTAAACCACTCCACAAATTTCTTGTTAGCAAACTATAGTTCTGGCAAGTCGGTTAGGACATGACACAAGTAATTTTTCCAACAATTGTTTACAGACAGATTATTTCACATATAATTCACTCTATCACAATTCCAGTGGGTCAGCAGTTTACATACACTAAGTTGACTGTGACTTTAAACCGCTTGGAAAATTCCAGAAAATTATGTCATGGCTTTAGAAGCTTCTGATAGGCTAATTGACATAATTTGAGTCAATTGGAGGTGTACCTATGGATGTATTTCAAGGCCTACCTTCAAACTCAGTGCCTCTTTGCTTGACATCATGGGAAAATCAAAAGAAATCAGCCAAGAAAATTGTAGACCTCCACAAGTCTGGTTCATCCTTGGGAGCAATTTCCAAATGCCTGAAGGTACCACGTTCATCTGTACAAATAATAGTACACAGGAATGAACACCATGGGACTACGCAGCCGGCATACCTCTCAGGAGGGAGACGCGTTCTGTCTCCTAGAGATGAATGTACTTTGGTGTAAAAAGTGCAAATCAATCCCAGAACAACAGCAAAGGACCTTGTGAAGATGCTGGAGGAAACAAAGTATCTGGATGCTGGAGGGTACAAAGTATCTATATCCACAGTAAAACGAGGCCTAAATCGACATAACCTGAAAGACCGCTCAGCAAGGAAGAAGCCACTGCCCCAAAACCGCCATAAAAAAGCCAGACTACGTTCTGCAACTGCACATGGGGACAAAGATCGTACTTTTGGAGAAATGTCCTCTGGTCTGATGAAAATAGTTATGTTTGGCCATAATGACCATCGTTATGTTTGGAGGAAAAAGGGGGAGGCTTGCAAGCCGAAGAACACCATCCCAACCATGAAGCACGGGGGTGGCAGCATCATGTTGTGGGGGTGCTTTGCTGCAGGAGGGACTGGTGCACTTCACAAAATAGATGGCATCATGAGGCTGGAAAATTATGTGGATGGAAAATTATGTGGATATACAGTGCCTTGCGAAAGTATTCGGCCCCCTTGAACTTTGCGACCTTTTGCCACATTTCAGGCTTCAAACATAAAGATATAAAGCTGTATTTTTTTGTGAAGAATCAACAACAAGTGGGACACAATCATGAAGTGGAACGACATTTATTGGATATTTCAAACTTTTTTAACAAATCAAAAACTGAAAAATTGGGCGTGCAAAATTATTCAGCCCCCTTAAGTTAATACTTTGTAGCGCCACCTTTTGCTGCGATTACAGCTCTAAGTCGCTTGGGGTATGTCTCTATCAGTTTTGCACATCGAGAGACTAACATTTTTTTCCATTCCTCCTTGCAAAACAGCTCGAGCTCAGTGAGGTTGGATGGAAAGCATTTGTGAACAGCAGTTTTCAGTTCTTTCCACAGATTCTCGATTGGATTCAGGTCTGGACTTTGACTTGGCCATTCTAACACCTGGATATGTTTATTTTTGAACCATTCCATTGTAGATTTTGCTTTATGTTTTGGATCATTGTCTTGTTGGAAGACAAATCTCCGTCCCAGTCTCAGGTCTTTTGCAGACTCCATCAGGTTTTCTTCCAGAATGGTCCTGTATTTGTCTCCATCCATCTTCCCATCAATTTTAACCATCTTCCCTGTCCCTGCTGAAGAAAAGCAGGCCCAAACCATGATGCTGCCACCACCATGTTTGACAGTGGGGATGGTGTGTTCAGCTGTGTTGCTTTTACGCCAAACATAACGTTTTGCATTGTTGCCAAAAAGTTCAATTTTGGTTTCATCTGACCAGAGCACCTTCTTCCACATGTTTGGTGTGTCTCCCAGGTGGCTTGTGGCAAACTTTAAACGACACTTTTTATGGATATCTTTAAGAAATGGCTTTCTTCTTGCCACTCTTCCATAAAGGCCAGATTTGTGCAATATACGACTGATTGTTGTCCTATGGACAGAGTCTCCCACCTCAGCTGTAGATCTCTGCAGTTCATCCAGAGTGATCATGGGCCTCTTGGCTGCATCTCTGATCAGTCTTCTCCTTGTATGAGCTGAAAGTTTAGAGGGACGGCCAGGTCTTGGTAGATTTGCAGTGGTCTGATACTCCTTCCATTTCAATATTATCGCTTGCACAGTGCTCCTTGGGATGTTTAAAGCTTGGGAAATCTTTTTGTATCCAAGTCCGGCTTTAAACTTCTTCACAACAGTATCTCGGACCTGCCTGGTGTGTTCCTTGTTCTTCATGATGCTCTCTCCGCTTTTAACGGACCTCTGAGACTATCACAGTGCAGGTGCATTTATACGGAGACTTGATTACACACAGGTGGATTGTATTTATCATCATTAGTCATTTAGGTCAACATTGGATCATTCAGAGATCCTCACTGAACTTCTGGAGAGAGTTTGCTGCACTGAAAGTAAAGGGGCTGAATAATTTTGCACGCCCAATTTTTCAGTTTTTGATTTGTTAAAAAAGTTTGAAATATCCAATAAATGTCGTTCCACTTCATCATTGTGTCCCACTTGTTGTTGATTCTTCACAAAAAAATACAGTTTTATATCTTTATGTTTGAAGCCTGAAATGTGGCAAAAGGTCGCAAAGTTCAAGGGGGCCGAATACTTTCGCAAGGCACTGTATATATTGAACTAACATCTCAAGACATCAGTCAGGAAGTTAAAGCTTGGTCGCAAATGGGTCTTCCAAATGGACAATGACCCCAAGCATACTTCCAAAGTTATAGCTTAAGAACAACAAAGTCAAGGTATTGGAGTGGCCATCCCAAAGCCCTGACCTCAATCCCATAGAACATTTGTGGGCAGAACTGAAAAACCGTGTGCGAGCTAGGAGGCCTACAAACCTGACTCGGTTACACCAGCTCTGTCAGGAGGAATGGGCCAAAATTCACCCAATTTATTGTGGGAAGCTTGTGGAAGGCTGAAAAAAAAAAGCTGAAATAAATCATTCTCTCTACTATTATTCTGACATTTCACATTCTTGAAATATAGTGGTGATCCTAACTGACCTAAAACAGGGAATTTTTATGAGGATTAAATGTCAGGAATTGTGAAACTGTATTTGGCTATAGTGTATGTAAACGTCCGACTTCAACTGTAGACATGGAACACTGGTCACTTTAATAATGTTTACATACTGTTCCACTTCATATGTATATACTGTATTCTAGTCAAGGCTCATCCTATTTAACTATTGCTGTACATATACTATTATATCCACCTATTCTTCAGTTATACTACATATTCTATCCACATACTGTCAATGTCTATACAAACCATCACGTATATATGTATATATATTGTATATACATATACAGTATATCACAAAGGTGAGTACACCCCTCACATTTTTGTAAATATTTTGGGCCCAATTTGGCCATTTTCACTTAGTCACTTTTGTTGCCTGCGGTTTAGACATTAATGGCTGTGTGTTGAGTTATTTTGAGGGGACAGCAAATTTACACTGTTATACAAGCTGTACACTCACTACTTTACATTGTAGCAACGTGTCAATTCTTCAGTGTTGTCACATGAAAAGATATACTCAAATATGGGTGTACTCACTTGATACACTTGATACTCCGAACTAGTACTAATATTTCCATATTTCTTCATTCCATTCTTTTACTTTTAGATATGTGTGTGTTGTCTATTGTTAGATATTACTGCACTGTTGGAGCTAGGAACACAATAATTTCACTACACCCACAATAACATCTGCTAAGCATGTGTATGCGACCAATAACACTTGATTTGATATTCCTGCTACCAGTCACTTTCCTAATATTGAGTTACACCCCCTTTTGCCCTCAGAAAAGCCTCAAATCGTCAGGGCATGGACTCTACAAGGTATTGAAAGCGTTCCACAGGGATGCCTGCCCATGATGACTCCAATGCTTCCCACAGTTGTGTCAAGTTGGCTGGATGTCCTTTGGGTGGTGGACCATTCTTGATATACACAGGAAACTGTTGAGCATGAAAAACTCAGCAACGTTGCAGTTCTTGACACACTCAAACCGGTGCAACTGTCACCTACTACCCTACCCCGTTCAAAGGTACTAAAATCTTTTGTCTTGCCCATTCACCCTCTGAATGGCACACATACACAATCTTTGTCTCAATTGTCTCACGGCTGGTTAAATAAGGATTTTTAAGTCTCCTCTCCTTCATCTACACCAGGTATTCCCAAACTGTGGTACAGGGTAACATCCAATCACATTAACCGTTACTCTCTTGCGGGAATTCCACTAACGGTCCACAGGTAGCCAAATGTAGCTGCTGCTCATGTTGGTATCTGTACTGATGGTGCAAAAGCCATGACAGGGAGACATAGTGGAATGGTAATGCCCGTGCAAGCAGTTGCTCCCGACGCCACTTGGGTACACTGCCACTTGGGTACACTGCCACTTGGGTACACTGCCACTTGGGTACACTGCCACTTGGGTACACTGCCACTTGGGTACACTGCCAGATTTCTGGATTGGGCTGCGCTCAAAGTATCCTGCCTTGGCAAATCACGCTGTTAAGACACTGTTACTCTTTGCAACCACGTACCTATGTGAGAGTGGATTCTTGGCGCTCACTAGCATGAAAACTACATACAGGCGTGTGTGTGGAGAATTCTTTTAAGACTGAGACTCTCCAATACAACCCAACATTGCAGAGTTATGTGCAAGCACACCCTTCTCATTAACCTGTGGGGAGTTATTCACAATTTTCGATGAACAAATAAGGTTTTATATGTAAGATGGTTAAATAAAGAGTAAAATTATTGATTATTATTATATTATTATTTGTGCCTTGGTCCTATAAGAGCTCTTTGTCACTTCCCAGGAGCCGAGTTGTGACGACAACCTCACACTCATTCTTATGTTTAATAAATGTATTGTATAGTGTGTGTGTGGCAGGCTTACAATGATAGCAAAAAACAACATTTGAGAGTGCGCTGACCCTGGTGCTAGAAGTGGTACGCAGCTGGAGGTTGAATGTTTAAAGGGGTATGGGACTATAGTAAGATTGGGAACCACTGATCGACACTGATTGAAGTGGATTTAACAAGTGACATCAATAAGGAATAGCTTTCACCTGGATTTACCTGGTAAGTCCTAATGTTTTGTACACTCAGTGGACATGGTGGTCACTTTTTCTGTATAAACGTACCCCTGCATATTGAATAAGGTACTGACTGGCACAGTACTTGCATTCTCGTTCTTCTTCAAATTATATTATACTTCTTGTGTGTTTTTAATTTTATTTTCTATTATCTCTATTATTATTATTATAAGCGTATTGTTGGGAAAGAGCTCTCAAGTAAGAATTTCACTATACTGTTTTACACCTGCTGTACCCTGTGCATGAGGCTAATACACTTTTAAACGTGAAACCAACTTTACTCATTGGGGTACTAGGGAGGTACATGCTTCAATCATGAAGAAGAAAGCTGTAACAGTAAAAGTCTGAAGAGGATTTAGACAGTTTTGCGTTACCATCCTGGATAGAGGTTTCCAATTGAATAGGTCACATAGCAGCCCATTCCGGCAACAATAGTCCATTTGCAGCCTAGGTTTTTGATGAGAATGGGTGGCAGGAACATGGAGGACAGGATGATGGAGGCATAGATAACACTGAGAGATGTCACCCCCATCCCGTCCTCTGCATTCAGACTGCTCTGTAACACAGGAAAGAGATAGTACCATCAATTTTCCAGAGCCAGAAATTCAAGTGTTGAATTTCATTGAAGCAATTCGATAGGACCAATCATCCAAGATCTATAGTATGTTGAGTTTCCTACCTGTAAACTCTGAAGTCCTCCGTATGCTGTGAACAGAGATAAAAATCCAATGGATACAACCAGAACATTTTTCATATTTCGGTCTATCATGTCTGAAACTTGGAAAACCTTAAGGTTTAGTCTCTAAGTATACTCCAGATTACTGCTTCACCAGATGGTTGTCAGGGATTGTCAAGGCAAGGTGTCATGCTAACCACTGTGGCTGATATAGTTAAGCCGGCTGAGTAAAGGACAAAGTTCATCCCAGTCTATAAAATGTTCGATATGTGGAGTGCTTTGATGACGAGCTCTTATCAATAGGAATTCTTATCAATCATTAAAGGACAATATGGGACGTTTCCTTAGCTCCTCTCTATTTTCACTATTTCCTACACCACTTTATCAGTATCAGTAGTTTAGACCTGTTGGATCAGATATGGCAGACATGAGTAAAGCTAATGACCACTGACTCTTTGTCCTAGCATATTAGCAACTGTGTTTTATTGGTAACAGGTTTGGGGTCAGTTGAAAATTGAACTTCAATGTTTCAATTTAAATCCCAATGTTTGTGATTGAGCCCAACTCCTGGATTTAGGGAGCCCATTATATCTTAATTATTAATTTGTCAACATGTTTTGTTTACTTTGTTCTGTTTCACTCTCAAGCACCCAGTTTAGTTCAGCTGTGTGTGAGGAATGCATTCCACTCAGAAGAGATACCAGGGTGCAAAGGTTTACTGCCTGTTATGAGAAAGGCTTTTTATGGTAAATGACACAGACATTGAATCCTCTTCCTTATAGTTTTTATAACACTATAGCACGGAATCAAAAGTGTTCTACCTGGAACCAAAAAGAGTTCTTCAAAGGGTTCTCCTATGGGGACAGTTATCCTATGGGATAACCCTTTTAGGTTCTAGATAGCACGTTTTTTTTCTAAGAGTGTAGATTCAGCTGCGGGACGATTATTTCTTGAGCTGATGGGTGGCCAGGACATAATTACAAATCATTTGTAGACAGGAAATTGACAGCAAGAAGCCCAAACAGATATAATATTTGAATAAAGCATAATCATTTCAAACCTTGATTACATTTGTATACAATCACGTCTCTCTATTATGCGTGGGAATACTTGGGTACAGATTTCCAAAATTAAAATCACTTGGAGCTGATTTCCTCGTGTTTTTACAGTTTTTTTTAAAAAAATTACACCTTTTTCTCCCCAATTTCGTGGTATCCAATTGTTTTAGTAGCTACTATCTTGTCTCATTGCTACAACTCCCGTACGACGAAGGCTGAATGTCATGCGTCCTCCGATACACAACCCAACCAGCCGTACTGCTTCTTAACACAGCGCGCATCCAACCCTGGAGCCAGCCGCACCAATGTGTCGGAGGCTACACCGTGCACCTGGCAACCTTGGCTAGCGCGCACTGCGCCCGGCCCGCCACAGGAGTCGCTGGTGCGCGATGAGACAAGGAGATCCCTACCGATCAATCCCTCCCTAACCTGGACGACGCTAGGCCAATTGTGCGTCGCCCCACGGACCTCCCGGTCGCGGCCGGTAACGAGAGAGCCTGGGCGCGAACCCAGGGACTCTGATGGCACAGCTGCTGCGCCACCCGGGAGGCCCCTAGGTCTAGTCTTTTATGAGGAGGTGCAACTCAATATTAGGAAGGTGTTGCTAATGTTTGTAATACACAGGTGATTGATTACATCTCATTCTCGGACAATTGACTTCTTCTGTTTCATCTCCCCAAAGAAAATCTGTTTTCCCTATCAAATTAGATTGAAGGGTGTTACCTTTTCCCAATGTTAGTGATCAAGTTATCTGTTTGGAGAAAAGACTAAATTATAAAATGTATGGCCACATTATTTATCAGGATTTCAATCTGATCAGACATGGTGAGGTTATCACTGTGTGAAAGTACTGTCTTTTGAACACGTATACTTACTATTGTGATATTGTGTCATTCACATGATCGGACTTCTGCACAATCATATTCAGCCTGAGGCTTGGGCATATCATCATGGATCCATCTTCTGTGAAATCAGCTTATCACTTTGATGATATAATCAGATAAGGTTTATGGTTTTATACTGAGGAAAAACATTAGTTGGCCGCTCCACCCTACAATAAAGAGATCATTGACCTTTTCTCAGCAACAAAGGAGTGATCTAATTAAGATCCTACATCTGTACCCCTCCCATAACCCAGAGATAGCGAAACAATTCACTGGAAAGTCCTTTGAGACTCATGCCCACTGAGAGAGTTCATTTTAGCCCAGTCTCATTCCAGGTTGGGGCAGTCCGACACCATAACAGGCTGTGTTGAATCTAGGTGCTTTTTGAAATTCTGTAGCGAAACTCGCTATACAAACCACGTTACAATTCCCACCAAATGGGCTAACCCTATTGGGGCGATGCGTAGGGTGTTGGCCTTTCACACTAACTACCTGGGTTCGCTTCACTGCCCTGCCGTTCGCTACAGTATAAAACTACATTAATTAAAGTACTATTACTGTATGTATACAAGCTGGTAAAGATGACCAACAGAGGGCACTAGACATCACATTAGGCATCCCTTGAAGTCAGTTTTATATCTGAAAAAATCTGTCAGATAAAGATGAATGAGAATGATATTGAAAGTTATGTTTAAAATCTAGTCTAGTTAATGCTGTATCACAATATGATCAAAAAGATGAATGACCATTTGCATGCCAGAATTCATAGAATGTGATTTTCAAATGGATGTTTCTTACAATACCTACAATCAAAATAATAATATAATGTTATTTGTCACATGCTCTTAATACAACTGATGTAGACTTGACCGTAGAATGCTTTCTTACGAGACCTTCCCAATGATGCAACATTCACAAGAATGGAGCTACAGTGCCTTCTGAAAGTATTCAGAACCTTTGACTTTTTCCACATTTTTTAAATATAATTTTTTCCTCTGCAATCTACACACAATACCCCATAATGACAAAGCGAAAACAGGTTTTTAGAAATGTTGGCAAATTTATACAAAATTAAAAACAAATACCTTATTTACGCATGTATTCAGACCCTTTGCTATGAGACTTGAAATTGAGCTCCGGTGTATCCTGTTTCCATTGGTCATCCTTGAGATGTTTCTACAACTTGACTGGAGTCCACCTGTGGTAAATTCAATTGATTGGACATGATTTTGAAAGGCACACACCTGTCTATATAAGGTCCAAGAGTTGACAGTGCGTGTCAGAGCAAAAACCAAGCCATGAGGTTGAAGGAATTGTCTGTAGAGCTCCGAGACAGGATTATGTCGAGGCACAGATCTGGGGAAGGGTATCAAAACATTTCTGCAACATTGAAGGTCCCCCTTGGTCAGGGAGGTGACCAAGAACCCGATGGTCACTCTGTCAGAGCTCTAGATTTCCTCTGTGGAGATGGGAGAACCTCCCAGAAGGACAACCATCTCTGCAGCACTCCACCAATCAGACTGTTATGGTAGAGTAGCCAGACGGAACCCACTCCTCAGTAAAAGGAACATGACAGCCCACTTGGAGTTTCCCAAAAGGCACCTAAAGACTCTCAGACTATGAGAAACAAGATTATCTGGTCTGATGAAACCCTGATTGAACTCTTTGGGCTGAATGCCAAGCATCACGTCTGGAGGAAACCTGGTACCATCCCTACGGTGAAGCATGGTGGTGGCAGCATCATGCTGTCGTGGTGTTTTTCAGCGGGAGGGACTGGGAGACTGGTCGGGATAGAGGCAAAGATGAACGGAAGTACAAGAGAGATCCTTGATGAAACCTGCTCCAGAGCGCTTAGGACCTCAGACTGGGGCAAAGGTTCACCTTCCAATAGGACTATGACCTTAAGCACACAGCCAAGACAACGCATTAGTGGCTTCGGGACAAGTCTCTGAATGTCCATAAGTGGCCCAGCTAGAGCCCGGACTTGAAACCGATCAAACATCTCTGGAGAGATCTGAAAATAGCTGTCCAGCAACAATCCCCATCCAGCCTGACAGAGCTTGAGAGGATCTGCAGAGTATTGGGAGAAACTCTCCAAATACAGGTGTGCCAAGCTTGCAGCGTCATACCCAAGAAGACTCCAGGCTGTAATCGCTGCCAAAGGTGCTTCAACAAAGTACTGAGTAAAGGGTCTGAATACTGTGTAAATTAGATTTTTTTTATTTTTATGCATTTGCAAACATTTCTAAAAACTTGTTTTTACTTAGTCATTATGGGGTATTGTGTGTAGATTGATGAGGGGAAAACATTTTTTAATCTATTTTAGAATGAGGCTATAACGTAACAGAGTGTGGAAAAAGTCAAGGGATCTGAACTTTCCGAAGCCACTGTGTACAGGGAGTATCAGTGTCAGATAAATGTGAAGTGTGCTGTATGCCAGTCTATAATAATGTCTGATGACAATCACAATGGCCAAGATATTATAGTTTATTGACTCCTCTCAGGATACTTTCCAGAGTCATCCATTGTCAGTGGTTGTTGGCATCTGATTGGCTAGAGTTCATTGCTGCATCTTGTCAAAAGCTATTCTCAGTCAGCAGCCACATGAACTATTCGCCTGACATTGGAATGCCAGGAGGATTTAGTTAATGTGCCTCTCTCTCATACACAGTGTAGTATATCTCCCAGACCAGAAGTGCTGTTCAATTCTGCATTCTCAGAATCCCCAAAAGGCTTTGGTGGAATCCTAAATATCTCTCGCTCGCTCTCGCTTTCACTCTCATATTCCTATCCAGCAGGTACAGAACTGAAATCACATTAAGAAGTCTATTCAGACTGAGCTTAGTCTATAGCTCCAGGTGCTACCTTAAGCATGGATTTACCACAGACTTCTGTCATCATACTAGAATGAAGTCTGTCCTGTTTGAGTCAAAAGTAGAGATGAGAAGAGGGGAGAGGAGATGAGAAGGGAGGAGAAGAGAGCAGAGGAGAAGAGAGGAGCCAGACAGGTCTGCTTTAGAAGTATACCTGACCCAGGCCTCTCCCAGGAGTGGCAGCATGGATCATGGAGCTCAGGCTCTGACTCAGTCTGCTCTGCTGCTCTCTGGCCAGATGTTTTCTGCTCTGCAGTGCAGCCGGCATCCTCTATCTCCTCTCTTCTCCTCCGTCCTCAGTGGGGGACACATTCTGCGGCACACGCCAGGGCACACTGCGGCACACGGCACTCTCCCAGCACAGCCGGGCCTTCCAGCCCAAACAGCCCAGCTAACATAGCCTCAACCCAAGCAGAGGACCCCCTGACGTAGAGTTACAGAGGTCATCGCCTCTTAGCACTGTTGTTTCGCCCCCCTCAGAGAGACAGACAGTCTGGAAGGCCGTGTTTATCCACTTCACCACGTGTTTATTGGCTGTCTGAGAGTACCCTGGGGCCTGTCTGTCTTTTCACTGGGTGTTTCATTAAAGTGGCCTAAAAACGAATATGCTACGGAGCTTCCAGCTCATTCCAGTGGAACTCCAGACCAGACACATACATACCTGTCTGCAATGTAAATGCGTTACCTCAGGGGCAGGACGTGTGCTACTCATGGCCACCACCAGGGGGCTCGGTTGGGCGGTAAAACTTGAGCCAGCAGTGCTGTGCACTGTGTGTCGCTCATAAACACCTGTTCCCACAATCAGTGTCTGTAGAAAAATATATTTTCCAAGAATCTTTATCCATGTTGCATGTGATTACTTTTGGTTGAGCTATAACTCAGTCCAGGCCTGATATACACCATATGATAAAGTATTAAGGCTATGCCAACTTCTTAGGGAGTTTTCCAAACTCTGTCCTCAGGACCCCAAGGGGTGCACTGCAGGATAAGCCTCAGCTTTACCTCCTGGTTTACAGTAGGTGGTCATAGCAGCCTACAAGCTACAGGCTGGAGACACATGGGATGGATAAGGAACACTGGTTCAGTGAAGCTAGCTTATCTTCAAGCAGCTACCTGTCTGTGGGTTATTCTCACTAGTTATGAAATTTGAGTTTTTAGTAGTCTATGACTGAACGGAACACCCCCTCTTACTGTGACCTCATGTCTCAGGGCTTTGTATTTTCATTCAAACACTTCAGATCTGGTATGAGTCAGTCTATCAATGCACTACTTATTGACTCTCTGTCTGAGTGTTACAAATGCTTGAGCCAAAATAGAAATGTTAGCCTACTGGGATTTCTCTGAATTTTGCTTCACTTATTGGGGTTTTGTAACATCTTATGAGTTATTGGCGATTTCCCCTGGATTACATGGTTAATATGTAATTTCATAAGGATGAGAAGCAACTAACAATGACAATTGTAGTCACTGTCCTTGTTGTGGTTATGGCATGGTTACTTATGAGTCATTCTAGTATTGTCTTGACATGTTTACATACTGTGGGCCTATATCACTAGGATGTAGGTCACATCCTATCTGGCTAAGACTGACATACTATTGGGGTCTTTCCTGAAGCTCAGCACTATGAATGGAGTAGACTGAGATCACCTATTTTACACTGACTTAAGGGACATGTCTGAGCTACCAGCGTGTATCAGAGAGGGTGGTCATCCCTGCAGTGCAGTGTGACATGCAACCGGTTGACATACTAACAGACGTTAGTGGATTTAAAAACCTGCATGCTTAGCCTCGCTCCCCCAGCCACCACATGGCCCTACATTAGGTGTGTGTGTGTGTGTGTGTGTGTGTGTGTGTGTGTGTGTGTGTGTGTGTGTGCGTGCGCACGTGTTTTGCCTGCTGTTGACTGTGACAGGCGTGAGTCACTCTCAGACTTCCCATTGTTAACTGTTTGCTGATGTCAATGCAGGATCTATGGGGCATTTTATGTTGCTGCCCTAGCACAATGCAGAATGGCAGATAGATGCTGACACCGCCTCAAAATGGCTTTATTTAGCAAAAGCGACATAGAGCCTCTGACATCTGTGTGTGCCACATGACAACGGAAATTAGGGAAATCGATAATAAAAGAGAGGGAGGGAGGGAGCACAAAAAACTTAAACAAATAGTCTGTAGAATAGTCTAGCATCACTGGCTTTCAGTTAGTTTGTATGTTTCTATATTTGACCCTGGTACCCCTGATGCAGGTCTCCGTAGACTGTGTTTACACTGACCTGCAGCCTACAGATCTTTTTTCCACTTTGGACCAATCACATCAGATCTTTTCACATTTTTTCAGAGCTGATCTGATTGGTCAAAGAAAAAATGATGAAAAACAGAGCATAATTGGGCTGCCTGTTTAAACGCAGACATGGAGACATACCTCTGCATGTATTTCCACTATCTTGGGACATCACTAAAGGCTTGGGCTATGAAAGATCTGCAACACTCTAACACATGCAAATGGGGTTGTGCTATCGCATCAGAGAATACCCTGCTCACCCTTGAGCGTATAAAACAGTCTTGGCCACCCAACCACTGCCTTTTCCCCCCTCAGTCAAATTGTGCCAAGAGAGATACAGTGCCATCTTGCAAATCTGTAGACCACCAGCAAACAGATGAGACACCAACAACTAGGTCTGGTTGAAACTCTCCTAAGCTTTGGCCAATGGACAATCTCGGTCTGAATGCTTGCGGATTCTTGTGCAATCCAGCACTTGAACCCCCCGGGTGGAACCGTTCATCACTGGTTGTAGTGGAGATGAGGAGAGGCTTGAGACAGCAGTTTGAAGAGAGGGGGAGCATGAGAGGAATGAGGGGGGAAATATGGGCGCCCAAGTAGGGGGTGTCAATGACAGGATTGCCAGGCTAATGCAGGGAAGAATAAGGGACGTCAAGGTCGGCCGTAAAGAGAGAGAGCGAGAGTTCCCTTCTGCAAAACTACTATGAATTATTCAGCTTCTCTTTTGTCTCCTACTCCTCTCCTCAGCGCTCTACTGGAGCGGCCCTGACAAGTTTATTCCAGCTCTGCCTCAGTCTGTGGAGTGGGTTGTGTTGCCTGCCTGCCTGCCCTCCTTCCCAGCTAACAATTGTTGGGAAAGAAAATGTTTTTGTAATGTTCCCCTAATGTTTGAGTGTCCAATTTTCCGTTAGTTAAGGAAACATTCTATCTATGTTAGCAGAAATATTCTGAGGACCTTTTTAGCATGTTTTGGTGTGAGGAGATTCCCTTAATGTCAAGCAGAACTAATCTAGAACGTGGTTACAATGTTCTCAGATTATACAACATTATGTTCTAGATGTGTTTTATGGGACATTGCAAGAACATTGATGTGTAGTCTTTTTAGGGTTTAGGAGACTATTCCACCAACCAAACATAGACACCATGTTCTCAGAATAGAAGATATTAATGTTCTAGACACATTCCATGAGAGCACTCCCATGTCAAGGTTTCTGAGGGTTAGATCTTTTTGTCTGTTGGCAAGGTTGGGGACACTCACAATGTTTTCAACTTACATATTTGACATACATGATTACATTGTGCATGTTCATTTATACAGTGATTATTATTTGAAATGCCCATACCTGGGATATGAACTCGCAACCTCTCGGTTCAAGGCAATCAGATCTTCCTGCTTTGCCACCATGTCTGTGTCAGTTATCAGTTAATGTGACTATTCTCTCATCACTGATTTGATTTGAGGGCTTTCTGTATGCCCTGAAGATATCCTTTATTGGGACAGTGGTTAGGGTGTTTGTCAATGGTGTAGGTGGCCGGGGTTCTAGACCTGCAAGGGGAGGCACTCTACTCTCATATTCTTAGCAATATAGTATATCTTAATGTCAACAGTTACAACACACTTATCTGATCTAATTAAAGTGTGTTTCTCACTGAAAGATGAGAATTGGTAGAATTCTAGATAGCTGAGCATCTCAAAGAGTAGTTCTGAAATCCACAACACATATACCATGTAGAACAAAGATGTGCCTGTGATAAGGAATCACATCAGCTCTAGTCATTGCATTTCTATCTGTAACATTCCTAATTTGTTGTCGAAACGTGGCCCAGGTGGTAGTGTTGCTTCTGATAGAAACATACCCAGAACATGGTTGCCATATTCTTAGAATATCAGAAATGTGTATATTTGCAGTAGCATCTGTACTTTATCACAATTGCCATTCAAGCAATGATGATGCCAGTTATACCAAAACAATACACAACACAGATTTCCATCTCCAAGTTTTTATGTGGAAAATAGACAAATTACAACAGAATCACTTGGGATCAATGTTATTACTTACAGCAATATAGTATAGTAATAAATTACATTTATGAGTAATTAAGTAATATAACGAGTTATTGTCTTCAAATATTGTAATATTATTACAGTTACTTTTTCAAGTAACTCGCATTACTTTCAGGAGCAAATCTCTACGGGCCTGTGATATACATGTATACATTTTTTAAGTCTTGTCTCATACTTACGGGAATTTATGCCGTAGGCTAACCCGTTTTCCATTTGGCCATCGTAAAGCCTAAAATCGAAGCAAGATGGCAGCTGTGTTACCCCTCTTAACCTTTTCCTTGGGGAAATGCTCGAACCCAGACCACCAGCACCAATAATAACCACTGTCTCAATAAGGGATATCTCTAGGGCATGTGCTTATTAGGCCAGTATAGTTAGGCCCCGTCCGGAAGAAACCCTAAACCCTCCTCCCATAGACAACCACATTCTGTCTATGTTTGGTGGGACATTAATAGAATATTCTCCTAACTCACAGAAAACTGGACACATTAATGTTCTTGCAACGTTCCCATGAAATGTGTCTAGACTATTAACTTCTGCGAACATGATAACCACATTCTGGGTAAGTTCTATTTGATGTTAAGGGAATGGTGCAAGGAATGCTTCTGAGAGACATCACAGGAGCATTATTATGAAAATGTTAGTTAATGACCTAATGAGACTCTTAATGGAATGTTCTCTAAAGTTGTGAGAACATTTGTTGTTAGCTGGGTTCACAACACTTCACACTGCTCAAAATGGCCAGTTACTTAGATTGGCAAATTACAAACCCTGACGCTTCCTTGCAGCAGAAGGAATTGCATGTTCTTCAAAAGCTCTTTTATTCCAAGGACCTGGAGAAGAAGCTCTGTAGCAGCTTCGGAGACTGAGGTATTGTTGTTAAATGGCCCAATGCAGTAAATATCCTATTGTACAAGAACTGATGAAACAAATTTAATCAGTGTTATTTCCTGATAGTTGATGGTTGAAAATACAATCTACACAGGACCTTCTAAATCACCAGGTTTACATGGGTAGGAGTTTCGGCTTTCCATGGTGACATCATCATGCGGTAAATTGGCTAACAGACCAATAAAGAGACTTCAAAACCTATCTGCCAATAACAGCTAGTTTTCAGTTTTCTCCTCCCCACTCAGACCACTCCCAGACAGTCCTAACAAAATTTGTGCTTGAGAAATAGTTGTTTGCTAAAAAGCTATTTTTGCCTATTTGAATGAAAATCTATTACAGTAAGGTACTGTTACCCAGAAATTATATATATATATATATATATATATATATATATATATATATATATATATATTTTTTTTTTTTTTTAAATGGCTGCATTTGGCTTTTAAGATGCATTCCTTGAAAAGGGGGCCTTGGATATGATTAGGGGCATTAATTCTGGCCATGTGACCTGACCAGGAACAACACTGGGCTATAGTTATATCCTATGAGAGACGACTCCCAAATATCTACCAATACAACTGTGACTTAGCCCAAAGTCAATATTTTGCCCATGCCAAATGTTACCTGAACGACAGGTCTTACCTGTATCAGGTTCACAAAGTCAATAAGGACAGATTTAAGGTGTGTGCATTTCCTATCCACATGAGGTCATTCAGTAGTTGCATTGTGCAAATAATCATTCTCAACATTCTATCATCACCACAAAGGAATGTGCAAGTATCAATGTAAGAATAGTGTTGTGATGAATCAATGAATGAATGAATTGGATTAATCTGCTTCCTCTGTCATTTCTATAGGAGGATGAGACACACAGTTTTTTGACACATTGTCTAGCCTTCTAATTTCTTTCTGCGTTGCAAATTAATTTGTAGCTTGGCATTGCAATGAGACAGCAGATAATGAATTACGCCCACACAACCCTCAGGCCTGTTTGTCAGACAGTATCAGACTGATCTCTTGTCTCTCTCTGTATAGGTAAACATCTGAAATCTGCCGCTCGCTGCAGAGTGCAAGGGGGGGGTCCCGTGCTGGATCTAAAAGGCTGGTATGGTTCATTCCTTGGCTGCCGGACAATGCCAGAGAGGAATGCCAGCATTCCCCCTGTACCTAAGGCCTAGCTGGGCAGCGCTTTGTGAAGCATGGCATGGTAGGCTGCTGTGTGGGAATCCATCACCAGGCAGTCTACAGCTGTCATTATGAGACTATAAAGCTGTATACCTCTATACTATAATATTTACCTCTGATGTTTAGCTTTCCTCTCTTCACAGTTTGTCTCCTGCATCCTGAAATAAAGGTATTTCTGTATGTACAGTGGCTTGCGAAGGTATTCACCCCCCTTGGCATTTTTCCTATTTTGTTGCCTTACAACCTGGAATTAAAATAGATTTTTTTGGGGGTTTGTATCATTTGATTTACACAACATGCCAATCACTTGGAAGATGCAAAATATTTTTTATTGTGAAACAAACAAGAAATTAGAAGAAAAAAAACAGAACTTGAGCGTGTATAACTTTTGGGGTATGTGTCTATAAGCTTGGTACATCTAGCCACTGGGATTTTTGCCCATTCTTCAAGGCAAAACTGCTCCAGCTCCTTCAAGTTGGATGAGTTTCGCTGGTGTACAGCAATCTTTAAGTCATACCACAGA